>NC_056473.1:5115358-5419293 GCF_008729295.1 Plectropomus leopardus | reverse complement strand
CAGACATAGCCGCCTCCATTAAATGTCACAGTGTGAAAACTAGATTCAGTGATAAGTTTCCAAATCCTCCATGTGGAAAAATCTAAAGTGGGATCTTGTCTATTCTGTGAAACATCAGGATTGTAAGGTTGCTCTGCAACATGTAGCCGTCCCTAAAACCTTGCAGAGACTTTCCGCAGTAAATCATTGGTCAACTTTATCTCTAAATTGCAGCATAGATCTGTCAGAGGCAAGTGAGGATACGTCAGTAGGTACAGGTGGGTTTTCGACAATCATCTCAAGGAAAACCTCATTTTACCAGATCAGACTTGAACTTTTTTGTCGTGGTTCAGCGGACTGTGTTCACCCTCGCAGAAAAATATAGGATGTAATTATGCTAATCACGCTGTTCTGGGCAATTTACCCACTTTCACCTCATACACTTTTAAAAGTTGCAGCCATGTGGCAAGCTGACAGATAGTCTTTAATGGCATAAGAAAATTATCTTTGCATTTTCAAAGTGTCCCACAAGTTGTTTAAAAAGTTCACAAAAGCACACACATCCAGGGGACAAACAGGAGGATAGGTGCTGTACATGAAATAATACCAGAGAAGAAAAAACTAATTCAGATTATGTTTCCATTAATATTTAATAAAATTACTACAGAGGTGACATTTTGAGTTGCATGCTCTTCATCAGACAAGTGAACAATGCAGACACATACCTTCAAATACTACTTCAACAGGTCACCTGGTACCCAATAGGCTCCCATCCATAAATACATAAAGATAAAAACATTAATAAACATATTAACAAAACAAATTGCAAAAAAATGCAAAAAATGTGCATATACACATGTACAGATAACTGTAAATAATCTATATATATACACACATAGCACCAGTGTAGAGAGCTAGAAAATCACTAGAAAAGGGGATAATTTTAACATCTGAAATTGCAACAATCAGACAGAACCATGAAACTCATTATAAACATTGTCAGTGATGATTACTCTCTGCTTGCCAAAGGACAAACTAATATCTCATACTTTTCGGAGTTCTTCTGCCAAGACTCATTTGTGAGCTACAAAAGTTAAAAAAAAAAAATCATCAATGTTATTTCCTCATTATGATTTAACCTTTAATGTCCTTGAATTTAAATCTGTATCATTTTGTTGACCATTTTGTGGCCTAATATTTGATATCTGTGTCAAATATTAGCTTCATTGTTTCCAGCCAGAAGAGGTTGATTGTGTCATTGGTGGTACAGTTAGGGTCAATTGTAATGGTGTGTTTCAAATGACCCCAACACCGTCCTAACCCATTAATGTCCATTGTGGAATTCCAGATTTTCCTTCCCAACACTGACCTAAGAACTAATCAATAGAAGTATGAGGCTAAGTTTTTCTTAAGTTCCTTGTTTTAGTCATTAGTCACAAAGGGTTTTTTGTTTTTTGATTTTCCATGAAAACACATCTAAAACAATAGGTTAGGAATTTCAGATCTGAACAATTTTTCATACACACATTGTCCAGACTCTCATAAAATAGATTCGATGCATTTTATATTGTTTTCCTACTGGGTTTTAAATGTGAATAAAATACCTGTTTAATGGCTTCCAGCTTAGCGACAACAACAAAACAGATGACCCCCCCCCCAACAAAACAGATGATCCCATTTAAGAAAAGTGTTACTTAAAATGTCTTTGTGTGCTTTATTATATTTTTTGTGACATAGTTCAGTGTGTAAATCTTTTGCCTCATAATCTGGGGACGTGGGCTTAATTCCTGCCTAGAGCCAATTTCTTATGCCTTCAAAATCTTAAATTTCTAGAAATCAAAAGTTGTCTTAACTTATCATCTAAACTGGCTGAAAATCAAAGTATTTTTGAACTATTATTTTTGGTTTGTAATAGTAACTTTCCTATAGTTCTGAAACTCAGATGTTTGGGCCATTTAATTGACACTTTTTATACAAGAGGCATTTGTACATCTCACACTGTACCAATCAGATACAAACAGGGACATGAAACTCGGCCTACTTACTTTATTTGTACCCATATGTATGTATATGATTTCTTTACAGTAAAAAACAAGGCATCCTTGTCACACATTTAATAAACAACACTGTGGTGATCCCTCCCTGCCTGCAAACTGACAAATGGATTAATTGTATTTAATAAAAAATGGATAATTATATGTTTTTATTAAACTGGAATCAGTTGTTTTGAGGATATGAAATTGTTTGAACTATATCTACATTCAAAAGTTTATTGTTTTCGTTGGTACTTATATGAAGGTTTTAAGTATGCTGTTGCAAACGCCCCTGCATGTGGGGGCAGATGTAACATTTGACCTTCCATGTTTCAATTCATATTGTGACTCTGACGTTGTTTGCAAAAAGCAATTAATGACTGTCAACAAGTACAAGACAGATACAAGTTGCCTACATAAAAGCTGTATCCAAATAGATGAAGAGATTTTTGAGTAATAACATCAAAACCAAAAAAAAAGTGATTCATTTCAGAAAAAGAACCTAGGGTCAATCAATAAAATGCTTTTCACAAGTATTTAAAAGTTAATTTGAACCTTGAACATTGGTGTAATTTCTCTCAAAAACATGAAGAAAAAAAAAACAGGCAATGAGCAGCTTGGTAAGAAATTATTCACAAATTGGTAGGAAAAAATTGATTTAGGGAGTTTTTATATTCAAAAAGATAGGAAAAAAGTGAAAAAGACAAAAGCTAGGGAAAACTATGTATACATATTTAAAATTATGTTTTATTAGAATTTTTAAACAATTTTTACAGGTAATTTCCTTTTTTTAACTTTCTCTTTCTTGTTTCTTGTTTATTTTTCTTATTATTTTTTTTAACAACACGTAATTTTCTTGTTTGTTTTACTTTTTTTTTTGCTAAAATTCATATGTTTTTTCATAGTTTATAGCTGTCTTCCCATGCTTTTGAAAGAAATAAAGCATGACATTTAAAGTCTATCTGAACAACCTGAATATCGTGAGAAAAACATGTTTTTTCTTCTCCAACAGGTTGTTTACCTGTTACAGGTGCATTTCAAAGTTGGCTTATATTTCATTATTTATTATGGAAAGATTGCAGGATTATGTTAAAGAAGAGACGTGTGCGTTTTTCTGTGCGTTTAGGGGTGTGAGGCTGGGTGATGGGGGGGGGGGGCGCGCATCATCAGCATCAGCACCCATGACGTCACCAGAGTTTAAAGTGGGCCGCGCTTCACCCAGTGAAGTAGAGGAGAGAGAAGCGCGAGGAAGCAGCGGCGGCTCCTCTCAACTACACCTGACTTCTGCCTGTCGCCGTTTGTGTCAAAAAAAACGTCGCTTTAAACTCCGAAAACTACCGAACCTGCCAGCTGTTTCGACTTTTTCACTAATTAAACATGGAAGACCTTGTTGCACCGTGTCGGACCCGCTGAATTCGTCGAGGGCGACAACTTTAAAACCTCAATAAGGGTGAGTTCAAACGCATTTTTTCTAGCCTCCGAAACAAAAATGGCTTTGATTAAATCGGCCGAGGATGCTAATGATGCTGCAGCAGGCATGTCACCGCCACCGACACTATCTGTGGTGACAAACAGCTTTGCAGATGTTTGCTCAAAGAGATGAATGAGCTTTTGTTTGTATCTGTTTGTGTTGAAGCGGCCCCGCAGTAACTTAGGGCGCAGTCTGTTGGCATTTGCTGCCGTTGGCTGGTTGATGTGACAAATTGTGCTTTCTATTTAATTAGGCTATTGGCGAGTCTATCCCATGGAAATGTGCATGCTGTGCCAAAGGAAAAAAAGGGCTGTATCATCCCGGAGAGTTTTTCTAATTCTGCAGACATGTAGCCTATTGTTTCTTTGCACGGTTCGGAGACTGCATGATCTGCCAGGAGAACTATTAGTTTGGAGAAACAGAGATTTCAAAGGCTGTTTTTGTTATGCACTGAATGCTAATGATGTGGAAGTGTGTTGAAGGATGCATAAGCAGTTTGGTTAGAGCTGCTTCAGTAACTTTAGATTATTAACGGTGATGCTCTTTATGTTCCTGATAAGTTTGCAGCTGATCATAATATTGCATTTCTTACATTAAATCATTACATTTGACATTATAATTGGTTTATGTGATGCCTGTGTGATGCCACAATGTCTTTCTCAGTCATACATTATTTTATAAACTAGGATTTAAGATAATTTCTAGTCCTTCAAAGTGATGGATGAGGAGTGAATCCAGCAGCTGTGATGAACATTTTTGATTCAGTCTGGAATTAGGAGCTCATGCGGTATGTTATGTCCCGTTTGAGCCACTAGATGACAACAGAGTGCAAGTTAAAGCAGCTGATTAAACTTGCATTAGTCTATTAGTCAATGAGCAGATCTGCACCATAGTTTAATAATGGAATCATTACTGCTGTTGATTTCCTTTTGCGGAATAAATAAACAGGCCGAGATGGCTTTTGTAAAATCAATGATTTTCATAAAATCACTGGCAGACACATTAGGTGGACTCACACATGCACACACACACACACACACACACACACACACCCTGTCTCATTTGAAGCAACCGGAGCCCTAGAGAAGAGACTGTTGTTTTGCCCTGTTGGAGCTGCATACATTGTAAGCCCACGCTCTGCATGGGGTCCCCGCATTATAGCAATTTGTCATGAAGTCATTTATCATAAATAAACATATTAAGCCATGTTTCTTAAAAATTAAGATATACTTATGATTGCTATATTTTCTTCAAGTCTTGTTGTTTTTGAAAGGGTGTATAATGGCTTTACATTAAGTTTTTAATCACTTTTCAATTTTAACATCCTCCATTCTTTTGACATACACATCCACATGCACAATTAGATCATGCAAACTCATGTTCAACTCATTCATATCATGCAAACTCATGTTTAACTTTAAATTACTGTTTTCCTTTGTATTAAGACATTAGAGGACCAGTTTCATTGTCAAAACAATTTCAAATCCACTGAAGCAACACACGAAGATAACTGTGATTTCAGAAAAACAAAAAATGTGGACACATCCCATCCCACAATTCTATTTTATTTTGTTTGCAAGTTCCAAATAGGCGACAGCTGTAATTTTAGCTAGCAAACAAGTTAACTAAATCTACATATTCCCTTTTCATACCTCATTGCTGTGCTGTGAAAACCATGCATATTTAAAATTTCAACTTTTCCCAATCACAAATAACCGCCTTGTTTTCTGCTTCGTGACAATGCAATTTTTTAGCTGATCAAGTGGGTTTTTAAAATGTTTATTTATGTCAAGAAGGAGGATTTTCCTAATCCATCAGTTTGTCTAATAAATTCCAAATCACCAAATTTTGAATTACTTGGTTTCTTAGAGCATCATCTGGTGAATGAGCTTATATCCCATTATGAGGCATAATTATACAACCTTTTTTCTTAAATTTACAGTAAATATATATATATATATTATATATATTTATTTGTATGTACAGATATTTATATGGTGAAAGAGACATTGCTTGCTGTTGGATCCACATGCAGTAGTTTCAGTCTGTCAGGGGGTGGCATGCACTTGGAAGTAACATGTTCAGTGAGCTTTAAAGTTATTTTCCCCTCCAATAAAGTGTCTGTTCATCAAAACTTGTGATCTGTAGGTTGTTGCTGTATACCATCCGGTGGTCCTCCTTGGGGTAAGGGTCGGCTCAAGCTGTGATTTCATACATCTTTTCCTTGCGATGAGAGGTCCTGCTGCCAGAAAACAAATTGATACTCAGTTCAGCCTCAGTGGCTTCGGCTCTCAGTCGAGCCAAGGACGACATTTGCCTCTGAGACGCCGTGAATTCTGCCGTTATTTTAATGAGAAGTGAGCGGACACATCTTTGTCTCATTTTCTGAGCTCCTCCAAAGCGACGGAGCCTTCAAGGGCACATAAGTGGCTCATGCATTTGCTAGTTTTCTTTTTTTTGTTGTGTGCACTTTACAGTCTAGTAAACCCTTTCAACTGGAAATCCTGATGTTTGGCTCAATCAATATGTTTAATTAGTGCTGATTAATGAAAGAGCGTGGCTGTGGAAGGCAGACAGCTTTCTCACTTCACAAGGACACATTCTATTGCCAAAAAGAGAAATTGCTTTCCATGGTGGGAATTTGATTGTATGGAGTAATAAAGCCATTCACAATTTAGATGAGACACCATGAAAGAATAGTGTGTGAGTACAGTTTACATTTCTTTTAGATTTAGAGGACACATAATTCATTCTTTAAATATTCAATGAATGCAATTAACACTTGATCAGCTGCCGTTTTGGGACCATGCAAGCTCAATAATCTCTTAATCACACGTGAATTAAAAGATTTAGAAACACTCATCAGCACATATGCTTGGAAATAGTTTTCCCCCCACAGGCCAGAGATGTTGCTTGCAGTTTGAATAGTCTCCAGCAGCATATCGAGGTATGCAGTATATACTGTGTCCTGTAGGAAAATGAGTGGGTTGGGTCGAGGTCACAAGGGCAAATCATAATAGTCAGCACAGCGCTACAAACTTGACACTGATTTTGAGAACTACAAGTGACGACCTCAGTGTACTGTAATATTTCAAGGCACAGTTTCTTCCAGAGTTTGTTGTTTTGAACACTGTTCTCTGTCAAAGCCCCTCAAAAGTAACAGCTCCAATGACCTTTATTCTGCAAATTAAGCTGTTTTTGCTTCGCACTGACTGATAGATCTTATTATTTCAGCAAAAGTGCATTGAGCATTGAGCAAATACCCCGGAGCCATAGAGACTACATTAACAAAAGTTAATGAAATATATGGAGGCAGGACCTGGACTTTGCTTTTCTTTTGAAAGCTGTGGCATTTACATTTTGCACGTCTGTGGAGAGGGAATAAAAACACTATAAGACGGCGTACACCCACAACTTATCTCTCTATGTAAACGTATTTATGCCGCAGCCTATACTGTACTGTTTGACTGTACAAGCAGACCTGTTTAAGTCCCTTTTGTCATACATACTCTTCCCATGCGAGTCTAGACGGTAATGAGAAGTCATGATTTGCATCACAACAAAGTTAAATAAGTGCAAAGTGATGCTAAATTTTTAAAACCGCATAGCAAGCTGGCATTGAAAAATAAGAAGAAATCTGCAATTTAGATTCAGCTTCAATTCTATGTTAGCTGTCCCAAAGGTCTGACCATGTCTGCATCTGATTACGCCTGCATGCATTTAATTAATAATTCGACAATGCACAGCATTGATGTCGGTCAGCCGGTGCTCTGCAGGGGAATAGATTGCCTGAGTCTGATATCCAGCCACAGCCTCTCAGCGAGGAGCAGAAACGATGAGCTCAGGCAGATTTCAGATACAGGAGCTCCAGTGTGGAGCTGCGTTAATCCCCCCTCCCTCAGGTGCAGCCACTCCTGGGGAGGAACGCCACGGACTACAGCTCCCCACCGATGCTTGGCCGCGCTCTGATTAATGCACTCATCAGTTCTTTTCTTGTTTGTTTTAATGACAAGCATGTCCCTTGTGGGAATCTGGTGACTTTTTGCAAATACTGCTGATGCATCTACTTACACCTGCCACTTTTTTTTCTCTTTCTTGTCTTGTGAAAGGACCGTTACCAGAACGCCTGAGTCTTTTGACATGACTAGGTTGTCAGTGGGAGTGCAGGGAACCACATGACACATTTTCCACCGGAGATACAGGAAATACATGAGCTGAGGAAATGAGCAGTGATAAGATCTCAGCGTGTTGGGATGTGTTGTGCTTTGTTGATAAGGCTATTATTCATCATTACGCCTTAGACAGCAAAATTCCGCTTCTCCACCTCAGGCATATGCTTTATACGCACAGTTTACTCACAGCTTTACATTTGCAGTTGAGTTGTACTGGCTAATTAGTTTAAAAAGTATTTAATCACTTATTCAGACCGTATGGAAACTGAAGATATTCAGTGAGCATCTCAGAATTTGGTTAATCTTTTACTAAGGTTGTCGAGTGGAAGAACTGAAATATGGTCCTCTCAGAAACATGCTGAAATTGAATATTTAATGTTAATTTGACAGCATCAAAAAGGTACTGAGAGGCACCAAGAGTGTTTTAAAATTTTGAGAAAATCAGCTAAAATGGATTTGATTCATTTTATAAAAGTCCCAGGAAATGCAGTAGAGGATTCATAACTCAAAAGAGCGAGGCCGCTTTGAATACTTGATGGATAAAACAAATCCCAACAATGCTCATCTCTGTTAAACAGAGGTTAAACAAACCCAGTCACTCCCTTGAAGTGCGTGGGTGTGAACTTTGCATGGGTCTTACATGTGTTGAAACTTCTCATATTGTTTCTTTATTATCAAGCAGTCAGAAATGTCACACGCTAACAAAAAGATCCAACGTGAGAGGTTCGTAATGAAAAGGCTTGAAATACTGATCTTAAAAAAAATATGCAATTAACAAAAACATGAAATGCTGACCTGACTGTGAACTCCTGAGGACACAAGATTGTTGCGTGGGAGTTTCATAAGCACCACAGCAAGTCCTGTATGCCTGAGTAGGCCAGCTGACACGGTAATTGTTATTCACATTCCATATTATACAGTAATTCTGCAACATGATCGATGATGGATGATGATCATCCTGACAAATGCAGACAGGGAAGAGTTGCGGTCATGCCACATTTGGCTGCCTATATTTGATTGATGATTAAAGTGGACAAATGATTCACTGCGCTCAACTGTCCATTAATACTGTGATGCCTATTAGAGTGTGATACCTTGCCTCTGGCACCTTTCAGAGAGGGACCTCATCATAGTATTTTCTCTCAGTCTGCCTCTGTGTGTCTGAGTGTGTACTCCCGGCTGAATAAATATAATCACAGTGCAGCTGACTTCTGCAGAAGGGAGATCTGTTTCAGCAATAGAGACGCTCACTTGCATACACTCAGCTCTATTGCCACATTGCATGGATACCTGACATGTAACGTATTACTGCCACATCCCAGCCACATGCTGCGCCACTCCTGTAATAAATGTTGTAGATGCATCTCCACTCAGCCTGTCCGATCTGTTCTGGCGAGCTCTGAACTCTGGCCCATTTCCAATGCCCAGTGATGGATCTTTGTGCTATCAGTGAGACGCTTTGAGCCCTATAACATAAAGCCCCTGCGCTTATTCAGCACCCGGGTACCTCGCTTGTGATCAATGGCTAGCGGTCAGGACAGTGAATGGAGCACAGATTGAACCACATCTGGGATTCGGATGCTGAATAACTGCCCACTCAACAGGGGCGACTCATGAATAATACACCAGGCGGCAGAGTGTCCCATCTCCTTTTGGCCCCTCACAGGCGATGCTTTCACACTCAGACCTGTCCAGAGAGCAGAAGGTCAGGGCGCAAATACTTGGCATCCCCAAGCACCAGCACCAGGCCTTCCACAAACGGCCATGGGAGAGTGCAGAGAGTAATTGCAGAAAAAGTTGCAAGTATAAGGTTGTGAGGGCGTTGAGGAAATGTAGCAAAACGTAGAGAAATGGTCATTTAAGTTAGGTTTGTATAGATTTTTTAAGAGTATTTTTATATATAGCACAAGGCTGAGTAGGTTGAGATGGCAGAGAAAGCTGCAATCAAAGATGCTGACAGCATTGGAGCACATAAAATGTATTCTACTTTGCATGGTGATATTTTCACCATAGTGATATATGACACAATTATATTTTAGTATTTTACACTGCAGAAAAATGGAGATACAGTAACAATGTGAACCTCTAATGAAGCAGATGATTTATATTAAACACATTTTGTTTCTTCAGCGCTTCCGGTATCCTAATGATTATACGAGCAAATTCCTAATGCCTTTTGATTTATGTGTATTTTCACCATCAGTTATAGTTTGGCTTCTTCTGAGCCCGTCATGTCGGTGATGAATATAAGCATCTTTCTCGTGCATTCATCATGTAGGCTGAACAAGCACTCCTCTCTTTTGTTCATTTTTTAAAATGCAGTCAGTGGAAGTACTGTAGGCGTGTTTTGCTCGAGAGGATTCAAGGACATTTAAAAGGTCATGGTGGCAAAAATTGGGCATACATTTTTAATGCAAATGTCGTTGATGGAGCTCTCACTTCACCAAAGTTGAGATCACCTGGTTGCACGATGGCTGGGGCTTAACACACTGCAGAGGCATATTTTCAGATTTAATAATCATGATGGTAAATCATTCCTCTTTCAGTCATTGACTGGTGATCTGTAAGGTTAATGTGCCACACTGGTAGAGGGAGTAAACCATTGATCTGGAGAGGGACGTGGGAGCTTTTAGTCCAGCATGAAGAGTTAATATTCTTTTCTAATTGGTTATTTTGAGCAAAGAAATTCCACTTACAAATACAAAGATTCTTCTTGGGAAAGATCCCACTGCGTCTTTAATTTCTCTGAATCAGCAGCTGAGTTTGGCCTGCACTTGACTGATTATTGAAATACCAAAACTACAGTACATCAGTAGTAGGATGTAATTAAGCACATAAATTCAGTTACTGTACAAGTACAACTTTGAAGTACTTGTAGTTAATTTCTACTTTATACTTCAAATACTCTGCATTTCTTTTTGTTTCTTTTTTTTTTAAAAAAAGAAAAAGAAATACAAATAAAGAAACGAAAAGAAGAAAAAAACAAGCTGGCCATAAAACATGGGTTTTATTTTGAAAGGTTTTAATGAAAGTTTGGTGAAATTATAAAGTTTTCTTTCTATTGTGCTGTTCCTGACAACTGCACTCACTTTTCAGATTTAGATTTTACATAAAACATCTATTGATAAGATTTGGGATGGGATTTGATACGTTTATTATTGATACCAATGCCGTTATTGACTGCCTATTGCTTCAGTTGTTTATCGATTCCCTTATTGATTCCTAACCAATTTTCTGTGTATAAAAAGTAAAAAAAGTAGAATTACACAGGTATTAAGCATCATTGCAGCTGTTTTATTATCTCTGAATCTGAACACAGGGTTGACACAGAATACAAAAAAAGCATGCATGGAGCTAATGTTACTCTTACAGGATATTTACCTTCAGTAACGGATGTGCTGCTCGGTTGGGAAGCTGTGGCGCTCGTGCGTAGAGTGTCAAGTACGTGGCATTTTGCAGTTCAGCTTATAATGCATAGACATATGTTTGAGCATACTGCTGATGTTTCCATCCTTACTTGAAATTATGATTTTACAAACACAACAAGCAGCACTGTTGTCATTTTTCTTTGTGAAATGAAGCTTTGGACTGTTTCTTCCTCTCCATCATGACTCCTTCTTGTTGTGAGTTTCCGGTAGATGCATGAGTTTGGTGTCATTATTTTGCAATACGTCACTGTCAGAAATCTTAATTCCTATTTATATATGTGTTTATAAAACCCATTGTTATGTATAAAGTGGTGGTTCCAACCTTTTTGACCGGTGACCACATATAAAAAGATCAGTGTGAATCCTTTGTGTAACAAAATGTATCTTCTTTTCTCTCCCATTAATCATCTCCTGACCTCTCAGATTTATCTTGGGAGCCTTGAGAGGAGGCTGACCCCTAATTAGAGAGTTTAGTGGTATCCCCCAAACGGTATAAGAGTAGTTGCCTTGACCAGCTACCATAATTAAGTACTGCATACACATTGATACAATAGTCTAATAATGTCATATATCACTGGCAGAGGCAAGGGCGTCACTTGTGTTGAAAAGTGGTAGGGACATATGGTTCTGATTTAAAAAAAAAAAACACACACACAAAAAACATGTTTTAAACAGCCTTTAACATATGCTACATTAGGCAATGTAATGGGATGATCTGTATGAGGTCGGAGTAGATAATTACAGTATTTTGGGAAAAACTACATCAAAAAGGCACAGCTTAGGCTACCACAAAGGGCATATGTTTTTTGTCAACATTGGAGAGGGGACAGTGATGAAGTCGGAGGTAAAGGTGTTCCCCCTCAGGAAACTTTGAGTGTCAAACACTTCATTTCCTGCATTATAGTGCATTTTTATGCACCAGTTTATGGTAGAAAATGGCTTTTATTTAAAGGAAAACAAAAAAATTCACACTGTAACAAACTTCCGTGTAAAATCACAGTAAACCGCTGGCAGCTATGGTTGCCACCATCCTACTGTTATTTTACAGTGTCACAACCGTAAATTGCTTAAATGGTATCTTACAGTTACAGTTTTTTTTTGTTTTTTTTTTTTACATCTCATCAGTAGAATGTAGGATAATATTGACTCAAAAGAGCATCAAGATTTACATCATTTTACAGTTTTTTTTGTTGTTGAAAAATTGTATAGTACTGTAAGAATTTTGTCATACTTTTACAGCAATTTGTTACAGTCCAGGCAATATTTGAAATATGAAAAATGTAATGCAGTGAGACTCTCAGGTATTCTCTATTGCTCTTAAAAATATTCTCTGGTAGATCAACTTTTCTCCTTTGATGTTTTCTCTGCTGAGCCAACACACATGTAGACATGATTTACTCTCAGTCCTCTTTTGTTTGGGGAAGTAACCTCTGTCAACGACATCATAACTTGGGAGATTTTAATAAATTTATAAACCTTTGGACTTTATTAGCTCATATGCGTTGTGATGTTTACAGAAAAAGAAAGGAAAATTGGACAGGGAGAAACTGTTAAGAATTTGTTTGAGTTAAAATTGCACATTTCTTATTAATTTAGAATTGCTAGAAGGTTTTTTTTTAGGTTAGGTTACAGCATTTGTGTGGAACAATACACATTTGTTTTCTCTATATTTGCAGTTCATTATATGTGTTGTAATTGTGCAAAGTATTGTTTTTACAGGGCCGTTACTGATTATTAGCACTTAATGAGACCAATAACCGTTATTTGGAACTGATATGCATTTATAATAAAAATGAATATATTTCTTTTGAAATTTAGAATTTGGAATATAACAAAATACAACACAAAACTTTGTTTAAATGCCTTCAACAAACGTTTAATTAAAACTGAACCTTTCAAAATCATATACAGCAAGTTCTCTGCAACTTTTTTGAATAAAGTTCAGTGGAAATTGAAATAAAACATGAATAAACAAACATAGCTCCTTGAGGTTTTAGAAAGTAAAAGTTCCTCCCATGCTGACACTTTCTTTGCATGTATGGCAGACTACCTTTCCTCTTTCATTTATTAATTTCATGGACGATCATTAAAATAAAATACAGATACAGATAAGTGGCAAAATGCCAAATATCACCCCAGATAATCAGCCATCTGAAAATCTGTTCACCCTTAGTGCAAAGAAACCTTATTAAAAACTTAAAAAATAACATTTTTTAATCAAGCTATTTTGCAGAACATTATTAACAAATTATACTTTTACAAAGTGTTGGGGACTGCATCCCCTGTGTAATGCACAGAGGCGATTTTCTGCAGAAACAGTGCATTTACTTTGAGTACAGTTTGCTGATAATACCTCTGTACTTTTACCCAAGTACAATTTTAAATGCAAGACTTTTAATAAATCGCAAGGGCCGCTGGGGGGCTGGAGCCAATCCCAGCTGTCATCGGGCGGAAGGCGGGGTACACCCTGGACAGATCGCTAGACTATCGCAGGGCCGACACATTTAGACAGACAACCTTTCACGATCACAGTCACACCTAAGGGCAATTTATAATCACCAATCAACCTGACCTGCATGCCTTTGGACTGTGGGAGGAAGCCGGAGACCCCACGCAGGCACACACACAGGCACAGGGAGAACATGCAAACTCCGCACAGAACCTGGACCGAGAACCCCATTCCAACCCGGAATTGAACCAGTGACCCTCTTGCTGTGAGCCACGACGCCACCGTGCCGCCCTTTTACTTAAGTAGATTTTTTTTAATGCAGGACTTTTTCCTGGAGTATTTTTACATCCATGTATTGGGACTGTTCTGCATCTGTGTGCTTCTTCTACCACTGCAGTTAATAGAGTGATCAAATGATATGTTATTTGTTGTCCTATGTGTAAGACCAAGACGAGGTGAAATACTCTTTAAAAAAAATCAACCTTCCTGTGAGATCTCAGAGGACTGTCTGCACAGAAAGCAAGGTGCATCCAGGCGCAGTGGCTTTTCTCCTCCTCGCTCCCCCCTCGTCTACTTCACACACCGCTTACCCTGCGACATTTGGGACGAGTTTCTCACTGCTTGGCTTCTCACATCTTGGACACTGACACAAAATAAATGAAGACACCAAGAAGACACAGAGTTCAGAGTTGGAAGGGGTTGGTGGCTGAGGTGTGAAGCTATTGGGGTGTAAAATTGCCCTGGCAGCCGTGCTGTTGTTTCAGCATTTCATGGCGAGCTGCTCAGCTAGCGTCCCTACTTGCCTCTTCAGTGCCTTCTTGCCTCCACTTTTTTTTTTCCATTTGTTTCTCTGTCCACACCATACCTCTGCTGAGTCTGGCCTTCTCTCTGTAGAGGATGTAACTTTGCAGAATACAGTAATAACGGTGTCTCGGCTGCTTAGTGCACGTGATTGTGTGGTCGTGTTTCTTGACCAGAGCTCCAAAGTAATAGTTTGGTTCTCCTGGTGGGATGGAGCAGAAGGTTCAACAGGCTAATATTCACACATTAATTTGTCCTAAGATGTCCAACTGTTCTCCAGCAGCTCTCATTATTTGCAGTCAGTCACGGGGTGGCTAATTGTCTGTGTGGTGAGGGAGAGCCTTTTTGCTGGAGCATGCACGAGCCTGACTGGCGCTTCCTCCTGGTGGCAGCAGGAGGCCAGAGCCGGGCCGCAGAGAGAGGACAAACGTAGAGCAGAGGGCATTGCAAGACATTTGGCTGTCACTGTGATGCCTGGGGTTTGTTATTAGAAGTATGGAGTGAAAAGCAGTGACTATTCCAAGCAGCAGGCAGAGCTATGTGACATCAGGCACATTGTTATTTTGGTTCATCAACTGGTGTTGTTTCACTAATTAGTTTTCTTACGGAAAATGTAGGCCTAAAGCTGGTAATTGGTGACATGTAGATTCTGCGCCTGTTATGTGGATAAGGACCCAAAACCAATTAATTAGGAAAAAATTTAACAATGTTTGAGAGTAGAAAAACCGTAAGGAAAAACGAGGTCAAAAGTTGCTATATGCTCTATTCTATTATCTATATTTGATGATCATGTTTACTCACATTAGTTTCAAATTTCCTGCTCTTTCTTTGAACCACTTCTGAACAGATGGCTCGACCGGCTCCGCTGCTTTGCTCCCTTGTGTGCCTGATTCTACATTCATAAAGCTAACGTTAGACTAGATTAGTTCCTCTGATGTCCATGAAGCAATTTCTTATTATTGCCTGTGGTTGAGAGTGGGCAGACTGCTGCCTGGGAGCACACAGGACAGTGTTTGTCTGCTCTGACAGGCTGCAGAAAGTCTTTGTGCCCCGAGTGAAAGAAATAAAAGTATAAGGAGAGCCTCCCTCCAATGGGCTGTGTCTGGTGTTGGCCTGCCCTGCGGTAAGGCAAGGTTATTCAGATGAAAGATGGTGTTGAGATTAGTGAGCCCTGCCCGAGCGCGTGTACGTCCAGCATGCCGCACTGCGTGATTTATGAGAGTCGTGATATCAGCGGTCGCCACATGAATAAACCATGTGGCCAGAATTAAGCTCCTGTTAAACGACGCACAGCAATTTCCCAGGTGCCCCAACCTCCAAAGTGGAAATCACAGTCGTGAAAGTTTTGTTGTTGCTGTTGTGTTATAGCAGTTTCATGAGGCCGCTTGTTGATGGCCCGGTGCAGCAGCAGAAGAACTACCAGTCTTTAAATCTCTGAGGAGTTTACTAATCGCTGATAATTCCCACGACTGCACCAGAGCTGTCAGCATGTTGCCTGTTTGAAGGAGAACTCCACTAAATAATGTATTTCCATCCCATAATTTATTTAATATGGCTTGTTAAATTCAAATATTGGTATTTATAAAGTGCCATAATACTAGTGCTGCACCTTACGATTATTTCCATTATCGATTAATCTGCTGATTTTTTTCTCAATTAATCAATTAATCATTTGGTCTGTGAAATGTTTGACAATTTTGAAAAATAGCCATCACATTTTTTTTAAGTGTCTACCAGGTAATTTTTTGCCAGTAAAAATATGACTTCAATGATTGATCACTTATCAAAACAGTGGCCAGTTAAAGGAATACTTCAGCAACAAAATGACTGTTTGTGTATTGCTAAGTCATGTTGTCTTAACCTGAACTCGTAAAGAAAGCTGTTTGTCCTGCATGCCTCCAGGAAAACAGTGAACATATTGTTTTATTGATTCATCAGAGATCACACTTAAGCCTTTTTTATGAGTATTTAGACCTCAAAAGCTTGAACAAATTGGTGTGCACCATTTCTTACTTTGTAAGAAATGTTCTACAAATTGCAAGAAATGTATAGATTTAGAAAATTATTTTTAAATAACTAGGTAAAAAAACCCTCAAAAATAAAGAAAAACAAGGGAAAAATGTATTTATAGTTATTAGTCATTTAAATTTATGTTGCAAAATTATTACATTTTTAAACACTTTTTCAAAGGTAATTTCTTTTTTTATTTCTTTTTTTGGTAGTGGTTTTATTTATTTATTTTGTTTTTAAATGTTTGCTTATTTTCTGGTAATTTCTTGCCAAGTTTTGGGTCATTTATTTTGTTGCCCATGGCCTTCTTCCCATGTTTTAGACAAAAACCATGCTGATTTGCTCAGGTTTCAAAGGGTCAACAACAGCAAAACTATATCAAAACATCCATTCACAAACCCCCACACAACTCACGCAGTATAATCCAAGTCTCATTTCATATGCTCAGTAAAACATGCATTTTCACTAAAATATTAGAATCTGAAAGTGAAACTTATCTATGCTGTCTTCAAAAATAGACGCCAATACTTTTTTAAAGAAAAATGCATGTCTGGAAAGACTTGGATTAAACTGCACAAGCTGTGTGAGAGGCTGTAAACGGATGTTTTGATACAGTTTTGCTGTTGTTAAATCAGGTCCCCGATCAATCATAAAACATCAATATGTTCACCATTTTCTGCAGAGGCATGCAAGGTTGGTTTTGAGTTATACTGTGGTATGAAAATCGAGGGGTGTTTTTTCTTCTTATATGACTTAGACATCACAGGTTATTCTAAGCCAGATAGGGTGGGGAGAAGAGCGGAGGGTTAGACAAAAAGCTAACTTTCCTTCTGGAATATCAATAGCCGAAAAATTTGTAAAACATATGGGCACATATGGATGAGACGCAGATAAAGCAGATAAAGAATCCCATTCATATATCACACTTATTTTCAAAAGAGAGACACATGACTTCCATTTAAAAGAATGGTTTCAGTTACAGTAATGAAGCTTTTGTTTAGCTGTGAAAATCCTTATGTTTTCATTCTTGTTAGTGTCAGTGTAACTGATAATCGCAGTAATAATTGTATAATACTGTATATGGTCATATCATGAAACCGCAATACTTTCTGAGATAGTTGTACCGTGAAAATGTCATATCGTTGAAGCCCTAAAGGTAACACGGAATGATTAATTTATATAATGGTCATTTTGTAGATTAAACCCCCTTTTGATTGATTAATTGTCTCACCTCTAAAACATACTCTATTCCTTCTTGTGATAGATTTCTGTGTCTACTTGATTTATTAATATACATAGATTGACCTAAAGTTAGGGGGAAAAAAAGCACAGTCTTTAAAGACATAAATCAGATTGATTTTTAATGCAAACTGGTTGTGTGAATGTACAAAGTTAGAATCTGCAGTGGACACTTGCAATGCCCGAGATCAGGTCTCCAAATACTTTTTCAAAAAATGTTTTCTCTTTAATACAGTATATCCTTATAGGTAGAATGTATAGTGAAGTGCTGTGGTGGCCAACTGCATTTGTACTCCTGGGAAATTGAAAACTGTATATAAATATATATCTATATATATATATGAATGTCGTCTACGCTAATAATAATATGAATATTGCACATCTGTCTTCTGTCCATCTTCACCCTCTGCTCGGAAAATCATATGCTAAAGCCCAAAGCTAAAGCAGGATGGAACTCTTTTCCTGTCGCATATAAATCAGACATAGTGAATTCACTCTGTCCTATCCTCACAAATGAGTTGACTTCTAATGTCCATAACCATAACTAAGCAGTATTATAGTCACATAGTGTCCGCTCTGAGATTGAGAGATTGTAAAGTTAATCCTTAGCTGGATCATGTCAAGCTGGCATTCCTAATTTTTCAAGTGTAATAAAAAGTAAAGTACCAAGGAGTGCATTTTTACTGAGATCAGGTATAAGACATTGCTGCTTTGGCTGCACTTCATGCTGTCAGCAGTACTGAAATTCTCATAAACGCAGCGACAAACACCCTCTCGGGCTTTACGACTTCAATACACTTGATGCCAATTCATGCGTTTGGTCTCCTTAAAGTGATGTGTGTATATATAGTGAGGAATAAAACAGGAAATCAAGAAAAACTAAAAAAAATCACTAACTAGATTCCTTGTTGCCATGAAGGTCAAGATGGCCCAAGATGGGCTTTTTTTTCTGTGGTGGAAGAAGTGTTTACATCCTTTCTTTAAATAGAAGTAAAAATTATGTGCAATACTCTGTTCCATTCATTAATCCATTTTTTATTTTGGTGTCATGCCTGTTGGCCCATCCCACATGGGATTATAAAACACTATTTGCTTCTATCATCCTACAGTCACTGCATTTAGAAAACAAGACATAAGGAAATTGAACTCTGAACGACACTTTAAGCCTAAAATGAGCTAGGTCCTTCAAAATAAAAGCACCATGGTTTTCCACTTTGATTTATTTAATTATAACAATCTTTTTTTTAAAAAAAAAATCTATATAAAAGTACATGATTTAACATTCTTATAACCATTTTTTTAAAATGTTATTCTAACAGTGGTGTGTTGAACTTAACAGTACACAGGACATTTAAATATATTAAGACATATATTGTGTATCACGATATAGCCTTAAAATAGTGCAATATTATTTTAAAGCCATATCGCCCAGCACTACTTTCCACCATTCAGCAGTCTAAACCTGTGTCTAAAATATAAGGAGCTTAACTCCAGTTTTTACGGTCGGTAGCAGCAGGATTTAGTTGTGTGCTGTTCTGCAGCTCCACTTGTCAGAAACCAGCACGTCGCCCGACATGTCATTGTCCTCCTGGCCTCCTACACATCAGATGCTCAGGTGTGTGGCTGAAGCCGGGGGAAGCGGTGTCTATGATGCACCACACCATGGCCTCTCTAATGAGGCCTGACTCTTAATGACTCACAGCCCCCAGCAGCAGACAGAGATGGCCAGCAGTGAGGCTTATCTCATTGGCACTCTGTGCTACGCGGTTACACCTGTAACCTTTAGATCACTCCAAATTAGGTTGCTCCGGGAATCTTTCAGTAGTGATTACAAAACAGATTGAGTGGCCAGGAGAATTCTCATAAAAATTGTATATGAGCCCTCCACTTGAATCCAGAGGAGGGATAATGGGCTGATCGTGCAAAGACATGTTACACACAGAAGCCCACAACTGATCAGGCATTCTCTCTGCTGCTCCAGACAAGATTGCAATACCGAGCAATGTTTCCGTTGACTGGTTTCCATTATGTAGATGTAAATTAACACAAGCAAGACGAAACTGAGCGTTGTGATGAATGAGCACATGGAGCACTGCGATGAGCCTCAGAAGCAGCTGGGATCTATAGATGGGAGGTGAGCTTCTGACTCGTGCCAGTCAGTCATGCCTGCTGAGCATCATTCATGGAAGAGTGCAGGTGCTGGTCAGCCAGGGGATGTGGTGGTTAATTGCATCGAACTTTAATAAGTCACACGCTGAAGACACATGGCTTTAATCATGCAGATGTCTCAGCTGATAGGCAGTGCTGGGGACATAGGTGGCTGTGGCTCATCGGTGTGAATGTCTCTGCAGGCAGGGGTCTGATGTTCACCATGGGTGTCCGTGTCAAGATCCAAAAGTCCCGTCCTCACATACTCCACATCCTAAGAACACCTTAACACTATACTCTGCCTCTCTTGCTCTGCATTTGTGTCTCCATCAAATGATGTTGCTATTTCAGCAGTTTGTCAGCGGGATCAGATACAGCAGCTCAGCGACTGAGGGGGTTTCATAGTCTCGGTAATCAAAGTGGCGAGGAACAGGAGAGAAATTCATTTAGGGGGGAATAAGGTCTCTGGAGAACATTTTCTTTGGTGTAAAGTGAACACATTTGAAGGCAAAACAGAAACAAACTGTTTTCGTGGATGTCGGCAGATACAGGGAGGAGGGCGTACAGGAGGGCCCCAAGTGATGAGCGTCATATTGATCTGACTTCTCTGTCTTATGCAGTGCTCTTTGTTCACGCTTGCTGTATGCAGAATCGACAGCGAACAGTTCACTTCGACCCAGTGCACCATTATTAAAAGCGTGTTACATTTAGTATTATTTTTTAAACATTCAAATGATAAAATCCACCTTAAAGGACATGGCAGGGATCTATTCAAGTATGACAAAATATCAGGAAGTTTCTTGTCCTTGACATTTAGATTTTTAAAGTCACCAGCCTGTTCCACAGACTCACGCTGTGCCGCACACAAATGTGTTGGTGGAGGTAGATTGTAAGCAGATCTAACAGGGTAAGCTTTGGCATGAAATCTCAGTTTGATAACATGGGACAATAGTGACAACCTGCACAGAAGATTTGATTTCAGATCAGATTTTGTACCTGCAGTCTCTCTTTTTTTGTAACGGTGGCTCGAGAAATAAATGCAGCATGCAAAATAATTTGAGTTGGCTACAAACAAAGACATGTCATAAGTAAACCCTAAATTAAATTGAGGGCTTTGTTGCACACTTAAAGATACAGTTAGTAAGTAAGAAAGTACAGTGCAGAGTAACTTTTTGTCATATATGCTGAAAATATCACTATATTCCGAAAGAAGCATACTAGACATAAAACATGCAAAAATGGAAAGAAAAAAGAAAAATCAGGTCGCCTTGTTTTTGACGCAAACACCATGTTAGAGACAGTCAACTGAAGAGCCAAGCACTGCCCACTGGCCGGAGCAAATATTGTCATTTTACAACTAAACAGTGCACCAAAATATGTTTCTGATTGACAGCCGAGGGACCATTTACATAGCAACAGCTCTTGCATTAAACGGTTTGGCGTTTCATTTACACTTCAACTGCGTTTTGGGGGCCTGAAAACACAACCTTTTGAAACCGGATTCCAGAGTGTAATCTTTTGAAAACACAACCCGCTCTATAACCGTTGTAAACTTGCAATGCACGGATCCTGTGAGAACAGTGATGTCACGGTTGCACTTTGCATATGCCCATGGTGTTCTTCTATGGTGTGTCATTACAAAGTTACACTGCCAACTACTGGCTTGGCGTGCGTGATACAGCATTTTTGGTTTTGCGGCCCCTGTGCACAAAGCTCATTATCATATGAATGCAGATCTTTTAAAAAATGCGAAGGAAAGGCTTTTCCATTTTTAGTAGGGCCATTCTCCACTAAACGTGGCCGTAGAGACTCCTCAGCTCTGATTGGCTGTTTTTGTTCTCATGCACTAATGCCAGTTGAAGCGCTACAGGGCAATAGAGGCAGAGGGATATGATTTTATTTGTTGTTGCTGTTTTTGTTTTTTGCAAATTATTTATCTGCTGTGTGAATATAGTGACAGTTTCAGAAATTATGACAAAGGTGGTTTTTTTTGTAAAAGTTGCCAACTACAGCTTTAAGGAGTTAATCAGAAAACTGGTAAAAAAAAAAAAAAAAAAAGGGTTGTGAAAAAGTCACATAGACATTTAAATTTGGAACTTATATGACCACAATTAAGCAGAAGCAAAATACAAAAACTAACTTTCGTGGTTTTTGTTGAGTGAAAGCAGAAACAGAATAAAATAAGTGTGGGCTCTTTATTAATCTGATAGATCTGATCGAGTTCTCCAGATGTTTATTATTTATTTATTTGCGCTTATTGCAGTAAAGGTGTTGTGTATTTGTGGGTCAGCTAAATGATGGTGCCTCTTTAGACATGTTAATTTAAATTCAGTTGTTATAACCAATCAGACATCTCTAAATAATCTTTCTCCTATTGAGTCTTGCTACATTATTTCTTCACTGCTCTGTCTGAATGTCCAACCAGCTGGGCCTTAGCAACAGTTTACATGCGAAAGAAAAATGTTGAATTATTTATTTAGCCATGAACAAAAACAGCCATATTATTTTGTCGTACTTATGTTTACATCTTAATTCAGCATTCAGAACACATGTAGGCCAGAAGAATCTCAAAGCTGCCCTCTGACCTTCTGGAGGAATCATTAAGAGCAGTGAAGTGCGAGAGCTGATAAACACATCAATGTTCTGCTCATGTCCTGCATTATCATCGCAATAACCTCTGTGTAGGCTTCGTTAATGAGCATACATAACGTCATCTTGTCACACTGTGGACTAGCCACTTGCAGTGTTTGAAGTGTGAACAGAGTTCATTGTATTTGGCCCTCTTGAGTTAATATAGGCTTTTATTCCTGTGGGTAACATAGTGAGTCTGTGGATACCAGGTAGGAGGATGCTGGAAAATGGAGTGAAAACTGTGTGGTCGGATGTGGAGGCTGCACGAGAGTAAATTGGCCTTTCAAGAGCAGCTTTTGTGAACTACATCCCTGTTGAGATTCTTGATCCCATAAGAAATTTATGAGTTTGTGCGCGCGCATGCGTGTGAGAGCGGGCAACGAAGCATGTGTCTTCTGTGTGTCATCATAAGCTCATTATTTTTCCTCTCTCCCACAGATCTGCGACCTGTCATCACCTCTCCCAGTGAGTGTGTGTGTGTGCCTGGGCACAGCGGCACTTCTGTCACTTTGTGCTTCCAGAGCCCCCTCAGCATCCACTAAAAACACCCAGGGACCACAGGCTGGAGGATTAGGTGAGCTTAGGGCCACGTGCCTCCGGCTGCTTGTCCTGGCTACCTTGCCACATACTCGGGATAATCCTAATTTTATCAACTCGTGGCCTACCGCTGCAGGCTTCTGACTGAGAGCTTGTGAGGTTTGCAAAATGTGACATGACAAGTTATGAGGTATTTCCACTTGTCCAGAGCGGTTCAGAGGAGTGAGCGCGGGTGGTGGCCTAATCGCAGCAGCAATAAAAGCTTTCCAGTCAATCAAGCAGAGTCCCTGTAGTATTTAACAGGATTGTTTCAGAAAGGGGTCTGAATATGAAAGCGGCTGTAGCCCTTTAACATGTGTGCATGTTGATTAATCATCCTGTTAAGGAAATGAACATGACTTTAACCTCTGCCTGTTCAGATGAACTGCTACTTAGAGAAAGTGGAGGTCTGATTGATTTTCTTTCACATGTGAGTGAACTACACACGGCTATCAATGCAGAAGATTAGCTGAACATGTGAATGCCTGTGTTACTGGATACAGTCACTCACAAGCACATCCCCTATAACACAAGGAAGCACATGCAGGGCACACAGACTAATGTATACATGCAAACCCAGCATCACGTGTGACCATGACGAGCCATGCAAAGTTACACAGACGAGTCAGTGGTGAGTTTCTTTGTGTAATACAGCAACGTGTGAGTTTTCCCTTCTCCAGAGGCCACATCATATTCAGAGTCACGACACACCACACACAGGATACAGTTACTGTTAATAGCATCCAGGCATTAACCTTAGATATGTTGTGTGTCAGTCATACATGTGTCATCCATATATCTTTATCTTTGGTGGCGATGTATTGAGGTGAGACCTGCTCGTATGGCGAATCCATCACTGTCATGCCTGTTGATCATATGCACTCTCCCCCTGTCTATAGGTCTAATGAAATAACCTGCTGGTCTAAACAAATCAGCATCTCAGTCACTGTCACAGGGAGGTTTCATCTCTGCAGCTGCTCACAGAGCGGACCACATGTGCTCTTTGAAGGTCTCGATGAAGGAGAAAAGCATACGAGCAAATGTTAAAGAAGCGCAGGCATGCCATGCAGCAATCTCTAGCTGCAAAACTACTTTAAGGAAATAGTTTTACGTACTGGAAAGTACATTTATTTGCTTTCTTGAAGGGAATTAGATGAGAAAGTTAACACCACTTTCTTGATAAATATGAAGCCACAGTCAGGGGAGAGTTAGCATAACTGTAGTGAATTTGACAAAGTGGCCAAATCATGTAAAAATACAACTTTTTTGTCCATCAGGTGATGCCATTAGTCCCAAAAATACTTTTTCCCACAGACTTACATTGTGAAAAAGATACTGAAAACTAGTGGACCTCTTCCTGAGATACATAAACCTCCCACTACAAACACTTAAATAGCCCTTATTTAAATTTTGTCCCTAAAATTGTAACGCTGACTTAGAGCAGATTCCAGACTTATCTAACTGTCATTCATGTGATTGAGTTAGGAGATGGTGATTTTAATAGTGAAAAACAGTGTAAGTATAACTCCCAAGCCTGTCATGCGATGCCATGGGGCCCAAAAAGACTTTTTCAAATAGATTAACACTGTGAGAGAGACATCTGTAAATCAGTGGATACATTATATTTTTGAGTGTCAATACCGACGGAAAATGTGTTGTTTCACTATCAGGATATGATCCCTTCAATGCGATAACATTTGGAAAGTCTAGAAGATCTGCAAGATTAAATAATTTTTATCCCAATTCAAGTTAGCAGACCACTAAACTGGAAGTAGCCGGCTCGGCTGTTGGAAGTCTCGGGTGTGCTTACTCTAAGGGTCCAAAGTTGCAGAAGTAGCGCAGATCATCCGGGTAATTTCATGGCTTCATGCACCACTGAACAACTTTCATAGGAATAATCAGGGCCCCACCTCCATCACTGTTTCCAGTTCTCTTTGGGGGAAAAGGCCAACTTAGGTCCGTCCAGAGATGGGCTTTAAAAAAAAATCCATCTGCCAGTTCTGTGTGTTCACATAGAAATCAAAGCAAATTTTCACCCTGCGTTATTTGCTTAAATTTCATATTGGCCCCAAACATCTAATGCAATGTAAGGTGCAGATGTTTGCCACAAGCTAGCTAGGAATGTGCACAGCCACGCAGTAACTCGCGGCCCCCGGTCATTTCTATGATGGGAGGGCGGCAGAGGGGAAGCGGTTTTGAATGAGGTGGTTTAGTTTTTGCTCTGCCATGTTAAGTTAAACATGTTGAACTTTTGGCAGTTGCCAGTTGGGGTTTGGCCTGTCAAATAGGATAGCAGACGTCACGGAGGCTGAAAGAAGTCAAGATAGAGGTGCTAGTAATGTTGGTGTCTGAATACCTGGAGATGTTCAACACAGTGTCAGCACCTTCTGAGGACAACTAGTGAAAAAAAACTAGGCCTGGGATAACATTTTAACCAAACTTCAGATGAAGGGGTAATTGTCCAAATGCTTATGCAGGACTGAATGCTGCAGCAAGACTTTCCTTCCTGCTGCCATTGTTTTTAACTACTGCACTTTTGCACTTTTGAAATTGTATACACTACATAGTATTTATTATTAACTGATATTATTTTATTTTATTTTATTTATTATTTTTACTATTTATCATTTAGTATTTATTTATTTTATTTTATTTTTTTCCTGTGGATAATTACAGAAGTGCTTTTATGTAATGCGTGGTTGTGCGTGCTTAGCTGTGAATGAACTCCCGTAACATAATAAAGTATCTATCAAATATGTAGACATTTTTAGTAATTTCAGTGGTTTCTGTTGTCTTGCGGCAGTATGCAGCTACAAGCTAGCTTGTACGTCTACCAGTGTTCACTGGAGCACCTGCCTGGCATGACAGCCATCACTGTGGTGGCAGCAGCCACTTTTAAAAAACACTATACCTTTCGGGTTAATGCTCTTGCAGGCAGGCGGTTAACAGGGCAGTAACCTGTGAACATGTGTATACACAGCACAGCCTCTCACTGATCTCAGAGCTCATCAGGAACATTGATTTTGTAAGCAAAGTTGTGCCGCCTTTGAAATTCACTTTGGATTCTGTCTGAACACATGTAAAGTTCACTAATTAATGTCCTAACATTTTCTACACATAACTCCCCTTCAAAACCACAATTAGATTTTTTTTTAACAGCTTAAACAAACATTTTACATTAAGACATTTTTAAATGGTAGGCATAGTTTACTACCTTTTGGACAGGAGCAGCCTACCTGTTTCCACTCGTTTCCAGCCTTTATGCTAAGCTAACCTAACCTAAGCAGCTGCTATCTTCAGCTTCATTAGCTATCGGTGTTGTGGTGTTGATGAGGTGGGTGCACTACTAGATAAATGGGTAGGATACTATGGAGGAAGTGGATATACTCTCCTATATATCCCAATAACTTAAGATAGGATTAGAATGGTGGATATGGTGTAAATGTGCAAAAAAGAGGTAAATATCCCCTGTATACCTGCATATGCCCTCAAATACAGCACTGATGACAGTTGCATCTTTTCATCTTGCTCTTGGCAAAAAAACCCAAATGATTGCAGCTCCCAAACTATCAAACTATTTCTTTAAACAAGCATAGTTTTGTTATTCATTTCTCAAAAAAATACTAGATAGAGATATCCCAATTTAAAGTACCAATTGGTTTGTATTTAAAAGACCAATTAGAGAACTGATCCAAGTTACAGTCGAAGTAACACCATCTATCTTTTTTCCCATGCCCCTCCTTAGAGTGAAGAATGGGGTCATCCATTGCCCTGCCCACCCTGCTGCTTGTTCTGAGCCTGACCACTAATGTATGGAGTCTGAACCCTGACGACCCCAACGTCTGCAGCCACTGGGAGAGGTGAGCAATATCTGCATGCGTTTACCACAATACATTGAATTTTAGATCCTGAGAATGATAGTTGAGCGGTGCCAGGACTGACAGTGTCGATCTTGGAACTTTTTCAGTGTACCTGCTACAAGTGCTCTTAAGTAAAGTTCCAGATCTATTCTCAAAGTCCATACAGCAGTATCGATCCTGCACAGCTCATGTCGCCAATGCGCTGAGAGATGGGAGGAGTTGCAGCTTCAAATGAAATACGCAGGCAAATTGATCAGTGTACTCTCATCCCGATCAATCTGGACAGCCATAGAGCCTGAATAATTATCAGTTGTGCTGGGCAGTGTCACTTATGAGAAATAAGCAGGAATAATTTCTGTCCTCGATGCAAAGGGGAGGAAAGAAAGCTGTGAAGATATATTATCTGGATTATTGCCTGACCAAGGTGAGTGTACTCAGGGATCGTGGTTCCACCTTGTTGGCATCGAAATGAATTCCCTAAGTGGGCTGTGTTTGTGGCTTTGAGGTCCTCCAATATCCTCAGACCGCCTCCGGCTGCATATATCACTAGCATGAATCACCTAAAAGCTCCTTTCAAGTCCTTTCTTTGCATATCAAAGTTATTGTATTACTTTCATTGGGGCTGTATCCACTGACAAGACCTGTGTGCTGTTATTGTTTTTTTTTCTCTCTAAGAACATCTCCAAGGAGCATGAAAATCTATGTTCCCTGCAACATTTACTGTGATTGCAGCAGCGTCTTCCACTGATGCAAGAAGTATTCAGGTCCTTTAATGAAGTACAAATACTTCATCACAGTTAAAAGTCCTACATTCAAAATGTTACTTAAAGGTGCATTATGTAAGTTCCAGCCATCCAGTCCAAGCGAATGGGAGGCAATAATGACAACACAAACTGTAAGCCTACAGTTTGTGTTGTCATTAGTTACACTAAAGATATGTTTCAGTAAATAGTCAACATTAGATGTTACTTACCAGTGTGAAAGAAACACAACATTCCTCATGATTTTAGCAGTTAGCATCATAATCAGCATAAGGTTCATTACCAAGTGAATTTTTACTTGCATGGACTTTCCCTTGGTGTTGGGTTCATACAACAAGCATGCAACATATTAAGAGGATATAAAATTAAAATACTGCAACAGAGTCAAATGCAGGCCAGAATGGAAAACTGTTCCAGCTGTTATGTTTGGAGTTATTTCAGCATTCTACTTTGCTCAATAGTTGATTGAATACATAGTTTTTATATATAAATATACTCTTCTAATATTTGTGTGATAAATGTTAGGCTATTTTTTTATACAAACTCCACACAGAGATGAGATGGAACTGAAGTCATTCTTCTGGGACAGCGACGGGACAGGGATTTTGTTTTTTACTTGCTCCCCTTTACTTGGTTACTTGGATTGGGATGGGACAGGAGTTTTTTTTTTTTGGAGCAGGATGGGACAGGGGTGAAAACCCACTCCAGTTTCACCCTCTACTTTGGACTTCTTCCCCAGGAGGAGAGCAGGCA
Organism: Plectropomus leopardus; assembly: GCF_008729295.1. NCBI lineage: Eukaryota > Metazoa > Chordata > Actinopteri > Perciformes > Serranidae > Plectropomus > Plectropomus leopardus. The sequence continues at coordinate 5,390,982 of NC_056473.1, read as the reverse complement.
GCAGCTTGAGAGACAGACCCTCGGTTGGCGGCTGTAGCAGCTCGAATTTGGCCAGCAAAAACCCCCCAGTCCCGGATTTCACAGCAGGGATCTAACTTGCGTAACTGCAGCAACAGAACGTTTGCTCCAGATGGGGAGTCGGGCTGTCCGGCCCCCAAGAGACGGAGTTTTTGCTGCCTGGCTTGGAGTTGCTGCAGCTGTTGACTAGAGATCCCATGTCAGAGCTGCTGTTCGCTCTCTTCCCAGCACAGTGGCCTGTAGCAGTGGAGAGCGAGGTGGAGGACACATTGTAATTTGAGGCTCTCACTAATGTTAGCTACATAAACATGAACTTGAAGCTGCGGCAGTGAGCCCTTAGTTTTTTTTCTTTTTTTGATAAGTCCGTTTTTTGGTTGCTTTTTAGTGTAGTTAGGTGTTGCCAATGCTGGAATAACAACTTTCTCTGTAGTATTCACTGCCATTTAATTATACTGAAGGGACTTGCATGTACTTAAACTCCTCCACTTGGGGCAGGACTTCATCCCCGATCCGGAGGGGGCACGCCACCCTTTTCCGGCTGAGTACCATGGTCTCGGATTTGGAGGTGCTGATTCTCATTCCAGCCGCTTCACACTCGGCTGCGAACCGATCCAGTGAGAGCTGAAGGTCGCGGCCCGATGAAGCCAACAGGACCACATCATCTGCAAAGAGCAGAGACCTAATCCTGAGGTCACCAAACTTGACCCCCTCAACACCCTGGCTGCGCCTAGAAATTCTGTCCATAAAAGTTATGAACAGAATCGGCGACAAAGGGCAGCCCTGGCGGAGTCCAACCCTCACCGGAAACGAGTTCGACTTACTGCCGGCAATGCGGACCAAGCTCCGGCACCGGTCATACAGGGAACGGACAACCCATATCAGGGAGTCCGAAACCCCATATTCCCGGAGAACCCCCCACAGGACTCCCCGAGGGACACGGTCAAATGCCTTCTCCAAGTCCACAAAGCACATGTGGACTGGTTGGGCAAACTCCCAAGCACCCTCAAGGATCCTGCCAAGGGTCCAGTGCTGGTCCACAGTTCCACGACCGGGGCGAAAACCTCATTGCTCCTCCTGAATCCGGGGTTCGACTATCCGGCGGACCCTCCTCTCTAGTACCCCCCGAATAGACCTTACCAGGAGGCTGAGGAGTGTGATCCCCCTGTAGTTGGAACACACCCTCCGGTCCCCCTTCTTGAAAAGAGGGACCACCACCCCAGTCTGCCAGTCCAAGGGCACTGCCCCCGATGTCCACGCAATGTTGCAGAGTCGTGTCAGCCACGACAGCCCCACAACATCCAGGGCCTTGAGGAACTCCGGGCGGACCTCGTCCACCCCCGGGGCCCTGCCACCGAAGAGCTTTTTGACCACCTCAGTAACCTCAGCCCCAGAGATAGAGGAGCCCACCCCCGGGTCCCCAGGCCCTGCTTCCCCAATGGAAGGCGTGTCGGTGGGATTGAGGAGGTCTTCGAAGTATTCCTTCCACCGATCCACAACGTCCCGAGTCGAGGTCAGCAGCGCCCCGTCGCCACCATACACAGTGTTGATGGAGTACTGTTTCCCCCTCCTGAGACGCCGGATGGTGGTCCAGAACCTCTTCGAAGCCGTCCGGAAGTCGTTTTCCATGGCCTCGCCGAACTCCTTCCATGCCCGGGTTTTCGCCTCGGCGACCGCCGCCGCCGCACTCCGCTTGGCCTGTCGGTACCTGTCTGCTGCCTCCGGAGTCCCACAGGCCAAGAAGGCCCGATAGGACTCCTTCTTCAGCTTGACGGCACCCCTTACCGCCGGTGTCCACCAGCGGGTTCGGGTGTTGCCGCCCTGACAGGCACCAACCACCTTACGGCCACAGCACCGGTCGGCCACCTCAGCAATGGAGGCACGGAACACGGCCCACTCGGACTCAATGTCCCCAGCCTCCCCCGGGACTTGGTCGAAGCTCTTCTGGAGGTGGGAGTTGAAGCTCCTTCTGACGGGAGACTCTGCCAGACGTTCCCAGCAGACCCTGACAGCTCCGCCCCTCTCTTCACCCGAGTGTCCTACGGCCGCAAGTCCAACGATACGACTACAAAGTCGATCATTGAACTGCGGCCTAGGGTGTCCTGATGCCAAGTGCGCATATGGACACCCTTATGCTTGAACATGGTCTTCGTTATGGACAATCTGTGGCGAGCACAGAAGTCCAATAACAAAACACCACTCGGGTTCAGATCGGGGGGGCCATTCCTCCCGATCACGCCCCTCCAGGTCTCACTGTCATTGCCAACGTGAGCGTTGAAGTCCCCCAGCAGAACGAGGGAGTCCCCAGAAGGAGCACTCTCCAGCACCCCCTCTAAGGACTCGAAAAAGGGTGGATACTCTGAACTGCTGTTTGGACCATAGGCACAAACAACAGTCAGGATCCGTCCCCCAACCCGAAGGCGGAGGGAGGCTACCCTCTCTCATTTCACTCTCGATTTACCAGTCGATCTTCGTTCCTACCCTCACCTATGGTCATGAGCTTTTGGTAGTGACCGAAAGAACAAGATCACGGGTACAAGCGGCCGAAATGAGTTTCCTCCGTAGGGTGGCTGGGCTCTCCCTTAGAGATAGGGTGAGAAGCTCGGTCATCTGGGAGGAGCTTGGAGTAGAGCTGCTGCTCCTCCGCATTGAGAAGAGCCAGATGAGGTGGCTCGGGCATCTAATTAGGATGCCTCCAGGACGCCTCACTGGTGAGGTGTTCAGGGCACGCCCCAGGGAAGACCCAGGACACGCTGGAGAGACTACGTCTCACAGCTGGCCTGGGAACGCCTCGGGGTCCCCCGGGAAGAGCTGGACGAAGTGGCCGGGGAGAGGGAAGTCTGGGTTTCCCTGCTTAGGCTGCTGCCCCCGCGACCCGACCCCGGATAAGCGGAAGAAAATGGATGGATGGATGGACTTGCATGTGCAACTGCATCAGCAGAACAGCCAATAAGAATGAACTCTCTCTGAAATGAACTGTGATTGGCCAAAGTTTCCCAACATGCCTCAGTTTCTTAAGCCTCAACACAGAGCCAAGTGGAGCAGCAGATTTGCTACCTGAGTTTTAAGTAAAAAATGCAGATATATTATCAGCAAAATGTACCTAAAATAAAAGCCCTTGTTCTGCAGGAGAATGCTCTTGTCACTGTTGTATTAGATTCATGTTGATGAATCACTGTGTAAACATTTAACTGTAGCAGGTAAAGACGGAGCTATTTATTCAGTTTAGCTGAGTTACTCCCAACCCAGGATTTTTTGCCCCTTTAGAGTGACGTGTGATAAATCTGAGGGGTCTTGAGGTAATTAAGAGGGTAGAGAAGAAGAAAACATTCAATTCTGTTGAACAAGTTTCCAGTCATTTGTTGATATACTCTCTTATCTTTGTTTTTCATGTGAAATATTGGATACTTCTGCTTCTTTGGGCCTCAAATTAACTGTTATTCTAGTGAAACCATCTGAGACATTCAGAGGGGAAAAGTCTCTTTGCTTGAACTGCTAACAACTAATAAGACATCTGAAATATGACAAGGCGCTCCAGCTAGCGCTTCCCAACATGTCCAAAGGCTTGGGAACTGCTCTGGTTTAATGTTTAACAAATGATTGTAAAATTATGAATCTGAAAACTTAAATATAGCTGCCAGATGAATTTAGTAGGAGAGAGTTCAAAATCTTTTTCTGAAATGTTGCGTTCTAATGGAAATGGTTAAATAAAGAGAAATGATCTCACAATTAGCACTTCTCTCTATCATTTACATTTCTGCCTTCTAGCTATGCTGTGACTGTCCAGGAATCCTACGCCCACCCATTCGACCAGATCTACTACACCAGATGCACTGACATCCTCAACTGGTTTAAATGCACAAGGCACCGGTAAGTTTGGAGGAGCCTCTTGTTTGTCCCAATTTCTGTTTGACGAGTGACTCGCCCTTTACTGTCCCCCAAAATCAGAGCCAAGTCAATGAAGGCCACAGTAAATGTCCTTGTAAATGTGGCTGACAGTGAAGTGCTCAGAGCCTGGACGCCTCTGACTGTAATCATCTCACAGTAAATGTTTTAATTACTCCATTAAGGTTTATAGTCGGTATCCAGCTAAATAAGTACACAGAGTCACCTCCCAAATACTGTCTTTTATGTAGCAGGTGTTATACACAAAATTCCCCTGGCTTTTAATTTTTTTTTCCTCGCTGCACTTTAAAAACTTGCCAATAACATTAGAGAAATATGGTGCAACTTACTTTACCCTTCTATATGTTTCTGTGCCCTTGAGGATGGGTCACTCTTTGCATCACGTTGCTGTCTCTCTGTGTGTGTGTTTCTCCAGGATCAGCTATAAGACGGCTTACCGGCGGGGAGTGAGGACCATGTATAGGCGCCGCTCACAGTGTTGCCCTGGTTACTTTGAGAGCGGAGACTTGTGTGTTCGTGAGTATCCTTTTTTTTAATCTCCGTTGTCCTCCATGATGGCATTTCAGGTTTTGTCTGCTAGACATTTAGAGAACAGGAGTAAATATTAGGATTGATCGTTACTGTGGGTGGCTTGCAGATAAAGCTACAATACCCCGCCAGGCCCGCTGTCGGCCCCCGCCTCCGTCGCCCCCACGACCGTCTGATCGTCTATATCATAAACACCCAATAACATCAACACTACCTTCCTCTGTTAGCCGCCATCTATGTGAATTGACTCAGTTTAAGGTGATTGAGCCTGATTTAACAGGAAGGCACAGTAGACCGCTCTCTGCTTTACTCCTCCAGCAAGAGTAATTTAATTGAAGTTGTATAACAATGAGAAAAATTAACGAGCCAAGAGGGTCCTGGTTACAGACTGAGTAGGTATAGCACCCGCCATAAAACCACACTGGAATTCAATAACATAAAAAAGAGCAGAAGCCGTGAAAATTGGACTGTGGCGATGCGCTGATAACAATCCTTCCCTGTCGTTTTTTTTACAGCTTCATTAATGGTCATTGATTTCTATTTTTATTCACGCACATCAAACTGAATATCTTTTCATGCTGGCCAAATAAAGACAGAACATATAGCTTCGGAGAGTTAAGTTTTTGATTTTCTCGCCTTACCTAATGTTTTATTCCCTTTAAAAAAGATTAAAATCACACTTTAATATTTTCTGAGATCTTTTGCAACAGGATGGGTGAGCGACTGATACAGTGACTGCGGCCGTGTGGGTTTGCTCTTTGACCATGGCTGGGCTTGTCCTTGTCTTGGCTTTACTAGCCTCGGGGCAGCAGAGCACCGGGAAGCCAGCCAGCGAAGAAAAAGAGCCGGTGTGATTATCAGGGGGTCTTGAGGAAGGGAGGCGCTGATTGATCAATAATGTATTCATTAACCATTTGACTAACAATGGAGCTAGTTTTTCATTACATTCTTTTCAGGATGTTAACCAGATGATTCTACAAACCGTGGAGGTACCTCTCAACTCTCGCCTCTCTACCGTATGAAAAAACAGTCTTTGTTTTGATATTATGTCAGGCTGAGAGCAAAAACAGCTGCCCTCGCCTTTAACCCTCGTTCAGGTGGAGCGGGGAGACCGAGTTGATAGGGGCCGAGAGGGCAGTTTTGCTTTCTGCTGCCTTTGCAAACTGTTCCACCCCTTTTAATCCTAGCAGTCTCACTAGCAGGATTAAGAGATTTGTACTCCCCGAGCTGTTTTGCATGCAGTGACAAAAGGGGGCATTATAGAGTAAATCGACCCAAAATCAACTCATGTCGTCTATTTCAGGACACGTTGTTGTTCACTGAATATAAAATACCCCCCTCCCCCCTCGTGTGTCGTTACTGTAGCTTTCTTTGCAAAGTCTATTTCATTAAAAGTCCGAAATGCTTCAAGAGTGTTTGCCTTTTAATCCTGCCTGTTTTTTTTTTTTTGTCATGTGGCACCACATCAACATCTTGGCTCCAATGAGAGGTGGTTAAATGAATCTGTGGACCTTGAATGAACCAACATTATCACACAGACACACAAAAGGAGACTAAATCGGCAACATTATCTTTAAGGATGTTTTTTCCCTCCAGTTTTGTTGTTTTTGTTTCACTCCGTCTTTTTGAAAGTAATTGTCTAATTTTCTCAAAGCTCCTCCGCGATAAGTTGAACTTTGATCTGTTTCTCATTAATTAGTGCTTGAAGTTTTCCGACTAGAGGTCTTTATTAATTCCGTGACCTTTGATCTGTCGTAAGTCATTACCTTAATCTGCAACTAGCCTATGTAGAGGATGTGAGGAACTCATTTTCCCTCCTAATAAGCATGATTATTGCAGTTGTGCACAAGGGGAACTCGCTAATGACAACAGCTTGTAATATCTTCAGAGGCTGACAGGCTCTGCAGGGTTATGAGTCCCTCTTTTTGCAGTGCATTCAGGTCAGACGACTTCTGCATGACTCTTGCCTGTCCACTGATGCAGTGCAATCCTTTAAGTGAGTTTGGCGGCAGAATAAGTCTGGTTCTGATAAAGTTTCAGGCGGCAAGACGCTAGCACATTTCGCATTCGGGTTTTGATGATCGGAAGATGATGAGATTTTTCTCCAGAAAGAGATTCTTTGCCTTTGATTTCATTTTCTTTTTTTTTTTTGGCTTTGTTGCGTTTTTTTTTTTTAATGCTTCAAAGACACAGTTTTAAAATGAATCATCTCTGTGCTCGATAGAGGCATGTGGAAGAAGCTTTGGAGCGAGTTGTTTGATATGTTCTGTAGGCAGATCTCTCAGACTGATTTATCCATCAGCTTCATCATGATGTTCCGTGTTTTTTTTTTCCACTTCACTTTCACCACCGGTGTACGACAAAACTGCTACGTAAATCATAAACACACAAAATTGTACTGGTAGGTATTTTTGTTCTCAGTGCACCAAACCTCTACAAAAACAAGGCGGATAACGCAGCTGGGGTAGGGACCAAAAGGATCTATTTTATCAGACATTTTAAAAGATTGTAGTTTGACTGGGCAAGAATATTGAATTTATTAACACTGAATGACAATCACCAATTAGCTCCATTGTTCCCCGTTCAGATAACACCTCTGCATAATGAGTTAGATTAGCCTTTTATCTAGATGAAAGACTCAATTTTCCAACAGATTCCTTAGACATGAGTTAAGCAGAGTGATTCATGAATTTCAATTAAAATGAAAGACCTACCTCCTCCTACTTTATTATGCCATCCCTTCAGAACACCGGTTCAGATCTCAGGAGAAGGGTGCGCTTTATCCTTTCTCCCATATTCAAAACTTCATTTCCATATTTCTTTTTTTTGTATAAAGGATGTGACACATTTGCATTTCCCTGTTCTCGCTGATCAGAATTTGCTGATTGAAAGTAAACGAAATCAACTCATCATGGTGACATTGAATTCGTCTCCTCTTCTCTTTGAATACTCTGCACACTGTGGACTCATTGATTACAGGTAGTCGATCTCACACCTTCGTCAGCACAAATGTTCCAGCTCCTCTCCCCACCTTTTTTCTTTTTTCGCCCAGCTTACTGTAATTAGACAGTTTTCTGCCAGACTACTGATGCTCAGAAATCTGCCCTAAATTATCTTTCAATCTCTGGTTTACCATTTTTGCCTTGGGAGCATTTCTGCGATTAGAAGCGGCTCGTGGGTGTTTGGGATTCACTCCTCTTTCTCTTCTCCCGCTGCATCTCTCTCCTGCTGGCGCTGGATCCTAATCGAAGCCTGATTGAGTGATAATCTATAGTAGCTCTGTTCAGGCCCGCAGCCAGCGCTCTGCTGACCTCTCTGCCTGCAGGATGAGTGCCATAGCGTTTCACACAGAGCTGCAAAATCGCCTCAGGGCGTGTGTTATTTTTAAAAAAAAAACCTAACAGATGCTTTCCTGCAGTCCTTTTTTTTCCATTTTTGATCATAAAACTAAAAAAAAAAAAAAGAACAAAGAAGCTTGAATGAAGTGTTGGATGAGGTGTGATCAGTTAAGAAGGTGGTCTGTCTGTTCTGCTGCCCTTGGATTGTGTATCATCCCTCCACAGGCCGTGTTAGTGGACTGCTGATTCCCATCAGGCAGGGTTTCTCTCTCGTCGTATTGGCCTGACTGTCTCATTCCTCAGATAAGAGCCTGTCTGTCTTAACCCTGCTGGCCAGATGACCTTGGCTGCCACAGTTTTATTCATGCTAAGTGGCTATTTTTGTGATTCCTTCTTGGCTTAAAAAACACACAAGAAAGCAGGCGCTGTGGCAAAAAAACAAAAACTCCATGTGGGTCACTTTATTATCCAGCTTGAACCAAACCCTGCAAACACACTCACAGGAATACTAATGCCGACCCAATCAATCGGGTGCCGTGTTGCTCAATATGAATGATCAAGAAAACTGCACACTTGGTAAACACCGAGGTGCTTGGACCTGCTACATTAAAGCATCACTATATGACAAAGCGCCAGCTGATCAAATTAGAGGGGATTTACAGCTTGTTCCTTCATGGCTCAGCCTCCTGATAACAGCTCATTGTGGAAAGCAAAGCTATGTGATAAACAGAGATGTTAACCAAGGACTCAATCTCCTAAGAAATCATTTAGCCCAGTGTCAAGTAGCGGAGATGGATGTTGAATATGAGTGCCATGGCTGAGATTTAGTCCCCTGATGGTATTAGGGAGATATTGAGTGTTCAATTTTATGGCCCATTTTCTTTCAGCTGTTATCTTGGTGGTTTTCATTATGCTGTTTATTGGTGGTTTAATGATGTTTTACACTCTGCTTATGTATGCGTGTGTGCGTGTGTTAACTCAATTACAAACCACACTGATGAGGAAATGTCTGTGTGTCTCAGCTCTGTGCACAGAGGAGTGTGTCCACGGCCGCTGCGTGTCTCCAGATACATGCCAGTGTGAGCCAGGATGGGGCGGACTGGACTGCTCTAGTGGTGAGTGCACTTAACTCCTAAACCCACAATTAGTCACTTAGACTCATTTATTCCTAAATGGCTTTCACAGCCTGTTAGTCAGTTAGAATTTACTGTGAGTCCTTCAACTGTTTTGCCTCAATGTACGTCTATCTCAAAGCTGCTCAGCTTTGTGTCCTCTCTTCTTAGCAAACACAGCCAATGGAACAGGTAAGTCAAAATGAATTCATTCTCATTTGCTGGAAGTGGAAGTGATTTGCTTGATGAATATAGCGGATGGATGGATGGTTGCATCACCCCCCCCTCCCCTTCCTCCTGTGTCTACCGAGCTCTCTGTTATGGTCTTAATCATGATTAGACCGGTGCCTATGACTTGTTCAGTGGAATGAATGAATCAATGCCAAGGAGAATGAAACCATTGTGCTGGCCTTTTCTGTTTACTGGGGTTTCCTCCCAGCTTCCCAGAGCTAGTCTCCGGCACTGATGGGAGGGTGGAGTTCGGCATATCCATCCTGCAATCAGCTAAATGCTGGAGCGTCACTGAGGCCAGACAGGAGGAAAGAATCTATTTACTCCTTTTGTGATATTTATGTCTGCAGAGAACTAGTGAATGTGCATACAGGAGGCTGTTATTCCCAGGTCGGGACAGAGATAGCAGTCAACATTTCCGACCCCGAATTCTGAACTTGAGCAGTCTGCTCCCTGTAGCATTTAACTGGTATTGCCTATTGCATATTTAGGAATGAGTAATGGGAGCTAAAATCATATCAGCACTGTTATTGTATGGATCTATGAGTTTTCATTAGCAAGAGAGCCATTCCCTGATTAGCAACTGTGTGTAAATCAGCTGCTCTTGCTGCGGCGCCGGCCCATTGGAGGTGGATTCATGGGTATAAATGACAAGCCTGAGCTGTTTGCCTCTGCTCACTCCTACAGGCTGGTGAGGGTCCAACTGGGAGGATGTGAGGTTGAGGGCCCCGAGGGGCTCTTGTCCCACTATCGGTTGGTTAGGAGTGCAGCGGTGTGTGCCTTCCAGCCTGCAGGTGCTGGGCTAATCCACCTTATTAAAACAGACTTGATGATTGAGACAGAGGCATTATTCATAACTTTAGATTTCCATACCAGGCATGATTCCAGGCTTTTTCATTTACGAGCTTTCATCTGTAGAAATGAGGAATGCGTGCCAATTTTTAAATTAAATCTGCCCTCTTTTCCCTTCGTGTAAATGGTTCAGCATGTTTTTTTTTTGTCTTTCACGGTTAATTTTACTTTCACCCAGTTCAGGTAGGTGATGTGAGCTTTAGCAGTTCTCGTTGAAGTGGGTGCAGTCATCATATTACGGCTCATGTCGGCTGGAAAGCACACATTTAAAATCTATTCAGTTCCAACACAATCAATGCCATGGTTTATTCGCTGTTTATTTTACCGCCATTATGTTTTGAGTTGAGGTATTTGTGCTTGCATAAAAGCCAATTCCCTGATAACGATAGCCGGTGAGAGGGCAGAATGAGCCGGTCACGTGACTGAAGGATGTGTGAATGTGATGGAAAAAGTGTGTCGCCCCGGCTTGGAAATGAAGAGCTGCCGTGGGATGGTGAGCGGCCTAAAGCTGAAGTGACAGCCTTTCAGCCAGTGATCTGGAGCCGCATCAAAGGCTTGGACCCCGTTTCTGGAGCAGCACCCACCAGGAAGCAGTTTTGTATATGGGTCAGGTGGTGAAAATAAAGAGTCGGAGTGTTTGTGGCCAGAAAAAGAGAAGGCGATAAGGTGGGAGAGATTCACTAAGTTGTGTTGGGAGCGGTGGTGAAGGCTGAAGAAAGATATCACCTGTTTGCACCCGCTGGTGTCCACCTGCTGTAGCCAGAAACCATTTCATCCTCTTCCCCTGCCTGGGGCAACAGTCCCACTGAGACCAGACCTGCCCTGTGACCTGCCTGGAGTCCTGGGGTGTCTGAGACTCATCTCAAGGACACATTGATAGATGTGGACCACAGATAAAACAGCAAAGCAGGATGTTTGCGGCTGACTTCTGTTTGAAAATGTTGTCTCGCTCTACATCTATCACGTGGAGCGTTCTGAGTTGAGGCTGTGTTTTCCCAAAAGAGTGATGAATGATTAATTGTTGTTGTTGTTGTTGGTTGGCGTGTTTGCTCTAATGCCTGTGTGTTGTGTTTGTGGAACGTGGTCTTGAACATGTTTCTCTGATCATATGTCATGAGATAATTTTTTTTTTTCCCCCGTCTTACCGAACAGCTCAGGGCATTAAAACAATGCAGTGATATGTACCTGTTAATGTCTGTTCTGTCTGTTTCTCTCTGTTCAGCTTACATTTTCTGTTTCTGTTTTCTTTGTCTCCTTCTTCTTTTTATATTGAAATGCACTGTGTTTGTCTTCTCTGTGCCGCTGTGTGCACTTTGTTTTGTCAGTAGGGTTTGTCTTCAAAAACAACATTGTTCTCAATAGGATTTTCACCATGTAAATAAAAAAAAAACAAATACGAGACTCAATAAAACAGGGACAACAGCCATTTTTGTAAAAGCAATTCAGATAGATGGAGCTCTGCTTATGGGACTGAACAGTATGTCTTTAGTAATTTTAGTCTACTGAAGTATTGTTGCCAAAGTTACATTATTGGTTACTCTTTGCAACAAATATAGTATTTTGAGAACAGCACAGTATGAGATGAAATGGGAAATCAAATCTTTGTAGAATATTATGAGTAAATTTAATGAAAACTATATAAAGTTAAGAGTTTCTTGGGTTGAAAAGTAGACTTTCTTTTTCTAAAGCTGCAAAGAAATGACCCAGTCTCCACCACTGTGTGCTTTTCAACACATTTAATTTCTCCAGATGAGTCAGTCACACGGGGTCACTATATGCTACAGTAATAACAGCTTTCAAATAAAGAAAATGATAAAGATAGATGTTGCATGTGCAAGGTATATTTAGCTATGACTGCCGTCACTTGTAAAATATTAGGTGCAATGAAGCACAACATTGATTTCATGTGCTTCAGTTGGATAATGATATGTTCCCAGGGCTCGGGAGGAGGAAAAATGCAGAAATATGGAGCTTATAGTGTTTCTTCTCTCTGCCCTTTTTGCAGTTTGCTTTTTCTTGTTGTGGTGGAAATGTTCACCAACTTGTGCAGAGATTCTAAAAATCGATGCTACCAAGTTAAGTATCTGAAAAGTCCACGGAGTAGTTTAGCTTTGTTAGCCACAAAGCATCCTTTGTGTTCTAAGAAGAAATCTATCACACTTAATAGTCAAATCTAATGTGGCTGGTCAGCCGTGGTCCATGAGGTAACATATTCCTCCCTAATGTATTCAAATGGGAAGGCAGCCACTGCTGCGGGTGCTGTACACATGGTTAATTGATGAATGTGGCCTATGAATACTCGTTTATGGGATATTGCACCAGACAGGGGGGCTACATGCTACTTATTCAATGTTAATTCTCAACTAAAACACTGAGATTATTCATTATTAAGGTTTTAAATCAGTGATTGGTTTTATTAGATATTGAACTCAGTGCATTTGAGAATTTGGGCTGGGTCAAGCAGAGATGGCAGACATTTCCTTTAGCTTTATTAGCGTATTTTATTGCACCAACTGTCTGAGATGCAGTATGAAGGAGCAACCAGACCAAAACCGTGCAGTTAAACTTCATTTTGACTTGAAAAACACCCTCGCGAGGAATCCTCTGGCACCCGTCGACAGAATTCACACATTATTCTCAGAAGTGCATCTGAGCCAGATGGTTCCTCTCTAGTCCCACAGCAGCAGGACATTGACATGCAGCACTGTCAAAGACCAAAAGCCTGTGAATTACACTGAACGGGACAGAAGATGCATGCGCAGATTCACTGCGGATGGCTCCACACATCAATCCAAATGTCTCTGTACTTTTCTCTCAAAACTTCTCTCTCAATTAATCTTACAGATAGAGTGATCAATTATATTGTAAGTCACTCCTCTCTGAGATGATGGCCCCATATTAACAAAAAAAATGTAAAAGTAAGATTTGATCTTCACACCGACTTTTAAAAAAGAAGTCTAAATCGATTGAATTCCTCATTATAGGCCTACAACCATGTAAAGAGAGACATTTTTGGAGAACTATAAATATTCTAACTGTATCATTCTGAAAGGGGTTCCTTGCTGCATGTAACAGTCGATGCCGCCTGCCTCATTCATTTTGATAGATCAAAGCGCCCAGGCAACTGTATTTCTCAAGGGGACAGCAGACGGACCGATCCATAGTGCCTTGTGGAACACAGTTACTACTCTGTATGTGTGTGTGTTTGTCCATGAAGCCCTCCTGCGTTGACAGAGCTTTGTTTTTGTGTAGTACACTGGGCTCCCGGGGAGTGTTGCAGCCAGTTTATATACTGCCAAGTATGTGACAGTGTTATTTATTTCTCCACAGCACAGAGTTCATTCTCATTGAGATATCACCTCTTTTCTGACTCTATATCGCACTGATGAACTGGAGCTGTTGGCACCAAGTTTTTCTAAAATTTGAATCTAACATAGTTTTCACATGTTTAATAGTTTAGATTTCATAGGCGTTCAGACCAAAAACAGCCCTGTGTTAATACAGCGCAAAGGGCTTCTTTGATACCGGTGAGGTCGTTATAAATGATCCAGGATTCCAGTTTAACTGGGTAACAAATCCATGAATTTAAAGGCTTATCAGAAGTCAAAATTCTGCACACCAGTGAGGGGTCAATTCACAAAAGGATTGTGTGGATTTTGCAGCCTCTCACCCTGCACAAATAAGACAAAAAGAAATCGTCAAAGCATCTTCAAGGGGTGAACCACTCCTAACTGCACTGCTTAGCAAATAGTGTCTTGATGCTTCTGTTCTGTTTATATATATTTAAATAATGCATACATTTATTGCAAAGTTAGCCCCTCTTTATTCAAAGTGAGCCTCATTGCAGAAACAGTCCCATTCACAAAGATCAGTATTAGTAGAACAGTCACAGTAAAATTATTATTGTCTTCAGAGAGTAGGTGGTAAACAGATTTCTGCATATGAATGCATAATATGTAAATAACAGTACAACATTTTGGTACTGGAAACGATCTGGTTTCCAATTGTAGTCTGCTTGTATTCAGAGTAATATTGACCAATCACGTTTTAATGAGCTTTGGTTCCCTGCAGCTAACCAGTCCTCATTGAGAGCAAAACGGCGAAATACACTGGCCTAATTGCCTGATCTCAGATGCCATCAGCTATCATCTGATGATGATCTAGTGTTTAGTTAGGTTTTTACTTATTTATCTGCATTCATATGCATACGTTATCTGTTTATAGAGATAAGCCAAAGAGCAGAATGTTTACAAAAGCACATCCAGGTGGCAAAAAGGCTAGGTGCTGGACAAAATGTAATACAAGAGACGAAAAAACAAAGTCCACATACTAGATTATGCTCCCATGAATCTTTAATATTACCACTGAGGTGATGTTTCGAACTACGTGCTCTGCAATAGACTACAAAATTAGCATGAAAAAACGTAGAAAAAGGAGCAAACTGCACTTGACTGTGAAACTTTGCTCCCCTGTTTACAGTGTGATATCATTAACATCTTCTGTACAAAAGAACCTTGAGACGGGGTGAAAAGTGGTTGCAAGTGATGAGCAATTAATAGTGCTATCAGTGGTCACGATCCAGTCTTTGTGAGTTAGACCTTGAGACAGGATTTTATAACCCTGGAAAGTTAACATGTATTAATCTTTTGTCACAACTGTAAAAATATGACATTCACATTACAAAGTAATGACCAGGAACACGTTCTTGATTGGTTTATAGCCTGGCTGAAATTTAGCCAGACAGCAGGCCAGTGTTTTTGCCAGACAACTATTTACTGGAGTTGTCACTGCTGCTGTTTCACCAAACAGGCCTTGTTAAAACGAATAAAGAGACTGACTTTTTTTCAAAGTCAGTCCTAACTTAGCCTTATGCATGACTAGACAGTACACAAACAAATTCTAATTTAGTTGCTATTAAATAATTTCACCCAGCAACTAGAAGATCTACGTGTTACGCACGCAACTGAAAAAATTCACAAGAGTTAAAGGCATTGGAATACGGTCATCTCGTGTGACACAACACTTGATTAAAATACTGTTTAACAATGATGTAAACTGGAAATATTTAAAATAGTTTTTCAGAAAAAAAAAACACAATACACCTTAAAACATAATGCAACCAGACCTAATGACCAAATAATTATTCTAAACTTTAAGAACTCTGAAACACAACCACACTGTTGTCATTCACTGCTGTTACATATACTCACAAAAGATAATGTACCAGAATTAGTTCATAAACCACTTCATCATGAGCCAGTTATTTCTGTATAACCCATGTGATCAGGAAGGCTGCAATTACGTGACCATTGCTCTGATGGGAGTAAAAAGGGAACTGGTATAAAAGGCAAAAGTCAGCAAAAGAAGTCAGGTTAGGGTGGTGGATGGGTGAAACAAACACAGGACTTTACTCCAGGAGAATGGTGTTTGTGTCCCGTGAGAAACCAAGCCACCTTTAAGTTATTTTAAGGTATGTTGTCTTCATGTTTCTAATACTAAACCTAGCCCGCGTAACTTTACATTTAATACATAACTTTACATTAAGCAGCCTATGTAATGAGGCCATTCGCGGGGCAACAATTTGTTAGATATCAAACTGTTGTATGAGGATACATTGAACAATATACATAACAATATACATAAAAAAAGATACCTAAATTACAATTACAAGATAAAGGTACCCTGTAGAGTTAAGAATGAATGTTTTTTATTGGTCCTCGATTTGTTTGTATAGTACACGCATCCTGCTGCTGCTATCTGACTGACAGCTTATGCAAACAATGCATGATTTATTTATATTTTTGAAAATCTGATTTGTAAAATTTTTATTAGCAAAGTAATACATTAATTATGTTTGTTAAGCCTCCCCAATACACATGTATTTTAGCGAGTCACACTGCATGCAACCACCATTTTTGTTTGTTAACAAGAAAACTCCTCAGAGCCCCTGTAAGTTCAATAGAGTTTGACCTGTAACAGCTCACAAGGCTTCACCGACTTCTTGTGCACACTGTTGATTGCCTTTGATTAGTATGTTCTACAGATGTTTTCTAGCAATCAATTTCCCAATTACTAAAGCTTTTACCAGCTGAGACGTTTCTTTGACTAGTAGTTGAACCTGGGAAGGATGCAGCTGACAAACCTTGTTGGTAATGTGCCATTTAGAAACAGACACTGATGATGGCTGTTAAGTAGATCAGATTGAACCGTGTGCCACTGCCGTGACTCTGACAGAGATGTTTCAAGATGTGGCTCGGAAGGCAAGCCTCTCAGATCTTTACTCTCGTGTCTTTAAGTGACTCATGTGACTTATGTGTGGTGTAAATCACTGTGCCGAGGCTTCGGCTGACTGATGGTGAGTCCACCGAATGAATTGTGGCACATGCGGTGCAGCTGACAGCTTTCTTCACTGCTGAAGATGCTCACAAATGTTGATCACAACTTAAATATTAAAATATTCTCACTGAAAGTGACAACCACAGTCTTTTGAAGAGGTTTCGCATTAGTATCATGCATCAGTTGGTTTGACGAACACACACGCGCAAGCATGTCTATAACATTTTCTCTACATATAAGCCTCATTGGCCCAGTATGCAGATTGCCAGGCTCTGAAGATTTTTTTTGTACCATCCCATTAAGCAGGATTTATTGTTCCCCAAGAGCTCAATGCTCCATTACCTTTGGGAGAAAGCCTGAAATGTGTTTGAGTGAATGTGAGTGTGCTTTGTCTCCATGCATATAACCTGGGCACAAAAAGCCGATGGATATCATGGCATATTGTGGTGATGGTTAGGATGATACGATAATTCTGAAGTGAGCAGAACGGCATCCAGTCCCACTGGTCATTATCACCGTGATGCTTATTAGTCAGAAAGAGAGAGAGTGAAGAGCTCCTGGAACACACTAGCCGTCTCTGAGAGTCTGCATAGATGGCTTGATTTAATAAGGACATTAAAAAGCCTTATCTCATGTCCTTAAGAGAAGGTCAGTGTGTCTAAAATAGCTGAAATGCTATGATAACAGTTTAGAGAGATAAGATATCTCCTGAATACTAATGCAGAACAAAGCTGTTTTAGGCTCATTTCACAGTCTATAAGTCACACTTGATTTTGTGGTCCATTGCTGTGTTTATGAAGTTTGTTTCCAAAGATTCAATAGATTTTTATTGACCATTGCTCTTGATGACCTTTTCACAGTTCAGTGTGTGGTGGGCATGATTCCACACACCTGATTTAGACTGCCAGAGAGTTAAAACACTGCTCGGTTTTGCCTGTGAAGTATCTCCAGCAGTGTCACATCTTCTCCTTTAAGTCCTCAATATCATCTTTTTTTCTATTGTGATGAGTGGCATTCATGCTGCATTCACATGGAATCAGTTAGACGGTAGATGGCAAACTCCTTTGGACGAAAAGGGAAAAACAAACAGGCCGCTGGAAATGCAGGACATTAAAACGAAACATACTTTACGATAAATTGCAAGGGTGAAGCCATGTTGTTTATAAACAATGGAATAAAATATATTACATAAAATTATTTTGTTATTATTATTTGATGGAATTTCCCTACTAGTGTGTAGTAAATGTCCAGATTGCCTTTGTTTTCACCTTGTGTAAAAGAGCTACATGACATCCAGTTGTTGACTTTATGGCGGACGATGGCAAAAAGTTGTTTTTTACCATCCATTAAGATGATATCCAGTGTGGCGTCTACAGTCTCCCTGATTCCATGTGAAAGCAGCATTTATCTTGTGACACTTTAAAGTAAAGTAGTGTCTACATTTGAAGTTTTCAGAGGTATGAAGAAGTAAAAAATACTCACTATTGTACAATGATCAAAGCAGTTTCTATTATGCTTTAAACTCTAATAACAGAAGAGGTAATTGCTTTGGTTGTCCATTACCTTTGATGATGATGATGATGATGATGATGATGATGATGATGATATGGCCACAGTAACAGGGCATGTTGTATTGTAATATGATGATGCTGACGATGACGATGACAGGGTGACAGTTACAGTACACATTGTACTTCTAGTAATGATGATGATGACAATGATTAGGTGGCAGTAACAGTACATAATGTACTTGCGTGGCATTGAAGATAATAGTGATGAGGTAACAGTAACAGTACATATTGTACTTGTACTGAATGTGATGATGATGATGATTGATGATGTTGGGGTAACAGTACATATTGTAATTGTAGAACTGATGACGATTGATGATGTTGATGTGCAAGTGACAAAAAACAGTACTTATTGTACTTGTGTGTAATATATTGCTCAGCCTTTATGGTGCCGGTCCTGATGCTGCATTGTTGTGACTGTCACAACCTGTAGATGGTGATGTATACTACCTTGGAAATGGTTGGTTATGTTATTAGGAGATGGCATTTTTAACACCCACTGAATCATTACAGACCTTATGGAGTTATGGTGGACACGTTCTGCTCCTGTGGAGCTTGAACGTGCATCGGTGCAAGTCACCCTGTGTACAGTTTGTCAGCTATTGTATGTTTCTGTGTCATATTGTTTGCGCTTTATGTGTTTATGTTTTTATACTATCCCCTCTGGGACAAATAATGTAATATAATTGAAAGAGAAGGTTAGATAAAAGTTTAGTGTAGATGAAATTGTTTTTTCTTTTCTTCCGTCTAACCTTAATAATCTCACAGCCCCCCAGATTTCTTTTGCAACCCCTTGGTTGGGTCCGACCCCCAGGTTGGAAATCACTGATCCAGACCAGTGGACCCTGACCTTTTTGGCCTGCGATCTCTCATAATTGGTATGTCTACCAGTTGTGAAAATAATTATTAAAAGAATAAGAACCGTAATTAAACAGTGAAGGAAAAATAGGGAGTGCTGCACTGGGTCAAGAAAGTAGGGGTAGTAAACAATGGGTGGTCTTCAAGAATAGGGCAATAATTTAAATAAAAATAAAAACCAATGAAAGTCCAGCATAATTAATGTAGAAGTCTGTGGCATAGGTTGGCACACTGAAAAAGTATCAGAGGCACACAGATTCAAAGTAAAAATTATTTATTAACTTAATATTATTATTACTTACAATTTAGGACCTTCTATTACGATCAGAGTGCCACAGATGCTTTTTCACACTGTCAACCTTAACCGCAGACTTCTACATGAAGTTAGCTGAACACTCATGGTTTTTTACTCCTATTAAATAATTCAATAGATAATAACAATAATTCATAAGATAAAATAAAAGATTAGAAAGAAGTCTGGAAAAAAGTGCACAGAATATTGCGCAGTCTAAATTAGGTTTTTTTTTGCTTTAATATCCTGTTAATCATTTCATAACCTGTCATATTGAACTTAAAACCCCTTGAGGAGGCGTCTGGGTTAGGAAGCACTGATTTACACTCATGTAAAGTCTTGCACAGAATTTTATTTGCAAAATATTTGTTATAGACACCCGTATCACCTCTCAGGACCTTTTGGTTCATGTTGATTTTGGTCGGAGTAATAGCTTGAGGTGTAGCTCTGTTCTAAGGTATCATCACAGTCCGCTGGGAGCTGTGTTGCAGTGTCCTTGGTTTGCTTCGGGAGTGGGAGCATATTAGCAGTCTTTCTCAGATCCTCTGGTGCACCTGCAATCTCCTGATGTTTAACCCTGGACTTCATTGGAGTGTTGCAGTGATTACAGGCCGTCCTGAGGGACATCGATTGTCCTGCTCCTCCTAGGCAAGCCCCACACAATGCTGACGAATGAACTCGTGGCCCTGCCAAGTCCAATTAACTGTCAGTGCCGCATCGACGAGCTCCTCCGTTTGTTGAGAGTGAAGAAAAACAAACTTTTAATCAAATTTGCCTCCGGGCCCTAGGGTATTTGGGGTTGTATTTTGCATTCCACTGTGTTCTGCCTCGCCTGCAGCCGTGCCACCCTCTCAGAAGGTTATATTGCATGTTGTTTGTGTGAGATAGCAGAATGCCCGCACCTTACTTTAATGGCAGCCCTATCTTTTCACTGTCTGTGACTGATGAATCATCCAGCGCTAGCATCTTAATATACAGTCACAAAGCAGAAAAAGGAAGCTAGGTCAACTCATATAAAATTTATTTGCTCACACTGGCATTGTTTTATACAAAAAGGCTGTGCTTTGGTCTGTGAAATAGAATCACTGTTGAGTATGTTTGGGGTGAGTTTACAGCATTTTGTCACCATGCCTTCTCCATGACGCCACAAATGTCAGTGTCTGGAATGTCTAAAAGCTTCTTTGACTGGTTGATCAATATCAGCCCTGGTTACGATCTTGCAGAATAGTTTTGTTTTTTTCTAAAGCATTAACATCTCTACAAATACCCTCTGCTAATTCTACCAAGGTCGAGATAAACAAATCTACTCTCCTCTTCTCTGATTAGAGTAATGCAGACATTAAAAGCCCAGAAATTCAATTAAATTGGTGGCTTTCCCACAGAGGGAAAAAAGGGAAAGGACAAAACGCGAAGAGACTCTATCGCATAGCTAGGGCGCACTAAGTGGAACAAAGAGATGTAGCTTGGGATCTAAACACTGACAAAAAGGGCATCTGGATGATAAGGATCAAAGGAAATTTTAGAGGAAATGCAATCATTACCAGACACAAGGATGCATTCGTGAGGATCCAATCTGAGTTGTGCAGAAAGTGTTTCAAAATAAATCGTAAAGCTGAAAAACCCACAACAACAACAATAACAACAACAACAAAAAAACAAGGTCAATGCCACTGAAATTGTCTTATTCCACGGAGCAGCGGAGCACGTGTCGTCGGCCAATACAATGTTAAGTCTAAGCAGAAAAGCAGACCAATAGGAGTTCATCGTCTCCTGTAGCGTGCACTTCATTAAGAGCCTTCAATTGAATTTGGATGGATAAAAGACAGAAAATGCTGACTTACTGGTTCAGGCACCCGCATCCTCAAAGTGATGAATCCCCCCCTGAGAAATTAGATTTGCAAAGAAACTTGACACCATGTGATTCTCCCAGCCTCACACTTTAAACATTAGCTCGTATTATGATTCTGGGACTCACTCCCATTCCAGGCGAAAGCATACTGTAGTATGAATGACAAAATCGCCCTCAGACACAGAACAAAAAGAGGGTTAAGGTCCATGGATCAATAACACCGGTCCTTGCCTTGACTCTGAAATACGTTTTTTTCTCTCTCTCTCTCGCTCGTATCGTCTGTGTGCCCTTTAACGAGACAACTTCAGTTTAATCAAAAGTGACCAGCGATTAAATCTGTTGTTTTTAAATATTTTAAACGTCGTGCCGTCACTCAGAGTAAACGTCACATGGACTGAGATTCAGGATTTATGCCCCATGCTGACATGTGCTAGAACCTTCTGCTCTTCCCAGATGGCTGGATTTATTTCTTAGACGCTTCTTTTATGTCAGTCTCTGTCTCTCTCTCTCTCTCTCTCTCTCTCTCTCTCTCTCTCTCTCTCTCTCATACACACACACACACACACACACACACAAAAAAAAAAATACTCCCTAAGTTGCTGTTGTATACTTTTTACTTCACTTTGACTTTGAGAATCGGGGAGAATAATTCATGGGCCTAGTGAGTTTCAGAGACTGAAAGAACAACACTGCTTTCAGAGCCAGCAGTTCATTTGAGATGAACTCCAAGATTTCCTTTTTTTTTCTTTTTGGGAGAAGTCTCCAAAGGGTCTGCATTATCCTGGAGAGATGATAGTATAAAGGGAAAAAAACCCTTAATCTACAGTTTTTCTGTGTTAATCAAAGGCTAGAGATGTTTTCCTGTTTCTGTCCTTTCA
This sequence comes from Plectropomus leopardus, assembly GCF_008729295.1. Lineage (NCBI taxonomy): Eukaryota > Metazoa > Chordata > Actinopteri > Perciformes > Serranidae > Plectropomus > Plectropomus leopardus. Next base: position 5,369,216 of record NC_056473.1, on the reverse strand, counting down.
TATTGTAGCAGCTATCTATCCATCCAGTGCCGCTGCTCTTCATACCTAATTGAGCGTTATACTCTACTGTGGTTTTCAAAGTTCTGTTTTTCAGATATTTGAATATTTCACAGGATCTAGTGCTAATTTAGTAGGCTATTAAACACACTGCTATGCCACATTTCACCCGTTTTTATATAAATATCAACCCAGCAGGAGAGTTGTAACGTTAAAATGATACATTTCTGGTGTTTTTTGGCCTCTCTGTTGCAGTTGAGATCATTTAAATGCACAGTGTTAAAGATACACTGTGCAAGATTTTCCTTAAAAACAATGTACTGACTAATACAAGTAATCCCTCTTAATCATCATTTGCAGCTCACTAGAAGTGTGTGGTGGTGCATTTTTCTGCAGAGACTCTGCCCTCTGCCTGTATATTTTTTATTATTATTATTTTCTGTGTTCAGGACATCTGTGGGCATGTACCTTCATAGCACTCAGGTGAGGTCAAGCTTTATTAGAAAGTATTGACCAGGTGCCATACTTTAAGCAGCAGGCTTCCAAGAGACACAGCACTGAAAAAATGCAAAGAGAAGCCCCTCTCCCACTGCGCAAAAACTCACAAACACACATGTTGACACAAAATGCCATCCGTCCCCATCCAAGCAGCGCTGAGCTATCCCTCCAAATTAGTCTGTACTGGTCAGAAAAGGAGAGAAAGGTTAGACTTGTTATTTCTTTTGTCAATAAGTCAAAACCAAAAAATTCCAAGGCACACTATTTTGCAAAAGTCAAAAAGCCTTTAATAAAGGGGCTTCATGCCTACGCGTTTCAACTTAGTCTTTTTAAGGGCATGTAAAAACAAGTGGCAGCTCACAGATATATATGTGAGCTTTCATTCCTTTTTGCAAAACAGTGTGTCTTGGAATTTTTAGGGTTTTGACTTATTGACAAAAGAAATAACAAGTCTGCCTCCTTTTTTGGTTATTTTTGTCCCTAAACCTGTTTTTGAAACCTACACATGTGAAGTAGCACTCATCAGCCAAACTTTTTTAGTTTGCACTGAGTTTAAAAAGAGTGACTGAATAAGTAACAGAAACAAAAATAAACGTAGTAAACCATTATAACATTTTCACTGGTCTCCTAATCTGGCCTGTCCGTGACATCTAACATGACACACCAGTTAAAAAAACAAAAAAAAAAAAAACCAACACACACACACACACACACACACACACACACACACACACACACACTAACACACACAGAGAGACACTTGTCTGCTTCAAACACTAGTCAACTGGCAATGAGAAAATAGTTATTTCTTATTTTAAGCAGGTTTTCCAGCGTTTAAATAACCATCATACATACGCTTATTTTGGTGGAAAATGTGATATTTATGAGGCAAAACACCAAATATGAATGAATCTGGGGTTGGCTTTCTTTTTCATGAGAGTAACCGACAGTCATGCATAGTATACCTTTAAGGTGTAAGATTGCAAATCTAAGCAGATAATGGCCAGTAAAAGTCTTTTTTAACTTTCCTCGTAAAAGAGAACCTGTCAGTCTGCTGGCATCACTGACAGTCAGGCAGGTAGAACCTCCTCCAAAGATTTATGGCTTCATGATGAGCATTTGCATAATGTGAGATCATTAAAAAGCAATTATCCTTGTGTTAGTGTGTGTTTCTGTATTGTTGGGATTAATTTGTTAGGTGGATAAGCGCACTGGTTCTTTAAACTGAATCATGTTTGTGCTCACAGTGAGGGACTGATCCATACGCTGTGACATGTCAGACACATAAAATCGTTCCTTTGAGTGAACAACTGACAAGTGCTGTTTGCTCACACTCCACAGAAGGAAACAGTCAAAGGCATGCAAACAGAAATAATAACTTACACTACATTTGCATTCATGCACTTCTCTGTATTGCTCGATAGGTGTTTGTGCTCTTTGACTCCAATTTTATTCCTTAAAACTTACTGCATAGGTACAGCTCGAGGTGATTCAAATAATAAAATTGGCAGATGGGAAACATTATTTATAGCCTTGTGCTTTATAATGTCACTTTTTTAATGACTGGTCTGCTTGTAGACGTCCTCTGCAAAAAAAACAAAAACCAAAATCGGAGATTGAGACATGTAAATTAGCAGTGATAAAAGTACCCACCCTCTCTCCCCAAATTAAAAAAATTAAATCTATTTTAATTGAATGTTAGATTGCAGTTTAGTTTTATTTTGTTCTGAGTATAAATTTCAGTTTTTACTTGCTAGAAGTATTTGTGTTTGTGTTTGGATTTCTAAGTTAACTTAGCTAAAAAGAAGTTTAGGGGTTTAGGGGTTATTTTGTTGTACACAGACTGCTATTTTACTGTTAGACCACATTATTAATAAGAAACAGCAAAGAACAAAACGATAAATCTTAGACATTAACCTCTAGAATGATTTCTCATTCTAGAGGTGTCTCATGTTTTAACTTTTACAACAGTTTGAGCAAAGACCAAAGATAATAAAGGCAATGAAAACTTATTTTCTCAATCAGTTTCTTACTCGATGTGATGTGATCCTACTTGAACACACAATTGTCTAGCCAAGTGTGAGCAAATCTGGTTATTTCACATGAGAGACTTTTATTTTCGTCCGTGCTCATGTCAGTTGTTTGAAGTGAATGGGCCTCAAATGTTTAGCTTTTGAGTTTTTCAGTAATAAACTCTTTGTCAAACTTAGACTTTGAATGTTTCACATTTAGTAATAAGCTTTCCTTATAGGGAAATACTTCAAGATTTTTGGGGGCTTAGGTAAGACAGGACAGTATTTTATTATTTTTATTATTATTGGGGCAGCTGTGGCTCAGAGATAGAGCGGGTAGTCCTCTCATTGGAAAGTCAGCAGTTTGATCCTGGGCAAGATACTAAACCCAAAAATGCTCCCAATGCTGCACCATTGGAGTGTGAGTGCGTATGAATTGTTACTGAGTGACAGGTGGTACCATGTATGGTAGCCTCAGCCACCAGTGGGTGAATGGGTGAATGTGACATGTAGTGTTAAAGCGCTTTGAGTGGTCGGAAGACTAAAAAAGCGTCATACAAGTGCAGTCCATATTGTTATCATGATATGAGAGGAGATATCGTTTTAGATTTTATATTATCGTAAGTGTTGAAGTGTTGTGTTAAAATGGGCGCCAAAAGGAAGCAGGAAGTGCTCCACGGAAAAAAAGCGGCATGCTGCACTTTGCAGCACCTTTGCATCCAGCGTGAACCTGGTGTTAGTCTCTGTATCCACCCTGCTGATGGTTGTTTGGCCAATTACAGATCTCATTTTGTAACATATTTTGTGAAAGCACTATTAGTCAACCCTACACCCCAGACATCGACATTGAGGTATTTGGTCAAAACAATGTGATATTTGTTGCATACTTATATCAACCAGCTCCAGGCTTAAGAGAATTGAGAAGCAATTAAATTAATCTCCACCTAAATATTTATTACTCCATCATAACCTCTTTAAGTTTGAGAACTAACACTGCAAAGTTTGCAGCAGCTGTCCTATGAAGTTTGGATTCATCTCAATGCTCTTCTGCAGCACAACCATCCTCTATTGACTGTATTTTAAGTATGTTGAGAGGACTTATACCAAAGTATGTCTAAATCCACTGGCTGTAGTTGTAGATGCATTTGTAGTCACAAGTGCAAACATTTGATATATGCAGTGCACCATATAAGGCCCAAAAAATATGCGCTTGAAACATAGTGGGCATACTGGTAGTCATCTGTGAATTTAATTACACCGTAGGAGTGATTTAACAAAATTTCTGTGGACGTTTTGAAACATTTCCACCCTGAAAACTTGTCATCATTAAAGCACAATGTAACTGTCATGAATTGAAGCTGACCACTGTTCTCCGCGAACGATTAAAGTGCCACGTTTCAAGCTCAAAGAGGTTTTGAGTGTTTGGTGCTAAAAAGAGTTTAGGTATTTAATATGGAGGTAAAGATAATTATACAGCCCTACTCATACTGGAAGAACAACAACAAAATCTGTTTTTATACAGTTTTGCTTTAGGTAGCTTCCTGGATCACATTTTCTGTGTTTAATGACACCGCGACCACTGAGATTTTATCCAGTGAGTTTAATCCAAGAAAAAAAAAGGTCCAGCTATTGTGTAAAAAGCATGTTTACACTCTTGGCTGTGGAAACTATATTTAACTTCATGACTGTTTATAGTGCTGCTCATTTGTGCATATTGGCCCCTTTTGTCAGACACGTGTTGAGATGAGTGTTTTTCTGTGGCGTGATGCTGAATGTGCGGTGCGGTGAGGGGCTCGGCGTGACAGCTGCAGGCTGCAGGTGTCCGTATAGTGCGACAAGCTGCACTGGCGCTAATATTTGTGGTTTTGTTTGGTGGTGCACCAGACAAAGCCTGCTTTTATAACCTGCTATTTTCAGTCGAGCAGCCTGGCACATACATAGATAATTGATGTCATGTTGATGTTAAAACAGACTGCTTTAAAAAATCTCTTTCAAGCTCGCTCCACCTGATTGCATGTCCCAGATTCACCTGTGACTCTCTCTGCCTCCTCTGTTTGGAGAAACTTGTGCCACATAACACTGTTTTTGTACAGTTATATTTACAACAAATCAAATCTGTTAAATGGGCTGAGTTGGATTTTCTGTGCCTCTTCTATTGGATAACTGCAAAAGTCATACTATGCACATGGAGTTGCACTAATTAGCAGCATGTGCACAAATTTTACAGCCGCAGCTTTCTCCAGTTTAGTGCCTCATTTATTTAGCCCACTTATGCAAATCAAGTCAGTCATAATTCTCTAATTAGAATACCTCAGGCACAACAATCGCCCCTAACACTGCCGCCTGGCACTCTAAATGAAGGGGTGCAGGTGAAGGAGCACCCTGTGATTTTACCACCATAAACCACAGGAGAGATGAGGAATTGTTGCCAAGTTTTGGTTCATCTCATCTCGATTTGAGGTTTTAGTTCATTTTCTATTTCATCAGGAGATCCTTGGAATCTAATTTCATTTATTTATTTCATCCTGTCACATTTCAAAGACGGGTATTATCAAATGGAATAGCCATTATAAAGGGTTTGTGTTCTTCATTTAGGCATTTATTATGGTATCTATATGAACAAATAATTAGGGCTATCAGCATTAATTGCAATGCACTTAAGGTCCGTACATAATGTGTCTTTTTTTTTTTTTTTCAAGTGCGTTAATCACCGGCTGTCTTTAAGAGGTTGTACCAGGCTAAGTTTTAAAACTACAATTATGATATCATATCTGGTATCATATCAAACTAGACCATAAGGAATTCATAATTACCATGTAATGCTAGATTCTTGGGAAGGGGGTTGAAGAATGCTGTGAAGTTAAACTAAACTTTGGCGATGGATAAACATTATGGTCATTACACAGGGGTTCCTTGACCTCTGACCTCAAGATATCTAAATAAAAATGGGTTCTGTGGGTACCCATGAGCCTCCTCTTTACAGACTTCCATTTGATTCCTAATCAAGACAATCTGGTAAGAATTGCTTTACCTTGTCAGTATGGACTTTGTAACTGTTTTGTAATGTAAAATAATGGGGACGAAAACATGCAATAAAATAATGCGATTAATCGCAATTAACTATTGAAATTCTGCGATCACTCACAGTAAAAAAAAAAAGATTTGACAGCCCTACAAATAATAGATCAGCTCTTGCTCTCTCAGTTTCTCTAATATGTGGTTCTGTAAATAAAAATTTACACTTACCCCATTCACCTGCTCATTGCTGTTTTTTTTTTTAAATCATCATCACAATGTAAACTTTTGTGATAAAGACATCCCAAAAGACTACGACATTGTGCTCAGGGCTTTTTTTTCGTTAGTTGAAAAAGAGTCAGTAGAAAATGGCACTTTAAAATTAGAGATGTTGTGATTTGACATTTTTTCCTTTGTGAAAACAGTTCCAATACTTGACCTTAAGTATCAGCCGATACTGAGTATCAACCCAATACCATTACGTAAAAAAAAAGTTATGCCAAATTTCTGACATTTGACTGACAGCCAACATTACACTATTTATAGAAATAAATTCTTCTGATCAATTCTAAAAAAGTAGTTGCCAGTGGCTGCACAGCGCAGCTTTTTGCGTAGGCAAATGTTTTACAGTAGCAAAGAAAAATTGATTTCCAGAAAAACTACACCCAAAGAAACTAATTTTTATTTGGGTGTTAAACTACTTTCAAGTTTATGAGTAAATTACATGGTATAAGATCTGTGCACAGATTCGCTTACTTACCACACACCTGATCAAGCATTTTAGACATCAGAGACATTTCCTATTCAGGTATCGTTATTGGGACAACTCTATTTACAATTAACTATCATTCTTTTTTATTGGTGCCTTTTGCATTCAGTTCAGTGATCAATATGTGCAATAAAAGAACATCTCAACAAGCAGTTTGTTGTTAAGCAGTAAACTGAAAGCAACAGGAAGGCAGAACTGAGGACATTTTAATTTCTGTTTATCGCAAATAGCATCATTATTGTGGTTTTTAACAAGATCTCATGTCTTCCTCTTAATGTGCAGGCCTACTTTACCTGCACTGGTGAAGGAAGCACTGAGATATTTCCCTAACGCAGAAGTAGTAATACCACACTTTTAAAAGCACTACTGCAGTACAAGTAAAAGTGTCCAGGCTGCCTTAAAATGAATGAGTTAAATGAATTAAGTTGACTGAATTTGAGAAGACAAATTAGGTTGTTTTTAATGATTCAATTTGTTAATGAAGTTGCACTTGTTTTGCGCTCCTCTAGTCGTTTGACCTCTCGAAGCACTTTCACACTACGAGTCACATTCAAACACACATTCACACACTGGTGGCTGAGGCTGCCATACAAGGTGCCATCTGCTACTCACCATTCATACGCACTTACACACCAATGGCCCAACTGTTTGGGGTTCATACTTCGCCGTATTGACAGGAGGAGCTGGGGATTGAACCGCCAACCTTATGATTAGAGGACATCCCCCTCTACCTGTAGAGCCACATTCACCCATTTGCTTCTTAAATTCAGTCAACTTAAAAATTGAAAGCAGCCTCAGCACTGACTTTTCAAAGTTAAACAAATAGAATATTTTTACAGCGTATAAAGAGGTTTTTGCAAAAAGTTTCAAGTATTCTAAAGTGAAAGTGCTCATCATGCAGATATCATTGATGCATTAATAAGTAGGCAGTGCTTTAATGTAGTGGAACAAGGTGAGACAAATTTGAACTGCTTTGGTGTTTGGCAGTTTTATCTTAACTGATGAAAGATTGAAAGGTAGCTTTGAAATAAACATTATGGAGTTAACCCTTTGAAACCTGAAGCGGCATCACTGTCTTGTGCTGCTTTCAGACACCTTTCATAAGTATTTAAACCTTTGACCACTTAGCAAATTGGTATGATGTCTGTTGAAAACATGGGTTTAATATCAATAGGCAACTTGGTAAGAAATGTTCCACAAAGTGCAAGAATTCATTTTTTTAAAAGCTAGGGAAATACTTTATTTATAGCTAGTTATCATAATCACAGATTTAAAATTCAGTAATGGAAATATCATAATTTTAAGCACTTTATCAGGTCATTTCCTTTTTTCATTTTTTTTCCCCAATTATTTATTTTTTTATTTTTTTAAAACTAATTTTCAAGTAATTTGCTTGTACTTCCCTTCTTCCCATGTATTTGACAGAAATAAAGCCAATTTGCTTGGGTTTCAAAGGGTTACAGTGCAATCTTTGCCTCTGAAATGTAAAAGTGTTAAGTTGCATTTTGTGGAAATACTAAAGTACCTCAAAATTTCACTTTAATACAGTAACTGAGTAAAAGCACTTTGTCACTTCTTGTGCAGAGAGTGTGCATTATTTCCATATGCAGCTGTGTCAGTGCCACAGCAAACATTCATGAAGCATGGCCCTGATAATTCTTGGACTCTCTCGTGATGCTGATGGGGTTGCCCCTATTGACGTTATATGAACGTACATCAGTCTCCACTCTGTGGCCGCACCACACCACATTGACTGCTGCTGCCCCATGGCACATTCTACTTCATCCTAATTAGAATTAATAATTGAAAATAGGAAATCAATGTGTGCAAATTAAGTGTGGTAACAGTTGGTTTTATCGGGTTGACACTGTTTTTGGAGCGGCTGCGTTGCTGCCCGTGACTGAGCTGCCATCGTGTGTAATGTCTGTGATGCGGTACAATCACAGCCTTATTTATACTTCAGTCACTGTGTGTTGCTATGTACTGTAGATAAACGCCCACCTCCACCCTGATTGCGTTTTTGTTGTTGTCCCGTGGCAAGAGAGCAAAGGGGTTTGTTTTCTGCAGGACAGGGTGAAGGGTAAATTATTAATTGGAAGGAGCAGTGGGCTGTGTAACAATTTGCTGATCCAGAAGCTTTCATGAGCTGTGTCAGGTTCTGTTGAACAACTGACTGGTTTACTGCACTGAGGCAAAAGCGTCTCTCACAGCCTGCGTGCATTACCGCTCAACACAGCTTGTTTTATTACAAAGACAGAGCTGCTCTGTAAGTCGCATCACTTTTAAGTGCTTGTTTTGAATAAAGCGTGAGATGACCTGGCCTTGTCTGTCTTGGTCAACCGCCGGCCCTGTTAACCCTGTTAGAGCCTCGCTGCGGAGGAACCTGGCTGGCACCTGCACGGCTCTTATTGATCCGGGGTTCACATCCTGAATAGAACTTGGACAAATGATCAGATCCTCCTCGGGATAAACAAACAGGCCTTTTTAATCAGTAATGTATAGTCCTAAAAGAATTAAGTTATTCACTCATTAGTTTGTAGTTTCAAGGAGGCAACAGTCAGATCTTGTTATCCAGCTGCAAGGTAGTATCAGGAGGGAGCATGTGGTGCATTATGGTGAGCAGCAAACTCTGTTAAGAGAGTCTCCGTGCTGTGTTGTGGGTTTGGTCCTGTGCTGCTCTTTCCCCCAGGGGAACGTGAACACACAAGGGCTTGGCTAAGATGAATTAGGGCAGGACAAACGACACGCCCAACAGCAGAAGCTGCAGCACACTGTTATTCCAATTCAGCACAACTGCCCCCATGACTATTGGCAGTTTCTTCTGTATATTTAGAAATTCATTTGTCAAGCTCACAGGGATGTACGTAAACTGTTCACTTGTCGTGTCGGGGGTTTGAGGACTAATAAATAACAGTGTAATAGGTGTCAGCAGAACATGGAGGGGACAGTAGGGGCCTGTCTTGTGGCGTATTGGCAGCTTTTATAGCTCCAAGTCTAACAAAGCTGAGAGACATTTATCACTCAATGCAAATTCACCACTTTACACAACAATCATCACTTTCCCTCAAGACCCTGGTACCAGTCCTGTCGTCTTTTCACTCTATTAGTCTGCGTCATTGAGACGGGGAGCTGTGATGAATAGCTGAACGTTGAGTCGGGCTTTTATTGAATAATTCCTATTACAAATAACTCATATTGACTGAAGAACAGAATGTAACACGTTCTTGTGTCAGCTAAATTGGAGGCAGAATTGTTTCATTGTTCCTTTTAAGAATTATCATTTTAACATTTTTAAAAAATTTGTAAAGAAAGCTTGTGTCTTCATGCCATTTTGAGAAAAGCGACTTGCCCGTATTAATTCTGGTCATGGAGTGTAATTTGAAAATTCAGATCTGTCAAAGAATGAAAAAAGAGGGAAAGAACAAAGCTCGGCGGTACAAAGCGTGAATGAGACAATATGAAACTCAGAGGTGCGCTCTTCTCATGAGGCGATGCAGGAGACTCGTCAAGACAATGAGTCACACTGCTTTGCTTTGCCACAAGCTCTGCTAAAGAGTAAGCGAGGAGAAAAAAAGGCTCTCAGGAGCCGGAGCATTTTGCCTTCTAATGTCTTGTAAGAGTTGAGTTATTCCCCGAGTGTCAACAGTGTGTGTTAATAATAGTTATGTGACAGTGAGTGACTCAGGCGGCGGGGAGTGAACTCGGGCTGAGTGCCAAATATTCCAATCGCAATAATGTGGTTTTCCTAGTTAGAGCTGGCAAAGCAGCAAGCGACTGTCTGCACCCAGCACCTCGAGTGTCCGGCGTTTATAGCAGCCAGGATTCAAATTGAAGTTTGCCATTTCCCTGCGTCCAGCAGCTGAATAAATGAAGTTTAAAACTCCGGAGCCATTTGAATGGGAAGAGATATTCTGCATTTAAAGAGCTTGACTCAGGCCCCTCATTTTGAATTTAGCTATGAGAGGCTTTCAGTGGCACAGACTCTCCGCCATCATAGAGAGCAGTGACAAACATTCTGCTGAAGAGGCCAAGTTCAGGAGAACTTCGGAATGAAGTCGGCCACAGAAAGCTGTTTGGTTTTAATCCTGTTGCAGCCAGCCCCTGATCATGCAGACATTTGAGCACACTTCAAAGCTCAGCAGCACCACGATGGCTCTCTCAGCCCATTCTTTGGACATCACCTTCAGAAGTTTACTATCTGCCGGTATCCCTCAACGTGATTTGTTTTGTTCCAGCCGAAGGGATTATACCCAGCACCTTGGGATTGGACCTCTCCCCGTGTGTGAGGTTATCCACATTCCAACTGTTACGCTGTTATGAGCTGTGAGAGTCTGGGCTGACGAGTCTATGTGTCCTCTGGTTAGGCTCACTGACCCAGGCCAGGCCAGTTAATGGGCAGAATTGCAGCTTCTCTAGTTTCAGACTTGAGCGGGATTCACTGCCTACACACCACAACCCACAGGGGGTCCTCATCACCTCACACAATTTAGCTGCACTCTCCACAAGCTGAAGCCTTCATGCTACATGCTACTTTCCTCTGCTGTTTCTCTCTGTTTTTTCTTCTTTTTTTGCCTGCAGCTCATCATGAACTCTGACTCCTTAATCACAGTTAAATGCTGTCAGAGCTGGGAAGTGAGAGACTACTGGGTAAAGTTTGAGAACCTCTGTGTAGGAGAGAGACAGCGAGATAATGGGCTTTGCTCTCAATGTGCTGAGGCCTCTAACTGCAAGCTAAAGAAGGTTTAAAACTTCAAATGGTAACATTTGTTGAGCTCCTAAGCACCAGAAAAGTCTGCAAATTAAGCGCTGGATAGATTTTGGTTTATTTCTCTTTTTCTCTGCCGCTCTGGGTATTTTTTTTTAATTTTTATTTTATTTTTTTTTTACTGACATCACATTTTGAGTTACACATGTAGGAATATAGAAAATTGACTCTTTGTTAATGTGGTTTGAAGCTGAAATGGAAGGTAATGATGCCTCGGGTTATTTAGGCACTGCCTGTTTTTGGACTGTGCTGAGGGAGCACTGTTGAGCTGAGGGAGCTCTGATGAGCGCTTACAGAGAGCTAAACCAAGTTGCTGCTAAACTGCTCATCCATTACCCCCGGCCGCCCGCACACACCTCAGATTTAATGTGCCAGGGTCGTTTGCGTGGCAGCAGCTCAACCTTCAGGGAACTCATTCATGCCAGACTGGAGGCCGGGAGCAGATTAGATCAAATCAAATGTGAGCCCTGTGATGTGGCCTCTAGTCTGTCTGACCGCAGAAGTAATACTGCACCGGCCCAGAGTTTCAGGACCCCCTTCAGGGCGGACCTGTCTGTATCGGGGAAGAGCTGATCATCTTCCTGCTGCGCACCTGGAAAAACAAGCTTCAGTGCCGACCATGAAACAGGGTTCATTAAGCTCCCACTCCAGCTGATCACAGCTCTGGCAGAGCGAGCATACAGGGGAGGGGGAGCAGTGTCTTTACATTTACAACTGAGTCTGCGATGATGTGAGAATCAATAGTGGAATATTCACCGCCATGGTTGCTGTGTCGGCCCGGATCTCAAGCTGGGCTTTTATGTGAGGCAATACAGCTGCTGCCGGAGAGACGTAAGGCCATACCAATCACTTAAATCACCACTACATCCTCGAAAGAACAATTACCCTGGTGAGAGGGAAGACTGCCTACCATCCGGGCTCAGCGCCGATTGTTCTTCACATAAAAGCCAGTTGTTCATTTAACCTTGAAGATTAGCTCGCAGTTTATGGGACTTATTGAGTTTTTCTAAACAGAGACATCCCCTGAGGAGTGTGGGAATTGCTTGTATTACATCACTCCCACAGGTACCACTTAATAATGTCACTGAGCTATTTACATTAACCCATGTAAAGCTGCCAGGTTATATAACGTAACCAATTTTCTTGAGTGCCGATATTACAATGCAGCTGTGAAGGCTCATTTTGCTCTTCATCGTTACTGAGGGATGACACCTCAGGGGTCTGCCTATTTGCACAGTCGTCACAGAGGATGAGCATTGTCTCATCCACATGTTATTCCATCAAATTGAGGCTTTCTGCACTATTACTCCAAGTTCAATACAATTAGTCGGTTTAAAGTACATTTAGCAAACTTTGAAAAGTGAGCATTTGTCACCAGGCATGCAGCAGTTTGTTTCACTGCCTCCAGTACACCACGATTTGTTTTTTTCTTTCCTGACAGCTGATTGCTGAAGTTGCACCTGATAAAAGGTGTTAAAAGACATCCAAGTAACAAACTGTTACATATAAAACCCACTTGTTTCTTCTTCTTAATCTTTGCATCCTCTTTTGCTCTTCCCTCTTGAAGTGTGAACAGCTTGCACATTTGGTTCCTTTTTTTGCAGATAAGATTCAGGGTGCCTTCCTCTGTGATGGTTGTGGTATGTCAGCATCACATATTCTCCCTCAGTCTGGTTTCAGTATATATCCTCATCCCCTTTTCTGAGTGACAGCACCCGTTTGATCATAACATTTTGCTCGTTGGTAATGCAGCATTTTAGTCTCCTTACTACAAGGGAAGTGCCAGGAACTTCAGTTAAACCACAATAAACCTGCAAAAATATGTTTGATTCTAACGCTGAATCTAATGACTGATATGTAATGATGATATTGCAGAAATCACTGAAATTTCAGCCAATGCTAAAAAGCTTTTTGGCCCTTTTGTTAACAGTCTTTTGCCTGGATTTTACCATATGGTTGGTGTGAGACTTATTCTTCTGAGTGAAAGAATATGCATGTATGTGTGTGTGTGTGTGTGTGTGTGTGTGTGTGTGTGTGTGTGTGTGTGTGTGTGTGTGTAGTGTAGTGTTTATATATATAGTCACAAAAATTTGAAATCTTTTAGAGGGGTTGGTGGATCTGTAGTACAGAGATGCTCAAATAGATTTGTCCACAGTGGCACTTTTGGCAAATGACAGGAGACCAAGGGATGCTTGATAAACAAACATATATCATTACATATAATTAATGATTTATTTTTTTCTAACCTTTCTGTGTTTGCTGTCCTCACTCATTTTTGCCAAGAGGCAACTCCAGTCTCAGTAGCTTCGCTCCACTCAGGTGTACACAGGGGCATTTAGAGGATCTGAGAACATTTGGGGCTTAGCTAGGCCCTTTGCCAGTGAGTCCTTCCATCACACTTTAAAAAAAAAAAAAAACAAGCTCTATTTTGTTGCTTTTTAATGCACTCTGGCTACATATTTACATTCAGAGTACAAAACAAATCCCAGTGTGAATCAATTGAATTTGTGAATTAGAAATTGGTCCATGGACCACCCAGCATCCTATCTGGTCCGCAGGCTGTAAATTGAGTATCACAGCCTTAATAGAACAGGAAACCCCTCTGGTGGAGTGTAGATACTGGTGGTGCTGGTGATAATAATGGGGCTGTGGATATGGATGTGATGAGAAGTGGATTTTTGCAGAGCTCTACCTGAGCGCTGGATGCGATGAGTGGAGGTGAATGGGGTGGAGGAGGGCATGACTCCGCCTATATTGACAGAACAGGGCTGCATCCCCTAAAAAATAAAGCAAAATGTTTATATAAACAAACAGTAATGTGTTGAACATCCTGCTGTGTTACGGTTTGATATCGCTCATAAACAGGGAAAGATGGCAATGAGCAATAAGAAAATTACTCAAAGTTTGGGGGGAGAAACGTAAAATATATATATATATTTTAGGTGTTATAAATATATAAGATAAAAAACTGACATAAATAAAAATATGTTATGGTATTTTAATTGTATGGTAATTATATATATAGTTTTTCCCCTAGTTTTTTTCATTTCCACATTTTTTCCTAGCTTTTTAAAAATTATTTTCTAAATCTACTCATTGACATTTATTTATTTACAAATTTATTATCATGTTGCCCACTGCCTTATTCCAATGTTTCTGAAAGAAATCACACCAATGTCCTCAGGATTCAAAGCTTTAAATACTTTTGAAGGGCAAGCTCCAGTCGTTCCAGGTTTTAAAGGGTTAATACAGCAGGGTTTAGAAAGAGGCTTTATTGGCATGGGAAACATCCATTTCTATTGCCAAAGCAAATGTAAAATAAAAACAAGAATCAAGGGCACAATGAGTAAAGATAAGCAGAATCTGGTTTATAAACACTGTGCTGGTAATCAGGTAACACCTCTGACACACACACCAAATGAGAGAAAATGTACCTCAAAGCCCGTTTCACACTGTTTCAAAGACACATGTCGTTCAACTTGTAAATCATAGCAAAATGGTGCACATCACTTTGACATTGAATATACCCAAGATTTAAAATTTGACAGCGGCCACATGATTGGCTGATAGAGATTGTGGCACAATGTGATTGGCTTCACTGGAAGAGCAAACGCCCATCATCAGCTGATGAAAAAAGCAGGATGAGTGAGACAGGGAGACAGAGAGCTGTGAATGAAAGAAGCATGAAGAAACTCCCCCTGATTAAATGTGTGCTGAGTTTCACTTGTAGAATAATTGATTAATTAATCGGCAGAAAATGAATCAGCAGCTATTTCAATTTATAATTCATTGTTTGAATCAATTTTTCAGAAAAAAAATCACTGCTTCCAGACTCTCAGCTGTGAAAATTTGCTGTTTCTGAGCCTCATTTAACAGTAAACCTAATGTCTTTAGAGTTTTGGACCATTGGCAGGACAACACAAGCTATTTAAAGACATTACCTTTGCCTGTAGGACATTTTGTTCACTGAACGATTGAACAATCAAGAAAATAATCTGCAGCTTAACTGACGATAAAAATAATAGTTGCAGCTCTGCTCCCATCAACCTCTAGACAGCTTCACCAAGCAAACTCAGCTAAACCCGTTATGTGTTTATTACCGAGCTCCAAATGACTAAAGGTGAGCTGGTGAATATAGGAAAGCATCTAGGAGGGCTGTCTCATTGCAGTATGTGTCATAATAACATAACCCTGCGATGCTTATGTTGAGGGAATATACAGCTACTGGACCACAATGTTTAGTTCAAATAAGTCGGAAATGAAAGAAAATCAACAAGTATGTGATAAACCTTTCTGTTATCAGTTTTTATATTGTTTGTATAGACATGACAAATACATGTTTGTACTACTACTACTAATACTACAACTATTACTACAACAACTACAACTACTACTATTACTAAAAATAATAATAATGATGATGATGAGAATAAAGGAATTTGGGGGCGGGGGGGGCGGGGGGGTTGAATAAAGAAAAAACTATATATAAAGCAGGCTGGTTTTTTGTATGTATAGACATTACCAATAGATCCTTATATTTATAATAATAATAATAATGACATATTTTTTGTTTGGATAGACATGACAATACATCCATATGTTAGTAATAATAATAATAATGATGATGATAATAATAATAATAATAATTATGTATTTTTATTGGGTTTTGAATAGAGAAAAACATACCATTACATAAAACAATATATAAAACAGTGCAATGCACACAGTACACACCCTTACACATACAAGATGCAAAACAAAAATTGAAATTTGAAAATAAAAACAAAACATAAAAAAATCCCAGAATGAAATAAAATTTCAGAAAGATTGCATTTTCATTTAAGTTGCAGAAGGTCTCCCAACATATAGCAGAAATTAATGCCAGATCTTGTGAAAACTTTCAATTGCACCCCCAGTGGTGTTTCTATATTGTTTAGTTTTGAGGTGCATCATTATATCCTCCATCCAGCGCTTGTGTGAAGGTTGTGATGTCTTTTTCCAGCTGAGTAGAATGAGTCACCATGCAAGGGGTTTGGATCCGTATGTTTATGAAGAAAGATAAATGATCAGCTGGACTGAGCGAGCTGTCTGCGATGCAGCTGTAATGTTTGTCCTACACAGTGTATTTATCAGCCAGAAGCTTTCTCTCGTCACTTCTTGGGCTTACCAACAGGTTTGGTTACACTTTGATTAATGTTCTGGGAGGTTCATATTGACAGGCGATATGAATTTTGTTCTGCCGTGTCGCCGGCTTCATATTTGTCTCACAGAAGCTTTGCACAGAGGAGTGTTTGTCGATTTGAAACAAAAGCGTAGTGGCTCACACACACTATCTGAGGTCCTCTCTGTGTGGAGTTTGTATGTTCTTCCTGTGTTTGTGTGCCCATTACTCTGAATGCGTGTGATCGATTGTCTGATGATGTTAGCTCTGTGATGGATAGCAACACCTGATTTTTGCTCAGGGCATGCTGAGATACAAAGCTGCAGCCTACGGCCCTGAGCAGGAATGAAGAAAGGAATTGAATGAATTTAAAAGATACGGCTTGGGATATTGCGTTATTTTTCTTTTTCTTTTTTTATGATTGTGAAAACATCCCATGAAAAGATCAAAACAAACACGTCCATCTCTAGAATAACTTTTGACTTCTGTGGCTTTTTCTGTGGCTCCCGGCGCTATGACAGCTCATTTATTCTCACCGCAAATAGAAATAGAGTCATGAAAATATGCTTTAATTTTTTAAAAAGTTTGAAATAATTCTACATGGCTGAAACAAATGTAGCTTTTAGCAAACACTTAAATGAGAGAATTAAGAATATATTTTGTCTGCTAGTGAACTGCTTCCTAACCAAAGCTTCACAGGGGATCATGGGGTTTTCTTGATTTTAGGAAGCTTAAGAAAACCAACATATAGACAGTAGTTCCAATTTCACCATTTCATTCATTTCTGTGAAGAAAATACAACGAAATTGTTATTTTTTAAAAGACTAGAATGTTGTAAATTTTATCACGTAGCATAAGGGTACAGTTATTTCTGAATACAAGCTGTATTCACAGCCTTCACTCCCTGCTTAACAGCCTCAGATTCAGTTTCATACTTAATTGTCGTCTGTGGAGGAAATTTGTTTTCATCGTCTGTACAAGTAAACACTCAATTAACACACAAGATGTGCACAAACAAGAACATCACAGTAAACATAAAAGATGTCGGTAACAATATGCCTACGCTATTTGAAACAGTTATGGCTGTGGGCACAAAACTCCTCCCAACATGGGATTTCTTGAACAGTGGTTTCCAATATTTGCGGCCAGAGAGGAGGAGGATAATGCATACTATATAAAAAGAGTACACAATTAAAACAACTAAAGAGCTAATAGAATAATGGACATCTGCAAAAAAGTAGCCTATTAAGTATGTATGATAGTGTATAATGTGTGTGTGTGTGTGTGTGTGTGTGTGTGTGTGTGTGTGTGTGTGTGTGTATAGACATAGAATCATATGAAAAGCTACTTGTTTTACACAACTTCCTGCAGATACCACGATCACTATTTGGGGTAATTGTACAGTTAAGTTGTTCCCTAGCCTTTTGCATTGAATATAATGTGAAATATCCATAAAACATGTCACTTAGTCAGGGGTTGTCAGTTTACTCAATGATAGAAAAAGGGGTTTCCTTATGGGAAAAGGTTGGGAGATACTGCACGAATGAGTATGTAGCTGCAACATGACAATGTTTTATGGATTGACTCAGTGTAAGCTACAGAGCCCATGCTCTTGATAATGAAGAGGCATGTTTCTGTGTGCAACAGTGTGGCTCAATGATGTGTTTTTAATCGTTTTTTGACGACAATTGAGCTCTATGGCACAGAGGAATAAGCTACATCAGGCTTTGGCTTCACAGTATTTGTAGGATCGATTCATGTTGGGTTTGATGTTTTTGTGGGATTTGTTGATAGTAGAATAATAAGACTTTCATGGTACTCACCCTTTAAGCAAAAAGGGGTTTTAGGGTTAGGCACGAGCTGAATATGAATGTCAGAACATTTTCATGGCATTAAGCAATTCATTCATGGGTGTCATTTCCAGAAATATAGAATATTCATGACGCACAATCATATATCTTACAGAAATCCATTCGTTTTACAATTGCTTGCGTTTATTTGATGTGATTTTCAAGGATAAATGCTGGTGCATATTCCTCTTTTGTGTTATCACTCTGCTCTGTCTGATGCCTCTTCTCTGTGTGCCTGCAGGCTGTGAGAGTGACTACTGGGGACCTCATTGCAGTAATCGGTGCCAGTGCCAGAATGGGGCTAAGTGTAACCCCATCACAGGTGCCTGTGTGTGCACTGATGGGTACCAGGGATGGCGATGTGAGGAGCTTTGTGAGCACGGTTACTATGGCAAGGCATGCCAACTACCCTGCCAGTGTCTCAATGGTGCCACCTGCAACCACGAGACAGGAGAGTGCATCTGTGCACCGGGGTATTCAGGGGCTTTGTGAGTACCAGCAACGTGTTTATTCCATTGCCACTTTCCTTTGGGTGTCTAAAATATCTCTATAAATACATTATATATATACAATTTGTTGTTTGTGCGAGTGTTCTTTTGATAAAAAGAACTGCAGGCAGACATTTGACTCTTGACTTGTGTGGTGACAGCTGCGGAGAGCGCTGCCCCTCCGGGAGTCACGGGCCTCAATGTGAGCAGCGCTGCCCCTGTCAGAACGGAGGAACATGCCACCACATCACTGGAGATTGTTCCTGCCCCACTGGGTGGACGGTAGGTCACTCAAGCAAAGATGTGGGGGCCATGAGGAAGAAAGGCCAGGGAGAAGGAAAAGGTTAAATGTTGTTGGTGTTCAGGGGAAAAAATGTTAATCCTGCTCATGTAGTTTTTACAGCAGAGACAGACATGTTGAGAACATGAATCTTTGGATCAATATTCTGTGTTTAATTATAAATGAGAGCATGGGATTCTCTGCTCCTTGCTAGTGCAAAAAGAATTGGGTGTGCCTTACAAAGTAATGTCAAGTGAGCACAGCCACCCACAGACAACAGCATAAAGTGTTATTTTATGGACGTCCCAGTGGCCTAGTGTTTTCAAGCAACATTCCAAGCTCGATTTCAGCAGGGGACCTTTGTTGCAGGACGTCTTGTTTTCAATCTACCCGCATGTCTGTCTCTGCTGTCAAACTATGAATGAAGGCAGTAAAGCAAAAATAAAACCAGCCACCAGAAGAAAATGCTGACATTGTACATTTTTGCAAACCACAGATTTGTTACATTTGTACATTTAATACAAGGGCTGGATTCAAACCTGCAGCGGCTACAGTGAGGACGCAGCCAGTGTATTTTGGGCGTTTAAAGCCCAAACATGATTTTCCTTACCATAAACATAAGCAAGTGGTTATTGTGCCTATACATGACCATCATTAACCACAGCAATGCTGTAATCAGTGGTGAAAGAAGTATTCAGTTCCTTTACTGAAGTACCAATACCACCTTATGAAAATGCCCAACAAAACCCTTACAATTATTAGGAAAAAAACATCTAAAAAATACTAAAAAAGTACTTAAAAAAACAAACAAAAACAAAACAAAAAACAGAAAACCCCCCATAAAAACCTAAGAATTATTTTATATAAAAAAAAAGGATTTAAATGTTTATCAGAATAGTTGCCAATTAATTTTGACAGTCAGAATATTGATGAATTAACTAATCATTTCAGCTGTACTTATATAAAGCGTGGTAATCTAATTTATAACAAAAGATTTTTGAATATAAAAAAATCTTAGTTTGTAAAGTAACCAAAGCTATATAGATGTAATGACTACACTATTTCCCGCTTAAATGAAGTGGAGTAAAAGTATAAAGTGGCATGAAAAGAAATACTCAAGTAGAGTACATTTACCCCAAATTTGTACTTAAGTACAATACTTGAGTAAATGTACTTAGTTACATTCGACCATTGGCTGTAATGACAATATATGTTATAAATGAATTTGTATCTCAGTATTTCTGTATTCTCATATTATTCTTATCTTATTCTTCCTTCTTAGTGAAGTGCAACAAAGCCCACATATATGTAGGGACCAGAGATTTTACAGGAACAGATACTGAGATATAAATATCTCTGAAGGTCAACAAATTACTCTTGTCTTATGCTTTGTATCAATGAGTTGCCCAACTCTACTTTAAGTCGATTAACTGCCAATACAGCAACAATTGGTTAACCAGTACATTAAACTATTCTAGTTCTGGTGTCCATGTTAATCCTATCACAGTACAGAGGTCACTTTTCCAATGTGTGAATAAACAGTATTTTGAACTATCTTACGATAAATAGCATCAAAAGAACTGTTTTTCTCAAATGTAACACTGCATTTTATGCTCTAAATAGAAGGATTTAAAGAACATGCCAGACACAGAAAACACAAACCGTATGTCCAAACTGTCCAACTATCAGCAAAACAAAGGTGTGAGAGTTTAGTCTTTTCTGTCCTGATGAGGTCGTGAGCGGTGTATCTCATGTGGCTCTCTGTTGGCTGTTTTTCAAAGGGTTCGGTGTGTGCCCAGCCGTGCCCTCTTGGCAAGTATGGCATCAACTGCAGCAAGGACTGTTCCTGTCGTAACGGCGGGCTGTGCGACCATGTCACGGGGCAGTGCCAGTGCGCAGCTGGCTTCAGTGGACGCAGGTACGCAGCTGACACCTCTGGCAGAGAGGCCACTGAATTATCATGCACAAAAGCCTTTTTGTGAAGCACTCTGCGCAAACTTTTGTGCTCCCACTTTGAAAATAGGTCAGACAATGGCATGATTTATTGATATTGGTATTTAATGCAAAAGGGGTTTATTTCACGCCGACAGTTAGACATAAAACAGTCACTCATTGACCTATTCTCTTTGTTGACGTCCAAATGAGCCACAAACCTGGCTGTTCTTTAAAAAGAGAAAGGAAATGCTTCGATAATCTCATGCTCAAGAGAAATAAGCATTTATAAATGCCCATTAGTCCATTTGAAGGTGGTATGGAAGCTTTTAATAGTGGTGTTTATGTTTAATTAATCTTATACTTCATGCTGGCCAGCAAGGTTTCATGTCTTCAGCCTTCATCCTCCTCCACTCCCAGCCTGCCCATTGATCTCACCATGGGCTACATGCTGTTTGGCTTCTGCTCATTAATTATAAGTAATGGGCTTATATTAAGGTCTCATTGAAATCCACAGATCTTTTTAGTTCCCCATGCCTGCCAGAGCAGCCCAGAGCAGCCTGGGTTTATTAGTTCAGCTGAAGCAATTGTCTGTTGGATGGAAACACTTCCTCGACAAGACCTTTCCTTTCCTTTATTATTTTGTAAAATTGCCCTCATTCATTTTGTCAGTGGCAGGTGAATTAACCTGCCAGGAGTAATCTGAGATTGTGTTAGCCCCCACCCTCCCCTGTCTAGTTTAATAATACCATTGTCCCCTGATAAAACTAAAGCTGGGGTAATTTAAACATGAAACATAACTCGCCCATTTTGTAATGTAATTGAGCTATTTGTAATAGCTTTGTTAGACTCTTGAGATTGATACTCCACCAGGATTTATGGTTAAGGCAGTATGTTTAAAGTGGAGATAAAATCCATTTTCTGATCTACTCCAGTTCTTCACACGGAGAAACTCGACAGTAATTGTAATTTCTGTGGTTGACGACGATTACTAAGTCTTGTCCAACTCC
This sequence comes from Plectropomus leopardus, assembly GCF_008729295.1. Lineage (NCBI taxonomy): Eukaryota > Metazoa > Chordata > Actinopteri > Perciformes > Serranidae > Plectropomus > Plectropomus leopardus. Next base: position 5,347,439 of record NC_056473.1, on the reverse strand, counting down.
TGCGGAGATGTCCCGCCTGCTGATGGCGGGGGGCTGCTTTTAGGACTTCCCAGTCATGGACTTGTTGAAATTTGTCCATGGCAGCCTCAGATTTATTAAAATGTTTTCCAATTAAATATTCATTATTTGAATTATTAACTATAAAAAGACTGTTAATAATATAAGATTTTTACTAGCAGCTGAAAAGTTATATTCCAAAATGAAAAAAACACTTTTTTCAAATATTTAAAGAAACATTGCATGTACAAAAACCACCATCATGACAGTTAACACACTGGCAAAGCAACTTAAAAAACTTTGCAAGTTACCAAATAATCCACAGTGGAAGAAGCTGGTACTATAGCAATGCCGCTCTAGGGAGAAATATTTTGGTTAACTTAGATACTTAAAGAAGTACTTGAAACTGCTTTGTAAAAAATGAGTTATGTGTTATGAAATTATAACAAAATATAATAAAAAATGCCACTAAATGTATTTAAACTACTAGTTTAATTAATATATTCTTCACAACTCACCAACACTGGTAATTAATAAACGTCCTTTCCTTTCAAAATGGGCATTTTTTTAACAGAAGTTGGAACAACAGTTTTTAAAACTAACTAGAATTTCAGCTGATTAAAATATATCCACAATTCATATTTAGTGTTTTCCATATCAATGTTTTAGTTGTAAAAAAAGTACAAGTAATAGATTGTGCAGCAGTAACGGCATGGTGGTATAATGAAATTGGCATAACACCATAAAAAATATATATTAAATAAAATAATCATTACTCCTTCATCATGTACTTGAAGGATATAAAATTTGTACCTTTTTTTAGGCCAGCAACTGGTGTTTATCCTCACTGTTAAATAATTTGTCAGCTGATTTAATGATTAATCATATGAAATGCCCCAAAATAGTGAAAAATCCACTGCTCTGGTTTCTGAGAGTACAAGGGATTTCAGACAAATAAATAATTTAAAAAAATGTTGAGGTAGGAGCTTTCCTGGGTTCAAATCATGTTTGTTTGAGGTACTCTTTGGATAAGAATACATGTAGGCACAAAACTCACCAATAAACTCCAAGGCAACCTCTTTTGAAACAATTGAAATGCCTTTGTTATGCCTTTATTATTGTTGTTAGGAGTTAGGAGTTTAACATTTTAATTGTTTTAAAAGAAAGTGCTTTGTGAAAACAAATGATTTGCTTTGGCTAACCAACAGTTTAAAACCCAAAGATTAAATTAATAATTATATAAAACAGAGAACATGAGCAAAACTTCACATAAACAATTAATTTATTATCACTGTTGCTGCTGATTTATTTTCTGTGGATCAAACTGATTAATCAACTAATTGTTTCTGCTTCACTGTTTACAATATATTTTGTGTACAGGGGTGCTTAAACTTCTTAAACATTTGAATTTTATTTCTCTTTTTTCTCAAAATTGCATTGCATTTTTTGGAGCACCAATTTAAAAGACAGTGTGATTTCCCCCCAGGTGTCAGGATGACTGTCCTGTGGGCACCTTTGGGCCGCAGTGCAACCAGAAGTGTGAGTGTCAGAATGGAGCCAAGTGTCACCACATCAATGGAGCCTGTCTGTGCGAAACAGGCTTTAAAGGCCCTAATTGCCAGGAGAGATTCTGTCCCCCGGGCCTCTACGGCCTCATCTGTGACAAGTACTGCCCCTGTAATACCACCAACACCGTGAGGTAAGTGAGACATCAGCACAAGGCCGCACACAGCTTTACTCTGACCAAGCCCTGAAGCGGAGCCCCCAGTAGCTCCCTCTGAATTAAGATTTCTCCAGCTCTAATTTTGCTTCATCTCAGCTCTAAGCCAGCGCTCATTCTGAAGTCTGGACACCTCTTAGCCATGTCATCCAGTTAGCTTTTAATCGCGACCTTTGCTTCATTCATAATTTCTCAGCAGCATTCATAGTTAATGCAATGTTAATGCTCTGATTCCGGCTGGAGTTGGGCACCAACCGTAGAAGTCATTACAGACTGAAGGAGAAAAGGGACACCTCATCTATCTGAGACAAGCACGTAGACACATGGATGGATGAATTGCTGTTGGCGCAGACTTCACACTTTGACCCTGCTCACAAATGAAGTGTTGATGCTCTCCGAGCTGAAACTTTGCCTCACTCTTCCTGCTGTTGTCCCATCTTTCTTTCTCATTATGTTGTAGCTGCCACCCGCTTTCTGGTGAATGCACCTGCTCTGCAGGATGGACAGGGCTCTACTGTAATGAGACCTGCCCTCCTGGATACTACGGAGAGGGATGCATGCTACCTTGTAGCTGCACCAACGGAGCCGACTGCCATCCTGTCACAGGCACATGTATATGTGCTCCTGGGTTCATGGTGAGCATCACATACCCTCTCTGGTATTCATCTATACTTAAACCAGTGGCTGCTGACATGCAAATGTTCTGTTGTTATCTAACATGTTATATGTTATATAGTTATTTATTTAATTTAATTTGACCTTTGTTTTGTCTGTCTTGTTTTGTCAATATTCAGTGAAGAGAGAAAACTTAGGAGAGGAGAAAGAAAAGAAAAAAAATGGAAAAACTAATGTATGTAAGGCCCAAAATCTGTGAATCAGATCCCCTCTTCACTCCTCCACAGCAACAGCCTCTCGTCCAAATTTGGTCTCTTCTGGCTCCAAAAAACCAACATGGCAACAGCCTGAAATGCTGAAATCTAGGCTTAAAACAGCCAACCAATAGGTGACGTCACAGTAGCTACAGCCATTATTTATGAAGTCTATGGCACTCAGCACTCTAACTTTTGGATTTGAGAGAGTTGTTCATGTTTATATACATTTTTGGACTGTCTTAGACAATAGGCATAACATGTAGGAATTTTAAAAATGTCATAGTTGCCCTTTAATATTGCTCTGTGTTTTAAGTCATTTAACATGTTGCCTCGCCGCTCTCTGTTTTAATTTAATCACTGCATTAATTACGGCGTGACAACTTGTAATTATGTTGTTGGTTACATTCATTTTTCATAAACCTTCCATAGGTTAATTGTCACTGTAACCTTGCTCCCTGTAATTTTTGTTACACTTGCGAAAATCTTTAGTTTCATTAAATAATAATGATAAAAGGAGGGCTGTGTGAGGGTACCCATATTGTGTCTCTAATGCAGCTCTTTATTTGTGAAGGTTGTTGCTGTGATTTATATTTCATGTTATTTGTGGCCGTTGTAAAATGTTTTGCGTCAGTGTGGTCGTAATGTTCTGGAAGTGGTCCCGGCATTACTTTAGAAGCTTTCTGTACACAGGCAGGCAGAAGCAAGGTGAGACGTTTTATTATTGCCTTATTATAGATGTGCTCTGCCGCACCACAAGAAAATTCCTAGCTAAATGATTCATTCTGTGGTGCAGCTCTTTGCAGGCATTAATAATCAGCCGTGTGTATTTTACAAATACGCTTGAGACGCTTTAACTTGTGGCATCAGAAAGACAGCAACCTTGGATCTGTATTCCAGGACCAAATGGGAGAAAATTGAATCTCTGACCTATATAAGTGTCCGTTTTAGTGCTTTTTGTGCAGCCATATTGTGCCCATTTTACAACTGTCAAATTAGTTGGCTAACTTCAATCAGTTTTCCCATTGTATTTCTTGTCTTGCAATCTGAAGTTACAGAGCAACAGAGACCGAGAGGGTACATTTCTGCCAACATTACATTTCAGTGGAAATTGCTTGTGTCTTACAGCGGGCCACTGTGGTGAATTGAGCTACCGAGCGGGGCCGCAGACTGTGTCTTAATTTGCTCCACCTGTTCTCTTTGGCGGCTGCTGGGAAGGGCTGCCAGATCCATTAAACAGACCTAGAGGGCAGGAGCTGGATAGAAAAGGAGGCAGTCAGATGGGAACAGACACACCTCATATGGAGGATTGGTGTGTGTGTGTGTGTGTGTGTGTGTGTGTGTGTGTTTCAGAGGGGAGGGAGGGAAGGGGTGAGTACACATGGTAGTTTTTTGAGGGGAAAAAAATGCTGCTGTGCAAACAACACAGACATTTTGTTAGAAATTTCGGGCTGTGTTCCTAGCTAAATAAATTTAACAGGTAAGAGCCACCTCTTACCTGTTAAATTTTTTGTCACATGCATGGCAAATGATCATTATCACGCAGTGGGGCTATTTAAAAAAATGTGATTTATGATAGCGTCAAGGCTATGATTGCTGGTGAAGTCACTTCCCCAGGGGACAGCTGATAGGACTAAGCCTCCATGCTGCATCTTTGTTCTGGAGTCCCATCGGGGGGCAAACCAAGCAAAGTGTTAGAGCAGACTGAGCTCCTGCACGCTTGATTTAGCTCTAGTAATTGGACATGCTCTTTTTGACTGGGACAAAGTGATTACATGTTACCTATTCAGGCATTGTCCCTTGCAATCTGCAGTATGTCCTCAAAGTAACATTTCTTCTCTAAATATCTCCAGTTTGGCTTCAGTTTGCACGAATTCTGTTGATATGGTTTTATCTGATATGAGAATGCATTAGGAGTGGATTCCAGTTTACCTTTGTAGGTGGTGAAAACAAATCATTTTCCTATCTCTCAGGGCTTTCTAGCCTCATCAAAAGGTTCAGAGGTTCATTTTCTGTCTTGCTGCATGAATTTTAAATTGCAGTCACTCATCCAGCAGTTAGATGAACTGTTAAGGAGTGAGACTGATAGGTAATTAGTGGTGCCATTTGCATCTAGTCTCAATGGATACCAGGCTGATCAATGTTGTGTCAGCGAGAGGCTTTCTGGAAAAAGTGCTCTCCAATTACATTAAGATACTAATAGGTATGAATTTAGTGCCTTGGCCAAGGACGATCTGGCCACCTCTCAGCAGCTCAGGTCTGGTTGCAGCCTCCGTTGGCTGTGTAGTTATGTAAGGTCCTGCTGCTCTCGTGCGATGGACTGACAGGCCGTGTATTAATAATGATTCTCCACATACAGACTTCTATCCTTTGCGGCTCAGAAGGAATATGAATCAGTCGTCTAATGAGAGAGCTGCCTTCCCCCTCTTGAGAGCAGACCAACTACTGGTCTCGGCACCATGTGGGTGAAACCAAGTGGAATCTGGCGCAGCCAAGGATGCAGCAAAATCCATGTGGTCATTTGTGGCTGCATGACGTTTTATCCATGAGTCCAGTCACCAGTAAATTGCTTGTGCTCTGAAGACAGGCTGGAACCCCTCCCACCCCTTCCAGCCCCCCCCTGGCTGGTCGAACTTCTCCCCGCACTTAACAACTGTAACCGAACTGCTATTGTTAGCAGTCTTGAAGCTGTCATTTTCGGCAGAACAAAGGTTATTGCAACCGATTGATAAAAATTTCATTCACAGACAGCCGCTTTTATGTGGTGTACGGGGAGGAGAGATGTTTTAAGATGTGTGTTCTGCCCCTGGCGTCCACTGGCACATCTCCTCCTGCCTCCTGTTTAAACTGAGTTCAAAATGATAATGAGAGCAGTGAGCAGCCAGCAGTCCCACAGTGCTCTGGTGAGCGAAGCAAGAGCCACTCAGGACTCCTCTGGGCCACTAATTGGAACTCTAAATCATTGTGTCACCTGTCAGTCAAGGCAGGGTGTACAAAGGCGGGTGTGGGAATCCAAAGACTGGCTGTGATCTTCAGCTTAGGGAGGGACAAGACTAGTGGAGGTGGGCTGTGCTCGGCCTTCAAAGCAGAGAAATTCTAATGACAGCGGGCTGCAGAGGACAGCGAAGGAGTACATGGAGTACTCCTTCGCTGTCCTCTGCAGCCTCCTTTACCACTCTAATGCAACGTTAAGGGACTTAAAGGCTGCGCCAGCATGGCTGCCGATCTCCTGTTGGTGTGCCTATTAAAAGTAGATTGAGAGTTGGCTTCGGTCTTTGGGATCCTGCCGCTCCACTCTCTATCCAGCTCACCGTGGAGCTTATTTGTTTGGGTTCTGCTTCTCCTCAGCTTGGTTTCATCACGTTGTCGTTCTTAGCACTGCTAACTCCCACTGTTGTCCTGAGGCAGGTGGAGACAGCCATGTGCTCCCTCTGATGCACATGCTGTCACCAGCTGCTTTGGCTCAGGGAGGTTTATAGTGTTTTCTCAGATCCTTACCCCTTTTTTGTGCATATGCTTCAACAAACCAGTAGGAGTTGCTAATTAGGGGAAAAGGACATAATTTTGTAACACTTGTTTTTTGGATGTAGGGTCAAAATAAGGGATTGACCACTGCATCATTTTACCCTGGAATTTAATCACTCTTGATGGTCCCACTCTCGTGTGTCTACAAAATCCCTGCTGCAGTGTATAGTTTTATGGATCTGTACATCTTCCAACAAGCATTTCACCAAGAAAGGACTGAATTTTAAGTTTATTTATAACAGTAACGGTTGTTTAGATGGGTAGCACAGAGGTGTAGTGGTAAGCACTGTTGCCTCCCTTGGCACCCTCACGCAAGAGGGTGCCAAGTTAGCACACAGTTTAGGGTGAGGTTTTGGACCTTGGGTGAGAGGGGCCCTTCTGTGTGGAGATTTCATGTTCTCCCAGTGTCAGCGTGGGTTTTTTTCTGGGTTCTCTACAATCATGGTATCATTGATTTTCAAATTAAAATCAAAAATTAAAAAAAGGAAAGAACAAAAAAAGTTATTTTTGTCAATACTTGTTTCCAAAACCAAAATAATAAAAAAAATAATAACAATTCATTTTTCCAAGCTGCTATTTTTTATTATTATTATTGTTTTGGTTTAGGGAATGAATATTACACCTCTTTTGGTTTTATGTTGAAAAACAAATGAACAAATCATACACAGATTCTCCAACTTCCCACAGTCCAAAGGCATGCAGGTCAGGTTAACTGGTGACTCTAAATTAGCCATAGGTGTGAATATGAGGGTGAATGGTTTTCTGGGATAGGCTCCAGCCCCCCCATGACCCTTAAGAGGATAAGCGGTTACAGCCAATAAATAAATTAATGAATGGCTGTATTAATTAATTATGCTTGGGTGGTGTAAAGACATTACAGTATACTCATACACTATATAAAATAAGGGATGTTGCTATTGTGAAGTCACCAGTTGGCAGTGGTGGACAACGTTCACAACTCTCTTACTTGAGTCAGCATATAGATACTCCTGATCAAATTTACTCCAATGCAAGTGAAAGTTGCAAATAATTCAAATTATTACTTGAATTAAAGAACTAGGGTACTAACTTTTAAAAAACCTTAAGTATTCAAGGTACTTTTTTCACCTCAATGGATTGTTGTATATTGTCACAATACATTTGCAGAACTTAAGACTCTAAAACAGCCCACTGAATGCAGTGACTTGCTTGAAAAGACTGTAGAATGAAACGCTTATTGAATACACTAAGAAAGCGGAAACATCCACAGAAACAAAAACTGCAACACTTGTTGTTCTCTGATCTTTTTAACTGCTAGCTCAAAACAAATGTCTTCTCATTCTTTGGCCCATGCCTAGTTCGGCAAACATTAACCTCCACCCAAGTCCAAAACTTAACTTCTGTTGCCAGTGCAAACAGTTTGTTGTGGATTTAAGGACTTCTGCATTTTAGAAGAGACAAAAACATCATTAATTCAAAGCAGATGGAAAGAGTAACAAGCGCTTTCATTTAAATGTAGTGGAGTCAAAACTACAATATTTGTCTTCACTTGTAGTGTAGTCAAAGTAATTTGTTTAAAAAATAATAATACTCAAGTAAAGTACAGATACTAAAAAACTGTACTAAAGTAACTTACCTAAGTAAATGTATTTTGATACTGTCCACCACTGCCCACTGGCTTGTGGACTCCCATTTTGACTTTGGCATTTCAGCCATCACCATCATGTTATTTGGAGCCAGAAATGACCACATTTGGATGAGAGGGTAAGGCAATGAAGGACCGAGAGGTGGACCTGATACACAGACTGTGGTGAAACCTCACAGTCAGTCACTCAAGCGGTCCCACCCTTAAATATCCATAACTTTAATCCTTATAAAATGTAAAAGGGTTAGTTCACCCTTATGATTGAAATAATCTATACAGACCAAAACATTTTTTTGCTGTACCAGGCTTTAAACACCAGGCGTTTATTTCTGCTGTAAAGTTGGGCATTTTAACATGGGGGGTCTATGGAGATTTGGAGCCAGCCTCAAGTGGCCATTAGAGAAACTGTAGTTTTTAGCACGTCCATATTGGCTTCATTTTTCAGTCCCGGAGGTTGCCACTTGTGTATACTGAAATATTTAGAAATGCTAAGTTATGAGTTTTGTTACCGTTAAAAAGACAGATGCTCCTCTTTCTATTGAACTGATACAGATATCCTGCATTGGGGTTGTTGTATTGTAGTGCACCACCAACAGAGATCAGTCTCTTCGGATAGAACAGGCAGCTGAGTTGAGAAAGATGGTGACTGCCAGTTGTGAGGATAATGTTGTAGGACAGGTAAAAAAAGAAAAGGCTAATTGCATATTAGAAACACAACATTATAGGATAGACAATGACACATTTGCTACAAAGAATATTATAGGTAGCTCAGCTTTTAATGTTTTTTTTCAACACTCTACCATCATATATCATATAGTCCACTGACATGTCAGGAAGGTACAAAAAAATTAGCACCCATGTTTAAAATGAACTAAAAGCTAGTTGGAAGGGCATATTGGGTTGTAGCTTAGTTTGAGACAGGAGGAGTCTGGACTCTCTGGCTTTGGAGTCATGCCAGTCTCTCCACTGATGAAAGTGGAGACCCCCCCTCATGAGAGCAACCTAAAGGGAGAGAGAGATGGAGAGAGAGATGGGTTTGAGCGTGGTTGCAGAGAGTGAAGTGTGGCTGGGAGAAGGTGCTGTCAGAATATAGAGTGCATAATTGGAAGCTGGGAGGCGATAGCTTTTGGGGGTCCTTCCTCTTGAACTCCAGTTAGGATCATAAATCCATTCACTTTTACAGTTGCTTTGCTCCTCATTCTGAATACAGACAAAGTATGACTGGTCTAGATAAACAGTTCAGTAAGCTGTGGAGAAGTGCAGTGAACCTTCCCCATCTTCGTGTCTATTCAGACTATATTATTCCTATTTTTGGTCTGCCAGAGTCAGCATTTATTGCAAGGCTGATTCTTTGCCTCATGACTTATTGCATTATTTCTACCTCAGGGTGAGGACTGTGCTACAGTGTGTCCTCCTGGTCTATATGGACCAAGCTGCATGTCCACCTGCTCCTGCCATAATCACGCATCCTGCTCTCCGCTCGACGGCTCCTGCATCTGCAGGGAAGGTACAGTATAATTGACTCACAGTAAAATGTTCAGAGCAACTCCTGAGCTTTATGAGATATGCTAGACTGACTGTACTGATAGTGCACATAGTACACATACAAAATGTACTTGTGCTGTTAGCCCTCTTGCATTCTGATGAATCCTGCCTTTCATTTATTCTCTTGCTATGTTCATTTTTCTTTTAAATGAATGATATGAATGAGAGCTGCACAATTAATCTTTTTCTTTGTCATCTTAATATCAACACACAAACACATTGGGAAAAACTGACATGCACATTAAAGTAGAGGCCATAATACATCAAGTAATACAGTGTAGTAACAATGTATTAGATTATGTTGTGTCAAAGTGTTTAACCCTTTGAAACTAGTCAAATTAGCTTTATTTCTTTCAAAAACATGGCAAGAAGGCAACGTACAAGTTAAGAGGAAATGACCTAGAAATTAGCAGGAATTTTGTAAAAAAAATACAAGAAAATTACCTGGAAATCATCCCAAAAAAAGCCCAAATAAATAAACAAAAAAACAAAATAGGGGGAAAGCAATTTGCATGCGTAATAATAATAATAATAATATAATAAAGGAAATAACCTAAAAAAAACTGCTTAAAATTCTCACAATTATTGAAATGAAATAAATAAATAAATAAATAAAATAAATAAATAAAGTTAAAGTTCTCTGGATATATTTTCCTGGATTTTTCATAATAATCAGTCATCAGTCATTATCTGTAACTGCCTGTCCTCGTAAGGGTCGCGGGGGGGGCTGGAGCCAATCCCAACTGTCATTGGGTGGAAGGTGAGGTACACCCTGGACAGGTTGCCAGACTATCTCAGGGCCGACACATATAGACAGACAACCATACACGCTCACAGTCACACCTAAGGGCAATTTAGAGTCACCAGTCAACCTGAGCTGCATGTCTTTGGACTGTGGAGACCCTGGAGAGAACCCACGCAGACATGTGGAGAACATGCAAACTCCGCACAGAAGGGCCCCCGCCACGGACCGAACCCCGTGCCAGGGACCTTCTTGCTGTGAGGCAACAGTGCTAACCACGACGCCACCATGCCGCCCTTTTCATAATAATAATAATAATAGTAATTTAGAAAAATCTACTGATTTATCACAATGTGGACATTTGTCGCCAAGTTGTTCATTGCCGTTTTTCCCATGTTTTTGAAAGAAACTGAGTCAGTGTGCTCAGTGCTCAAAGGTTTAAATACTTGTAAAAGTCATCTGAATGCAGCAAAAGAAAAGGGATGTTGCTCTTGGGTTCAAAGGGTTAACAGCCAACCACAGGCTAGAAATAAAGGGACAGTGTCCAGTCAGGCGTGATATTTTTTGCCTCTTTGGGTGCTCAGCTTGACAGAAGTTTAGGGTACACTTAAAATTGATGGTGCCCAAAATACAGAAATTATTTGTTAATGATATTTTATTTTGTTTTTCCATGATTGTGCACCAGCTATTGAGCCTTTCACCAATTGCGGACCAGGTTTCAATTTGAGAGCATGAATGCTCCCTGTTTGTTGCTGATTGGCTGGAGTAATGTTGTGTGGCTTGGTCCAAGCCACCTGCTTTATTTCTCATTGACAGAGTCAGGGCTGTGTATTAAAGAAATAGTTCACCCAAAAATTAAAATTCAGTCATTATTTACTCTCTCTCATGCCAATGGAAAGTTGGGTGCAATTTTATAGTCCACAAAACACTGCCGGAGTTTCATGGGGGAAAAGGCATTGCACTCATCTCCCAAACATTCAAAGCAAATGGTGACCAGGATCCTGACGTTAAAAAAATACATAATAAAACCACAAAATGCTTGTCCAAAGTAATCCAAGTGTCCTGAAGCCCCGACGTGCCAAGTTGTTTTGAAAAAGTCACTTTTTTTTTAGCCTTGATGTAGCCTGTAGTGCTTAGTGTGGGAGCCGTGTTCATGTACACTCACTCACATGACACCAATGAAAGCCCGCTGTATCTGCACACCAGTGTTTACATGTTACTTGGCTTTAAAGATATTCTCTGAATTTGACAAAAGTGTATTGGAATAGGATCGCTAACCACACCTTTAAATCAAACCCTCAGATTTATCTTGATGGTTCGAACCCTGAGATGGGAACGAGTGAACTATACCATTATTTTGATTGTAATGTTGTGTAAAATTATAGCTGTGATACAACATAGCTGCATCCACTATACCTGGTTTATATGAATGTAAACAGTTTGATGTGTCCTTGCTCTCTGAAACCCCAGGCTGGCAGGGTGTGGACTGCTCCATCCTCTGCTCCAGTGGTACGTGGGGTCTGGGCTGTAATCAGACATGCTTATGTGCCAATGGAGCTGCATGTGACCCTGTAGACGGCACCTGTACGTGTTCACCTGGGTGGAGGGGAGAGCACTGCGACGAGTCCTGCCCTGTAAGTCTGTCTTTTAAAAAGAGCACCGTAATATCTGGAGTGTATCATTGTGCCCATGTGTGGAGTTAAAACAGAAGTTTTTATCGCTGTCAGGATGGCACCTATGGGTTGGAGTGTCGTGAGCGCTGTGACTGCAGCCATGCTGATGGCTGCGATCCAGTGAGTGGCTACTGCCGCTGCTACCCTGGCTGGACAGGTCAGTATGTCTTTTAGAAAAAAAATCAGAGCCGAGACATTAAGGACAGAAATAACCTCTGTATTTATTTCCCCTCATTAAGACATGAGATGCTCGTCAGACCTACTTATTTTCCAAAACAGGAAAATTTGCTGGGGCACTCATAGTTTGTGTTTTACAGTATGTTTACAGAATGTCGGAGCAGTGTTTTCTTAATTAAATGTTCAGTTTGTTTTGCCACTTCGCCGGCGGGGTATGTGAATGAGAAATGCTGAAAATTGAGCTCTATATTAATTTGCTTGGCTAACACACTTGATGCTGGTATGCAATCATTCTTATATCGCATCCATTATTGGTTGCACGCAATGTCTGAAGCATCTCACCAGATAAATATTTGGAGACAGAATCAAATCATTGGCCCAGAATGCTCTCATGAGTTTTACGCGGCCTCTGATATTTTTATTTTTGGCTCTGTTAATTATTGAAAGTTCCAGGTTGTTGTGGAATCTGACTGAACCATATGCCACATTTATTCATGGGGGATCCGCTCTTCCTTAGTCGTCTCTCTGTTTGAACTCCAATCCCCTCTAGACCCAAATTCTTACATAAACACGTGCATGCTCTTTGTTTCTTGTCATTTCAAACATTTGCTTACAGGGAAAAGAGGTGAAGGTAGGAAAAGTGTCTGTGAATGTCACAGCAAGGGTGAGGATCATTATGCTCAATCTGAAGCGTTGCATCTGAATGTCAAATACGGGGGGCTAGCTGGGACCTGGTCTCTGAGCCTGGGTGCAGTCAGAGAGGGAATAGATTCAGCAGGAAAGGTCAAGCCTGTGAGCTCTCAGCAGCCCACTCCATTCAGCCTCCTGAGCTTAGGGCATTTATTCTGGGAAACAATGTGGGTTTTATTATCTGCAAGAACGGAGCCGGCAAAACGGGCCTCTCATGCTCTGAATCCTGCACAGGTCGGGACCATCTGTCAGCCTTAATTGAGTCACCGGGGTGCAGGGCTGGGGGCAGCGTGCAGCCCACTGGGCCGCACAAACACACATACATACCTACGTGAATCACACAGGCTTGACAATGGGCTCTCTGAAGGAAGGAGCACCTAGAGAGAGGAACATGTGGGTTTTAGTCAGGGTTGGAATAAAGTGGCTATTTACAGAAACACTGGAGCTATTTTTTTCCATGCAAACGCTGTCATGCTAGCTCCAGAGGTTGGTATTGCACCCTACTTCGCTGTCAACTCGCTGTTTGTTTTATTGTGGGTTTTGCATAAACTGTCAAGAAGCTTGACTCTAGGAGTATGTGCACGCAAGCGGCTAAGTCGTCTGTGACCCACACAGTCGTTGCTGAATTGTCGTAAGCCTGACATCAGCCAACAAAGATGGAAAGGAGTGCTGTGACTGGACACATGATGCTTCATGCTATCCCATGTTAAATAAGACTTCACCTTTTATTTCTGAAGAGATTGCATGTCACAGAGCAGGTAATGTGAGTGTGTGTTTACACGCACTGAGAGAGAGACTTAAAGCTGGGAGAGAGAGAGGTTTGCTTTTCTCTGCTCACTCTGTACAAATTGGATAGTGGGACCTCTGGCACTTCTCAGCGAAAAGCCTCCTTTGAAGACGCTTCAGTTCTGGCTTCTTTCACTCTTTCTTCTTCTCCCTCGCTCGGCATCCAAAGCCCCTCTGTTTGTCACCATTAGACTGAAAAGTGTGATGCTCTGTCCGCATTCATTTTCTGACAGTAAAGGCAGTCACTTTTTTTTTTTCTGCCTGGCCTAGCAGAACCTCAAACACACTTGCACAAGCCTTGCCCTCCTTTTGATGTCCGTGGCTGGGCCTCTGACTAAATCACTGCTACCATGCCCCCTCCTCATCAGCACTAACATTTCCTCTCCTTTACTCCTCCGTTCCAGCCCTAAGGCGCCCTGGTTACTGTATAACATTAGTCCCCAGAGTTTAGCCCAGGTTTAATTCAAAGGTACTGCACTAATGCTGCTTTAATGGCCACACCATTCTCAGATATTCTCACTCAAAGAAAATTTCAAATGAGGCTTGAACTAAGGGCTGGTGCTTGAAAGGTTGCAGAGTTTGTGAGTGTGTGTGTGTGACTCTAAGTGTGCATGAATGTTTGCAGCGATTTATAATATGAGTCTGTGTGTGTGTGTGTACAGTACTTGCAATGTTGCCCCTTAGTTTTTTTTTTAAAAAGGGGTTGCTTCGACAGGGGTGCTAATGCATGCATTTGCACAGTGAGAGCACTGTATGGATGCAGTGTTTTGCGGTTGGAGTGGCGCCAAACACACTGTGACACTTCCAGACTGCGCTCTTGTAGCCAGTTCCCTTTCGGCTCTGTGCACTACCCCGGCACTGCTGAAAGAGAATGGGAGACAAGCTGGGCCCCTCTGGAGACCCAACCCTGTTAATCAACACAGTGCACTGGCAGGGAGCCCCAGTCAGATCAAAAATAAAATACATTTGGAGAGGAGAAACAGAGTCTGAAAGGATGGGCTGAACTAAAAAATAAAAACTCACTCCAAACGGCAGTTTCTTCATTCAGTGCTGAAATCAATCGAGGATCGTGCTGGGTGAATAACTTTTCACATATCCACTGTGATCAGGCATTGTGAATGCCGTCCTTTGATGATGCATGTTTACAGATGGCAGGCTGTTTAGAATATTTCAGCATGTCGGTCTTTAGTATGCATTCGCTGAATATTTGTGTTATGTTCCTGCAGGAATCCACTGTGATAATGTGTGCCCACAAGGCTTCTGGGGACCCAACTGTTCCGTCAGCTGTTCCTGTCAGAACGGAGGATCCTGCTCTCCAGAGGATGGCACATGTGTGTGTGCACCTGGATACAGAGGGACGTCCTGCAAAAGAAGTGAGCCTCCTTATCGTTGTCCAAACCTTTAAGCAATGATGGCACAAGCCTCGGGGCGCCGCGGTAACAAACTGCATCACAGCGCTGACCTTGCTTTGATCTTTGCAGAATTGTTGAAGGGTGAGCCTGCTGAGGAGAAGCACTTAGTCGTCGTCATAACTGCTTGAGTGTAAACCCTTCATCACAGCTATCACTTAATCAGTGTCTTTACCCCTACGGCAACACACACACACACACACACACACACACACATAGCTCACCCTCCTGCCCTGTCCTCAACAGCCAGCTCACAGTGGGAGACTCACAGTCCTCGCCCAAGGCTCATCAGAGGGCGTGCTCACTGGGAGTGCTAGCTCTGCTTTCTTGAACGGGGGTCTGTCTGGGGCCGCTCTCAAGTGATGAGCTCACTGATTGGGAGTGAAATCCACAGTCACAAACCTGTAAACATCAATTTGAGTGGAATGTAAGACAGAGACTTAAACAAGCTCTGTGTGCGAGAGGGGGAGGTTGTTATGACTCCTTCAAATTCAATGTTTACACAGATAATGTTCTCATCAGGTGAAAACCTCATAGCTGCAGTTTTGCAGTTTTTTCCTGTTGAAACTTTAATTGGGGGATTACATGCTTCTCCGGGGGCTGATAAAGGTGTATCGTACCTGCTGCTTTAAATCAAATCGAAACCCACAGGGGTGAATTTTAACAATGCATGGTTGTCAAACAACAACCAAGGCTGTTTTTGTCAATTCCTAAAAGGTTTCTTTTTTTTTTTAGAAATACCTGACTGTCTCCTGACAATGGTGATTATTTGAAAAGGAATATTACTAAATCACCGGCTATGGAAATAGGAACATAACATGATTTAAATGAATATACTATATGTTCATGTCAGTACAGCTAGAACCCTAAAAGTATGTGTAAACACTCTTTATTATCAGTACATCATTATCTGTACTTCACCAGAACAAAAGACTTCCCCAGACTCTTCCCCACTAACACACAAACAAAACAATACACCAACATAATGCATCACCAACAGCAGACGAATGTGTTCCTTAAAAAAATGCAACAACATAGCAGTACCAGAATAAATATACAGGCAAAAAATAAAGAAAATACATTCACAAATACAGAAAATACATTCAGTTTATGTCTAAACTCTAGTTGGTACTCTTAATCCTTATCTTAAAGGTGGTATGTAAGTCTCGTTTTTTTAAGAATCTGTAAGATTATGGCCTAATGTTTGGGTATCTTTAACGCTTGCATTTCTGAGGAATAAGATATAAGGTTTCAAGGTTTCCTCAACATTTCTTTTTTTATTTCTAGAAATATAAATTATGCTGACTGGAATGTAATATGCTAATACATGATGTCATTTTCTTTATCCAGTCTTTAATACTCAGTCTATTTGTTTTCGTCCCGCAAAGAGCAATAAGCCATTCATTTTGCAAGATCTGTTAGTGTTAAGTTTTTCTTCCACAGAAAACATGTTTTTAATATAAATTGCATTCTCTTCTCATGGTTGCACTGTTAATGCTTATTGTATAGAATGTTAGTATAATTACCTTTTATGACACTTTTTGATTATATCTTAATGGTCCACAGTCTTATAAAAACTGTGTTATTAACGCACAGTTGTGTGTTCCCTTACGTTTATAGATCATCAAGACTTAACATAAAACAGACTTTCACGATTCTCTTAACTATTTTACAGCTCCATCTCTGGCAGCTGATGAAATGGGAGTGATTACAATAAAGACGGACTTTTCCGCTTCCTCCCTCCCTCTGCCGCCTCTCCTTGTCCCCTCTGCTTTAATTCTTCCGGCCTTGATTTTTTCTGTACTCCCTTGATCACTCTTGTCATGCCCTGTTTCATTATTACATACCTCTTTGTTCCATCCAATGCTGTCGACTGATTCCCTCTCTTCTCCTGACACGCTCTGCCGGCTGCAGTCTGCTCCCCGGGGTTCTATGGGCACCGCTGCAGCCAGTCGTGCCCGCAGTGTGTGCACAGCACTGGGCCGTGCCACCATGTCACAGGCCACTGTGAGTGCCTGTCTGGCTTCTCTGGCTCTCTGTGCAACCAAGGCAAGTAGCCCTCTGTGTCCCTTTGACCTTTTCCTGCTTTTTCCACTTACTGTCAAATCCATTCACTGTGAAGTTTTTACTCTTTGCTGCTGGAAAACTGTAAGTACAGTTTATATCTGAAAATGCCCTGGCATTTTGTCTTGACAGGAAATACAAAACGGTTCAGAAATAACATTGATTTAAGAATAATGCATAATACATCAGAGTAAAA
The DNA here is from genome assembly GCF_008729295.1 of Plectropomus leopardus. Lineage (NCBI taxonomy): Eukaryota > Metazoa > Chordata > Actinopteri > Perciformes > Serranidae > Plectropomus > Plectropomus leopardus. The sequence continues at coordinate 5,330,422 of NC_056473.1, read as the reverse complement.
ATGATACACTGCCAAAAGTTATTATCTGCTGATGCCTACAATAATATCTTAGGGTTCATTTATATGTCAAATAAAGTCCTTGTGCCACAGTGTTTTGTGAGGACACCTGTACGTTTTCCTACAGTCCTCACTGTGCTCAGTGGCTCTAATAAGATCAAACGGATGACCTGCTGCCTCTCCCACTGGCATCTTAGCCTTGAAACTCTGAATAATGGCTTTTATCAATGCACCCCAGACCAAAAACGAAAAAAAAAACAACCTTCAACAGGATCCTGAATATTGCTGAGACCCACTTTTTTTTAGACAAAGAACACGTCAAGTAAATGTTGCTGTCCCTCTGCATAATTCTGCACAAGGAGCTGCATGCAAATTGCTTTCCACGCACACGCAGAGCCAAAGAAACATGTGTAGAGCAGACGTCTTGTTAAATTTAATTTCAAAGCAACCAACTTTTTCCTTTGTGAGCTGCCGCCTTGTTGACAGAAAACATCCATGCAGTTCCTTGTTTTAACCCTCGATGTGTTTTATTAGGATGCTGCATTTTTAGAACTCGTGAGTCATTTTTTAGCACATCTAATGTGCATTTTAAAAGCAAGACATGTTGACAATTCAGCGTTAGAATATTTGGAATTACCATAGAATGTGTTGACAGTATCATAAATGTGTTGCTTGTCAAAAGAAGTGTTTAAAGATGATGATGCAGCCTGCAGTTTGTTTTTTTGTCAGATGTATTAAAGCCCACAAATATTTAACCCTTTGAGACCTGGGCAAATCTGCTCGATGTCTTTCAAAAATGTAGGTAAAAGGCAATGAGCGACTGAAGAAGAAATTACCCAAAACATAGGAAAAAACATTACGAAAAGTACAGAAAAAAGTACCTGGAAAGAAGAAGAAAAAAAATAAGAATAATAAAGTAAAAAAAAGAAGGAAGGAAATGACACAGGTGCTTAAAAATAACAAAACTAAAATAATTACAATTATATTGTTGTGATAATTACAAGCAAAAAGTGTAGTTGTTTTTTTCTTTACATTTTTCCATGGCTTCTTTTAAGATATTTTTCCAAATCTACAAATCTCTTGCAATTTGTGGAACAGTTCGTGCCAAGTTGCCAATTGCCTTTTTTTCCATGTTTTTATAAGAAAATAAATCAATTTGCTCAGATTTCAAAGGTTTGAGTACTTGTGAGGGTGTCTGAACGCAGCACACGTAAAGTGATGTCAATCCAGGTTTCAAAGGGTTAAAAGGAAACTTATAACATGTAAACTTCGTGCAAAATATTTGGGATGACATCTCCTCACTCTCCATCTATTCATTTGGCAAATGTTAACAGTTTCCATTAACATTTGACCACAGGTATATGTCTTTTCAGTGGCTCCTCAGTAGCTGAGCGTATGGTAGATTTTTCTCCTAATGAGTCACCTTTTTATTTTATAAATCACAGAAAGGCAATGGAGATATTTTGAATTCTCTGTCGTGGCTTTGAGCAATGTCTTACAAATAAAAGTTTAATAGGTTAGCTGAGGGAAGAGGGGAAAGGGAAAAAAAGGAGAACCCTAATTTGTCTGGACTGTAATTACTTGCGAGCAAGGCGTTAAGCCACGGGGGACGAAGGTGGCCAACAGCATGCGCATTCTCCTCTTGTTGAGCCCCGTTGGCGTCCTCACTTGTCGTCTGTCCAGCACACAAAGTCCCAGCCTAATGAAGCTCTCCCGGTGTGTCGAGGCTTCAGTCCCCAGCAGCAGCAGGATGGGGGAGCCAACCTCATGGCCTAATGACAACCTGCTTGAAGGAGCTTGAAAGAGCTCTCAAGAAGAGGGGAAAGCCAGTTGAAATGTAATCATTAAAATCACCCCACACGAAAATGAGTCAGACCCATTTCTTTCACAGCCAGCCACCTTATCTGATATTTCTGATGCTGGGCTATTCTCTTTATATGAGACCTTTGATGTATCTGCTGCCGCTGCTGCAGCTCCCTGATCCTCATGGTTACATACACCTTGGTTCAATTTGTCTCACGGGCCAACAAGAAAACACAATGGAGGTTTCATTGGAAATGAGATCTTTTATTGAAGAGTGCCGGAGAGCATTGAAATATTAATTTCATAAAAAATGTATACAGTGGTCTGTGTACATGGTCTATTTTAATTCTGTGGCACATCACTCTTTCCACTCTACTGGGTGGAAATGGGGCAGTTGTGCCACTGGAGGCAGTGATCGACTCCTCCTTTTGTTTAAACAGATCACTATACTTCATGTCCACTCCAATTGAACAATATCATCCATTAGAGGAATATGTTTACACAACCTTTTGCAGAATTAGTATGTTTGCATAAATGTGGTCACAATAATGTGTCCAAGTTTGGTGTCATAAAGTTAATGGATTTTACTAGTCTTTGCATGCAAGTGATAAAATGCAGATCAGGCTTGTTTTGTGAGGTGATTTTGTTTTCTTTTTGTTGCAGTCTGTCCGAGTGGCAGGTATGGGAGGGCCTGCGGTGAGATCTGCCTCTGTACCAACAATGGCACCTGCAACCCCATTGATGGCTCCTGCCAGTGCTTCCCGGGTTGGATAGGAGACGATTGCTCTCAGGGTATGGCTTCTTCCCGGCATTCTGCGTCTTTTCTTATTGGCTTATTTTCTTTGATTCTCCCCTCTCATTGTCTGTCTCCATCCTTTTTTTTCTCCCTCACATTTACCACCCTAGACATTAATCATTTTCATGACCCTACACATTCCAAAGAGTACCGTCAGGCCCAGCTGATGTAAAAGTGATAGCTTGCTTAAATGATTGTTGTAATACATTATGCTCTTTGATTTACTGCACTGTAGGCCAAAGATCATTAGCAGAGCTTTGAGCTGTCATGCCATGGGAAATTGATGTGTGGTTTTTTATTGCATTGACTACTTAAAATAAAAAAAAAAAACTATGATCAGATGGATGTTACATTACCAGTGCTTTACTTAGGGTTATTTAACCTGACACATACGCCTGCTCACATATAACAAATGGGCTTGTGATGGGATGTTGTGCAAGGATCTGTGCTAAGAGAATGTGAACTATTTTTAATATATGAAGAATAGTTAGACATGTCCACAAATATATCTGCTATATGTATGCATGCATAGGACACAGAGTGTGTGTGGGAGGGTGTGTGATCATGTGCTTTGACTGTGTCTCTGGCGTCTGCAGCCTGTCCCTCTGGGCACTGGGGCCCTGATTGTCTCAACTCGTGTAACTGTCACAACGGAGCCCAGTGCAGTGCCTACGATGGGGAGTGCAGGTGCAGCCCCGGCTGGACCGGACTCTACTGCACACAGCGTGAGTCTCTCCATTCCAGTTAGTAGCCACACAGTGTCATCTACTGGCAGTCAAACAGAACTGCAGCAGATGACAAGTAAGACATTTTTTTTAGAGAGACAACTGGGCTACTGGATAATATTAGATGTTCATTTACAGTTTTTTTTCAGAGGGAGCAGCATCAAAATAACACTAATGGTCACTTCATTAATTTGCTAATTATACATTCCAGTCATTCACCCAGAGATAGTGCACATCATCAACATCAGTCCACTAATTTGAATTCCATTATCTATCACCCCAAGGGTTTTTATGCAGTCTTTTTTGTAGTGTCATGCTCCCGCTCCTCTGCATGGAAATGGCTTTTGTTTCAACTGTTTGTTTTTCTCCTCACATAGATTCTTAGTGTTTCCAGTTGTCTTGTTCTTTATTTCCACCTCTATGTTATGTTGACAGCACACCCAAGATTTTCTGCTGAAGCAGGAAACATTTCATTTCCATTCATTCACATTGTCCCTTATTGAGTATGCTGCGGAGGCATTGACTGGTATTGATTTCTGCACTCTCCTGCAATATGACCTTGACTCTTTACATTGTCTTCCTCTCTCTTTGTTTTCTCCACCCCTCCCACCCCAAACATTTTATACATCTCTGTCCCAGGCTGTCCTTCAGGGTTCTACGGCAGGGACTGTGCTGAGGTCTGTCGTTGCCAAAACGGCGCCGACTGCGACCACATCACTGGCCAGTGTGCCTGCCGAACGGGCTTCATCGGGACGAGCTGCGAGCAGAGTTGAGTAGGCCCAAAACATTTTAGCACTGAGTAAAATTACCATGTGGATGAGCAAGGTTGTGTGTGCGTTCTATAAACACTTTGGCTCCCACTCTCTAAGTGCTTTAATTTTGATGGATGTAGTAATGCACCTCTCTCCCATGCAGAGTGTCCTGCCGGTACATTTGGATATGGTTGCCAGCAGCTGTGTGAGTGCCTGAACAACGCTACATGTGACTATGTGACTGGAACATGCTACTGCAGCCCCGGATATAAAGGCATCCGTTGTGATCAAGGTGAGAGGTGATCGGGATGATTGACGCTCTCCACTATATTATTGCTCAAACACAGATGTGTACAGAGTGTTTATACAAGCCACTGTCTGTGTTTTCTCTGTAGCAGCTCTGATGATGGAGGAGCTCAACCCATACACCAAGATTAGCCCGGCGCGAGGCTCAGAGCGTCAGTCCGCAGGGGCTGTCATGGGAATCATCTTTCTGCTCCTCATCATCATGGCCATGCTCAGTCTGTTCGTGTGGTACAGGCAGAGGCAGAGAGACAAAGGCCATGAGATCCAGCCCAGCGTGTCCTACACACAGGCAATGCACATCACCAACACTGACTATTCCCTGTCTGGTAAGTTGTTTTACAGATTACTCAAACTATTTGCTTACTATCGACAAATGCTATATACTACCAAAAAAATGCAGAACTGTAACAATTAGTTGTTTAGTCTATTAGGTGAGCGAAAAATATCAAACATTTCTTAGTTCCTGCTTCTCAAATGCAATGATTTGCTGCTTTTCTTTTTTTAATGTTTCTGAAATTCTCTTATTATTGCATTATAAAAAAGGTCCTTACAGATTGTCCTCATAAGGCTTATTAGCTTTATTTCTGCAAGCCTTCTTTAATTCACAGATACATCCATAGATTCTACAAAAAGTATATTCAAGTACAAAAATACAGAAGACAAAAAGGACCAATAGAGTACAAATAAGTTCAGATGTGAACGTAGAGAAACACATTTTTAAGAGGGAAAACAAACTTCATGAATAGAACCAGAATGATGAGGTGTGTCATCACGATACTTCAGTCAGTTTACAAACAAGGATGTGAAAGCCATTAAAAATGATAAGAAAAATATAAATGAAGAACATATAGGTCTAATATACTCCACTCAGCTTTCCCATCTTTTTAAAAAATGTGTCCTGTTGCAGTCTAATAGCAAAAGTAATTATTTCTGTCTTAAAGATGTTATATTTATCATGTCAGTCCAATTATCAATTGTAGGTATTGTTTTAGCCACTTTCCAGTTATGATTTGCTGCTCTTTGTAAATAGGTAGTGAACTTAAAGGTGTGCGATGCAGAAATTGTCAGCTACTGTTTGTATGTAGTACCACCAGTGTTTTACAGCAAGTTTTGTAGCTTCCTCTAGTATGTGATACATACAAAAGAGGAAAAGTTGAAAACTATGAGGGAAAGTTATTTTTTATAATGGGTTTAACCACGCAATAGCCTGAGAAAGGCTACAAAACAACATACCTTCTTTATCAGAATCAAAGAAGACATTTATTAGTCAGAGCACTCACTCTCCTGTTTTCCTTCCATCGGTTGATTGCTATAACAGGGTTTAAAAGGAATTGAGGGCAAATTACACTATGCAAAGCAGGCAGTTTATGAATCTCCCCAGCAATGTATCAATACTTGAGACAGCGCCTGTGGCCTACACACACACACACCAGCAGCCCCTACACATAACAAACAGTGCTGTCCATGGTGCTGAAACAGCTGTTAAGTAATATCACATGTATCCCAGTGAATCATTTTATTGTTTTTGCTATTTTTCTATAGATACATTAGGCAAACAGTGCAAAAAAATACAACTGAGGGTACTAAGACCCCTCGGGAAGCCTGAAGCCTATCTGGAGAGTAATGGATGGTTGTAATTTTGTAGAGGTGCACATTAGCGTAGCCTGCATGTGTTGTAATGATAATTACATGTTGCACACCCACTGTTTTTTCTGGCTATGCTCGTGGTATGTGTGCTTCCTACAGTCTGACACATATTGACTACCTTTTCATGATCTCACCTGTGTGCTGTGCCCAGGGACGTCCCAAACATAGAAATATAAAGAAAATACAGGCAGAGGGCAGAGTCTCTAAGTACTACCAGTGGATCATATGTAATAATTGAGGTATTACCTCTGTGTGAGTCCATATATTTTTAGCAAATCTTGCATAGTATCCTTTTTAATATCTTTAGATTTGGGGTGTTGGCTGGTAGAAACACCATTTTGAAGACATTTTGCGCTTTGGGGAAATTGTGAGGTTTTCACTATTCAACATTTTATAGACTTAACAATTAATCAATTAATGTGGAAAAAAATCTGCAGATTACAAGGCCACATCCATCCTTTAGACAAATTTTCTGATTAAAATTTGATTTATTGTGTGCAAAATGGACATGCATGTTAAAATATTGATGCATATTAGTAAACAAAAATATTGACACACAAATATATATCTAGTTCACAGACCTCCTAAAGTGATACTTTGCCATAGTATGTGTAAATTAACAGTGGTAAATTTTCCTCCATCTTACCAGCACCCAGATCTCCCAGTTCATCTTTAGGCTGAAAGACAATTTTTGTTGGATCAAGGGCTGCTGCTCGAACTACAGATTGTACTGCAGCATTTTCATTTACCTGTCCTCACAGACACAAAAGCCACAGTTACACTACTTGTTCAAGGCAGAAATATCACACTGGTATGCTGCTTCACTGTTCTGTATAAAAAGTCCAGTCACAGAAATGGGGGACAGCGTGGTCTCGACTCTGAGCCGAGAATGGAGGTAGTAACGGAAAGACGGACCGTGGATGGGGAGCTGTGATGTTTGATGTTGCCGCTCACATCTGGAGATTTAAAAAGCAGCTGTTCATTCAAAGAGGAAGAAAAGCGATCGTTAATGTCCACAAATTGAGAAAACAATGAGATTCAGGAGCTCCTTTCCTTCTGAGCAGAGGACAAGATTAGCTGCCATATAACAGAGATTGGTAAATGATTGTGATTGACATGATAAGCTCTTTTTATTATAGAAAGCATACATTATGTCACACTAGAGGCCAGTGCTGTTGTGTTACATGTCATGGCCATTATGCTTTTCTGTGTAAAAGCAGCTTAAGAGTAGCCTCCATAGGCAGACTGAGAAAGAGAAATTGTTTGCTACCCACTGGCCGCCATATTGTTTCCTGTAGAAAAATGGCCAAGTATTCACCCAACAGTTTATTGATCCGATGAGGTGCAGTGCATTCTGGTAGTTGCAGGTGTTCTCCCTCTTGAACAAAAGTGATTGTTTTTCTCTCTTTTCTCTGGCCATGTATCACCAGTTTCAAAGCACTTGCATCCTTCAACAGCACAGACAGCCCAGTTTTATGAAAAGACCATCTCTTCAGCAGTGAAATACTTTTTCAACCTGTTGTTTGAACCCTCAGAGTGTGGCAGCACTGTAGCGATGAGAACCAGCGCTGCTGAGGTCAATCAGAGCCAGGGCAGCAGCAGCAGTGGCCAGTGCTTCTCCAACCCCAGTTACCACACTGTGGCCCAGTGTAATGTTGTGTCAACCATCTCCAGCAACCTGGATGGAACTCTGACCCTCAAAGTATGGCTGTTCTTCATGTGTATTCACACAAAATTCAGCATACAATAATAACATGTTACAAAGCAACACCAAACTGTGCTCTTCTTTCACAGTCAAGCACTCTGAAAAGCCGAAATGGCTCAGAATGGAGAGCCTACTGCAACCTCAATGACCTAGGTCAGTTTACCTCTCTTACTATGAAACACTACATATAGCCTGGATTTATTTACTTTGTAGTATCATCACTTAAAGGGCAAAGGCGCATGTGTCGTAAGTATGATACTCATAGAAGCAGCAGCCTGGATGAAACTACCCTGCTGTGAATGAAGATGAACCAGAGGTTTCTTGTTAGACATAACCTTTGCTCTGATTTTGATAAGATATGCGGATGGGACGGAGGAAGCTGTGGTGAGGAGGTGAATAGGGGTCACTGTGAGCTCATTAGTCCTCTTTCACTTCCCCCAGTGGCACAGTTCTCTGTGATGGCTTACAGTGGGTCAGATACTTGCACTCCAGGACTGTGAATTATAGAGAATTAAGCCTGGCAGAAAAATTACACCATAATTTCAGCTTAAATCTGTTTCAAGTACTCATCGCATAGCCTTTACAAACTTTACATAAAAATGAAATAAATCGATTATAACACACTATTGTGTAGTTGTGAGCAGATATACGCTGTTAATTTATTCGCCAACAATTATAACTCCTTCTCTTGTGGGCATCCTTAAAACAGGACCAGTGTATAAACAATGAATTACAATTGCAACAATATATAATATGTCCTCATAGAAGAAATTGTAATTGTTGACCAGTACAGTTCAAATGTCACATCTGCTTAGTACTACATTATAGTGTGTTATCTATCATTTAATAAATGGAAACACAGTGTTTATAAATGCTAAATTGGGGGTTAAACTTAAGTGTTACTGAGATTATATATTAAATATAGAAATCATAGCTCTTAGTCTCTTGGTTTGTGGTGGTGCAAACTGAAAGAGACTAAATACTGTATTGTTAGGCTCATTGCTGCTGAGCAACATGCAAAAATCTAAATATCTTTATTCATATGTCTTATACTCAGTACTGCCCAAACACATGCATTTTTACTGAAACCTAGAGAAATGTTCAAGCAGCACGCACATTCAGAAGTGATAAAGACTAGGTGCTGGACAAAGCAAAAACAGATATCAAAGAATAGATAAAGTCCACACATTAGTGAATGCTCCCATGCAGGCATTAGCCCTTCCTCAGACATGAGGTAGGGCTAATGTCTAAGGAAGGGATAACGCCCAAAACATCACATGTGTGGAGGTAATTGAATGAACTTTCATGGGAGCATTTACTAGTGTGCGGACTTCATCTATTCTTGAATATCTGATTTTACTAAAACCTACCATTTCCAATATTTTTGCATACAAATAACATGCATGGGCAAGCATATGAACTCTAGCTGTGCATTCTATTGAGTTACCTAGGCATGTTACTCTTCTATGTGTTACACTGTTTATGGCAATGTAAGTAGTAATGTTGTTGTAAAAATGCTTGTGTTTGAGAAGTACTGAGCATACAACTGGATAAATGAGACTTTGATTATATCACACAAGTTGTGTGAGAGTTTGTAACCGATGTTTTGCTATCATTTTGTTGTTAAATGTGCCCCCCCTCTTTATTTCAATTCATCAAGAATTCTCAGTTTGAGGCATGCTAGAAAAAAAACATTTTACTTCACAAATTCAAGGTAACACAGGGTGAGTAATCAAAATATCAATGGTCATTTTTGGGGTGATGAATTTCTTCAAAGCACAAAGCAGATCAATGGTAATAAAAAGTCCCTCTCAAAAAAGAAAATCTTTGGCGCTCACTCTGCTGTACCTAAGTAATAGACTAATGTAGCCTTAAACAGGCTTGTCCTCTCATCATGATGTCTTGTTGTTGTATGCCAGACATCCCATTATGACCACCGGTGATTGTATAAGCTTATAGGCCTTAGGGGAATGTGATAGCATGCGGGTAAAACATTCCTCACGTTTACATTCCTCATATCATCCTAAATAAAGACATACTACATTGTACATTAATGAGATATTTCCTGTCAACCTTGAGACGTTGGGGGGAATTCAAAACATGTTTGACTTTCATGTTTTGACATTTGTTGCAGATGTTCAACAAGGGGAGACGCAGACACAGAGAGGCTCCAAAAAAGGTAAATCATTAATTGTAGTAACAGCTTGTGTGTGTGTGTGTGTGTGTGTGTGTGTGTGTGTGTGTGTGTGCGTGTGTGTGTGTGTGTATGTGTGGGCAGACATATTTCATGTAGAATCCTGTTCAGCTTCACCGGCAGCAATATTACAAAATCCTTTTTATGCTCAACATCCCATGTATCAATTTCCCCATTTGGTTTCTATTCCCCTCTGAGACTCTCTGACCCCAAATCCCATATCCTTATATTCTCCATGATTTATGTGAAAACTCACTGCACTTTGGACAAGATCATGGTGGGCTGAGGTTTTGTTCCAGCGGTAATTGCTCTCTATGGCTCAGTGCCCGATACGTCATTTTGTCTCCCACACTGTGCAGTCAGTGGTAAATGTGAGGGACCCAGGGGTGTGGAGAGTGGTCTGAAGGAGCTTTGCTGCGGTCTCTAATGAGGCCTCTTATCAGACTGATGAGACTGTTATGGATGAGATGAGCCTTCCACTCTCTCCCCTTTGTACTCTGATTACTATATACCACCATTAGTCACCTGTCGCAGACAAAAGAAGTACAACTTCTTCAGAATGGTAACGAATTTCATTGCCATTCTCCAGGCCGCACTCTGATGTCTGTTTAAATTTTAGTGGTAATATCAGAGTCGAGCATTAATACCACTCAGTGACAATCTTTTCATCTTTGTTGATGCTGAATGTGTCCTTGTCTCGTGGCTGCTGCAGATTACATCAAGGGCTCCATGTGCAGCAACAGCTCCTGCTCCCTGAATAGCGAGAATCCATACGCCACCATTAGAGACCCACCAGGGCTGGCTTGCAAGCACACAGAGAGCAGCTATGTGGAGATGAAGTCCCCCTCCCACCGTGAAGTGCCCTTTGGAGGTACTGCCACCCTCCTGGGCAGTGCGAGCAGGAATGTCTATGATGTTGGTGAGTGCGTTGTTGCTCTGGTGTGTGGAGCTCAGCAGGGTCCTGCAGCTTATAGCCTCTCTGGTTGTGTCCCCTGCTGTGAGCCTGTACAGACTTTGTAAGCCTTGATAACAAGAAATGAGAGCTGCCTCTCCATTGCATGCACCGCTCATTTCTCTTTTTATTCCTGTCTGTGCATGCTACTCTTAAACCTCAGCATCTCTCATGTACCCCTCCTAATTTTTTTCTCTCCTACTCTCCTCCTCTCCTCTCCTATGTATCTCTCCTACTTTTTTTCTCTCCTGCCCTCCTCCTCTCCGCTCCTGAGTTCCACTCCTACTTTTTTCCTCTTCTGCTCTCTTCTCCTATGTACCTCTTCTACTCTTTTTTCTCCTACTCACCTCTCCTACATATATTTCCTACTTTTTCCTTTCATTGTCTCCTCTCCTACATACATCTCCTACTTTTTCTCTCCTACTCTCCTATGTACCTCTCCTCCCCTTTTCTCTCCTACAAACCTCTTCTACTTCTTTCTTTCCTACCCTAATCTCCTACGTACCTCCCCTCTTTTTCTCTCCTTTCCTACGTACCTCTCCCACACCTTTTCTCCTCTACTCTCCTCTCCTACATACCTGTCCTACACTTTTTCTCCTTTACTCTCCTCTCCTACGTACCTGCCCTACACCTTTTCTCCTTTACTCTCCTCTCCTACATACCCCTCCTACTTATTCTGTCCAACTCTCATATGTACCTCTCTTTTTTTCTCTCCTGCTCTTCTCTCCTACATACCTCTCCTACTTTTTCCTTTTCTGCTCTCCTCTCCTCTCCTACTTTTTCTCTCCTGTGTACCCCTCCTACTATTTCCTACCTTCTTTCCTAAACGATCACAGAACCAACAGTGAGTGTCCTACAGGGACCTAATGGAATGGCCACCGGGTTCTCCCAGAGCCCCTATGACCTCCCCCGCAGCAGCCACATCCCCAGCCACTATGACATACTGCCTATGCGTCACAGCCCCACGCACACACCCCCTCCACCTCCAGAAAGTCCCAGCTCCCTGCTCTAGAGGGCACAACCTCCGCCCGGCTCTGACAGGGTGCTGGCATCCAGGCAACGTTCAGCCAACTTTCAACCAACGGCCCTCCCTCTGTCTCCGAGTGTGTTCTATTAGATACTGAGATGTTGGGATGGAGGGACAGCCACAGCTCCTCTGGACTTTGCCCTCTTTGGCTCCCTCACTTTACACTCTCTCTGTGGCCCTGATGGAGGGAGGGGAGGAAAGAGTGTCCCACACACCAGCGACCATTCACCCATTTTATTTTCTTATAGAACTGATCACTCAAACGGCTGCCCGGCCTCTTTATGGACCTCCTGAGGTGGAACATAATGGTTCCAAACAGCATTAAGAGCAGCATACACTGAATGGGTGGACAGATTATTTACAGGGAGAAAGCTATCCTCACACTCATTTTTAGCCCATGATATAGGTTTACTATTCAAGGGCAGCTGAGTGTTTATAATGCCCCCTAAACAGAAGTGATTTTCTCCACGGGAAGGAAGGTATAACAACCTTGACCGTTTCAAAGCAGGTGAAGATTTATGATATACAGACACCAGAGTTTATGTAGTCACTATGTACAGCAGCTGCAGATCACAGTACAGCTGACATGAAGAGATTCTGATCATTTGCTCTGAGGTGAAGAGTTCAAATAGCTGAGAACTCTCTGATGCAATGTTAAACACGAAAACCCAGCTGAGAGTGAGCCAAGTCTGACAAAGCATGGATAAATAGTAAAATATTGTAATTGTCCTTTATTCACTTTTATCCAGTATTGATCACACAGTAAGGTGATCCCTGTCTGTAACTCAAGAGCTTCTTTTCAGTTGCAGTGTAAATGAGGCCAGGTGTATCTGGAGATGCTTTCAGGTCACCCGTGTTAAAGCATTAAAGGACCAGTGTGTCAGATTCGGGGGGATATATTGGCAGAAATGGATTATAATATAAAGGTTGTTTTCTTAAGTGTATAATCACCTGAAGATGAGAATCGTTGTGTTTTCTTTACCTTGAGACAATTATATATACATAGGGAGAGGGTCCTCGCATACAGAGATCACTGTGTTGCACTGTTATGTTTTTACAGTAGCTCAGAACAGACAAACCAAACACTGGCTCTAGAGAGGGCCATGTGCGTTTATCAGCCACCGTATTTAGCAACTCCCGTCTGCAATGATAGTATTGGAGAAACTGATTTTTTAATTTTTTTTTTTTTTTTTACATGAAACTGTTTTATTCAGTGTTTTTACTGGTTTTAATCACTTAGTCAATTTGTTTTGGAGACTTCTGCAGATAATGCAGCTCAGAATGTCTGGATTGTTATGATATCAGGGAAAAAGCACACATCAGCAGGTACTGGGTTAGCAGCCCATCTCCAAACAGCATCGGAGAAACACTGATTTGCGACATGAAACTGTGTTATTCAGTGTTTTTACCCATATAATTATATGACTCCGTTTGTTTTGGAGAGGAGGACATCTCTGCGGATTAGTTGGCTCTCAGTAGAAACCTCCTGAACAATAAATAAGGGAATTCTAACTAGGAGAAGTTTCAGCTGGTTGCAATGTGCAATCTTCACCACTAGATGCCACTAAATCCCCCTAAAGCTTACACACTGTTTCTTGAAGGCATTATTACAACACATACAGTAGGTCTCAAGTTTGGATTTCTCCCCCACACTGATGAAGTGATCGGATATTGTGTTGTTTTATATGTGAGAGCATTTTTTCTTGCAAATGTCTTAGTTTACATTTTGAAAATATTGGGTGTTAAGAAGGGATTGCTTTGACCCTTTTCTGTTTTGTATTTACAAAGCTAATTGCTTTATTTATTAATTTATATTAGTGATGGTGAATTTTTTATCAGTGTGACACTAGAATTTAAAAAAAAAAAAGATGAGCATGATCAGATAATGGATACCCACTGATGTAGATAACACACAATTTATCTTCTTGTGAGATGATCAGTGTCATTTTGTGTGTGTTTTTTGAAGTTAACTTAAAATGTTGTTTCTCTTTCTCTCTGTCAGATTGTAAATTGAAAAATAAGGTTTCATCTGACCCACAAAGACCCTCAAATACCCCTGTGCAGTATTTACAAAGGGAACCACACTGTATGTTAGGAATCCATTTCTAAAATATGTTATGTTTGTATCAGGCGAATTAACTTATTTATGAATTGAACTTTATTCATTCACTACGTGAATTCCATTTCACCCTCTGTAGAAGCAATAACATGTTGACAATCGATGCCCAGACAGCATTTCATTAGTGCTGGACATTATGCCATCTTTGACCAGTGTGGTGACAGTGGATCATATTTTACGTGACTGTTTTCCTCCAAGGAAAGTTTCACCAGTTGCTGTCATATCAATGCTGCTTGTTGTTTTGGTACTTAAGTTTCAAATTAAAAGCCTATTCTTGCCATCAGAAAGCTGTTTCAGTCAGGTCAATACCCCGGACAGATAGACTAGGTATTTACTTCTCATGTGAAGTGTTAGACAGGATACATCTCTCTTCATCTGCTGCTCTGAATATATGGCACGCCATGACAATGAATGTTGACAAGACTGATGAATGAAGGATTGCACTCTAACAAATAAGAGATGTTATTTAAGTGTGTTGCTGGGTGCCAAAATGTTGTCCAGAGTCTATAGGGGAAGAGTAAAATCATGGTCACACATCATTCTTGTCAAATGTCTCACAGATTCATTACTAGGGACATTTTGTCAAAGTGCTCTCATGTTAAAAAGACTTGTCAGCGGAGAGACAACTACAAGATTTGTACATCGCAGGCTTCACAGTTGTGTTTGACTTGTGATTTGAACAGAATTTTATTGTTTTAAAGGTCTGTGAAGATGTTTTTAAGCTGTAATTTTATTTCTATTCCTTCGCTGTAAAATAATTTTATGTAAGAATTATATGATAAATATAAATATGATGTATAGCTTTATATACTTAACTACTCAACAGTGCATAAAGTCATTAAAATGATCTCTACCTTGATTACATCATTAAAAACCTGCTTAAAATGATTTTATCAATGCAATTATATGATATAAAAATATAACAAGGGCTCTTTATCCTTCATAATGAGGATTCTTGGTATTTATACTTTAATCCTTTATTACCTGGATTGACATAAGTGTTCTTGTGCTGCTTTCAGACAAATTTCACTAGCATCCAAACCTTTGAAACCTAAAAAAGTTGGTTTGATGTCTTTCAAAAACATGGGGAAAAACATAATCAGCAACTTGTTGTTTTTTTTTGTTTTTTATATATATATATATGTATATTAGACTCTTTTTGTTGTTGTTTTTATTATTGTTGTTTTTTGTTTAATTTTTTTTGTTTTTTTACCTTTTTGTGTGCTTATTTTCAGGTAATTTTCTTGTAACTATAGTACTAATTTTGAGCTTTTTTTTTTACCCATTTCATGTTAGGTTGCTTGATGTTCCTTTTGAAAGACATCAAGTCAATTAACTCAGATATCAAACAGTTAAATTCATTTTGCTATAATAATACTTACTTACTTTTACGAACATTTTACTGCAGGACTTTCACTTGTAATGCAGTATTGCTAAACTATGGTAGTGCTACTTTTACTTATTGGATCTGAATGCTTCTTTCACCACTGCACAGCAAACACCAGCAATCTGGCATTTTTAATAAAGACATATAATATAATATAATCAAGAAAACTGTAAAAAGGCAAGAACAGGAAAATATGTGTAAAGCTAAGTCTGACCTTGGCCTGATGCATATAGAGACATGTGGAATTGTTGATTATTAAGAAAGTTGCTTTTACTGAAATGGCATGACTGTGATATTATGGGTGCAGTTGCAGTGAGTCGGGTTCACTACAGTTGAGGAGTTCTGGTTGTTTCTCAGTTGTAGGAAGCAGGTTTGTCGAGCTCCGCAGACAGTGGACGTCCTGCCCCAGCTGACAGCCAACAAGCCCTGAGCGATGCCCCACTGAAAGGAACGGCAGTCAGTAAGTCAAGAAGCTAATGGACCAAATACAACAGAGCACTTCAGAGAGAGCCAGATAGAGAGAGAGGCATGAAAAGACGAGGTCACACTGCAGCAAGGTGAGCACTCGCGAAAGATTTCGATTTTGCAGCTTGTTGAATAGCCTTGCAACAATTAATGTGGTTTCTCGCAGCTCAGAGGGGGGCAGAGAGCAAAAGACAGCAACAGAGATTTTTTTAATTCAACCCATTAGAAATCGGATTGAGAGCAGGGTGAACAGTGAAAGGTTAAAAGGTCAAACTGTGTGAAAATCAAATGTCTCCTAGTACAGCCTCCTGCTAATAAGGTGCTGAAACTACTCCTTATGTTCAAACACACTTACTGCTGCCGCTGGGAAGCAGGCGCTGCCTTTTAACTGAGTCACTGTGACAGGAAAAGAGATTTTTGATTTATTGTCTCACTGTTCAACCATCCTCGACCGATCATTATGGATTAAGTTTCAATGCAAAGTACATTAGCCACTAAATATGTAATTGTAGAGCTGTATTTCCCTCCTGTGCTCCAGCGATTACATCTGCACACAACCATACTCCATCATTTCTAATTTAGCAACTGTTTCCTTACACATTTACATTTTAGGTACAAAATGAATCCTGACGGAAGAAGAAATCCACATTCCTTCTGTTCCTCTCTCAGTTCAGTGTGATGTCTAGAATACTGAATTTATCCAGAGTTTGTTGCATATTTTCATTTAATTAACTGGCTATTTACATACCCTACTGTCACCGTAACAAGGCAATGCAACTCAGCGCATTTCATTACATAAACTTAACGTGATTCTACACGGAAATGCTTAAAGCGCCAAATAGCATGTATGGAATTAAGAATATGATATTGAAAATAGAAGCAAATTCAACCATAGCAGAAAATAGATGAAAAAATACTCAGTCGACCCCCTCCAGCTCACATAAACTAGCACAGGCAGTGAATCTGCAAGTTAAATATATATATATATATAATATATATATATATATATATATATATATATATATATATATATATATATATATATATATATATTGTGCATATATAAATTATATATCTAGTATACATTTCCTACATCTCCTCTCCCATCTCTACACCATAGAAGTAGTATGAAAGTGCTCAATAACCTTGATAAGTGTAGGTTGATATATGTTTAATTACCAAACAAGTATGTATTTGAATAAAAGGTCACAGATTCATTCACGCATTCATTCATTTTCCGTAACCGCTTGTCCTCTCAAGGGCCGGAGCCAATCCCAGCTGTCATCAGGCAGATTATCGCAGGGCCGAAACATATAGACAGACAACCTCTCACACTCACAGTCACAGTCACACCAATTTAGAGTCACCAATCAACCTGACTTGTATGTCTTTGGAATATGGGAGGAAGCGGTAGACCCCGGAGAGAACCCCCTTGCAGACACGGAGAGAACATGAAAACTCCTCACAGAAGGGCCCCCAGGTCACAGATTATATGTAAAAGAGTTTCAGGTTAATTAGAATTTTGCAGGAACAAAGTGAAGGATTTAAGGGGATTTAGTGACATCTAGTGGTTAGGACTGCACACTACAACCAGCTGAAACTTATCCCAGTTAGAATTCTTTTAGCATTCATTGTTCAGGAGGTTTTTAACTGGAGCTGAATTACTCACGGAGGTTTCTTCCTCTCCGGAACACACAAACGTCACAAATCGGTGTTTCTCTGATGCTGTTTGGCATGTTGTACACAGGCCCCTTGCCTAGCGCTGCTTATGTGGGCTCAGATCTTGAAGTCCAGGAGGCTTTCACTGCAAACTGAATTATCCACAGAGATCTCTTCCTCTCTAGAATAAATAGACAGTGATTTAAACAGGTAAAAACAAAAATAAAAAAAAGACCAAAAAAGACTAAAAACTTTTTCTGACATTCTCATCACAGAGGGGCTGCTTAGTATGGTGCCTCATTTGAAATTCAAAAAACTATGAGTGACACTATGTAGAGCCAGTTTGTCCATTCTGGCCTATTGTAGAAAAAATGGCAGTGCATCTCTTTTGATTAAGACTTCTTTGTATTTCTTTGTAGATATAAATAGCTCATTTAGGTCACAAAAAAACAACAATTCTTATTTTTTAGGTAATTACACTTGTAAAAAAAAACACACACTTATTATATTATAATCCATGTCTGCCAGTATATCCCCTTAAATCTTACACACAGGACCTTTAAGTTGTAAAATACATAGCCCTCAACTACATAAATGGCTACCAAACTTACAGATTATATTGATCTGCAGCACAACAACAAACACCATTAAAATATGTCTGATTCTAATGAGCAAAAAGAGAGTTTCTTTTCAAACCAATACCTGAAGAGACTTGGTTTCTTGTAGAAATATTCTTCATACAGTAAAGGTGCACCACAGTGAATAAAACAACCTGGACAATGTATCAATTCAAAGTAGGACTGTCTCCGGGCTGATTATTAAAATGCTGTAAAATATTGCAGAGGCAGAGAGGAACTGCGGGGACTTTCCCCTTACTAATGCAGGCCCAGGGCATAATCCTTTCTGCTGCAGTCAGCCTGTCAGCTATATCTTTCAGCCTGAGCTGTTTTTCACTGAGGCTGCCACCGGGAAGACGCTATACCTCTAAATGCTCTGACAGAGTTGCACCTTTGGTTTATTCTCAAGAGACTGCACCTGGATGCTGACCACAGTGCTGCTGGATAACCTGTCACTTTCACTTCAGTCAAACATTGACTGTTTAGAGCCAGGACGGGAGATTTATGTGGGGAGAGGAAAAAAAACGAACGAAGTATTTCTAAAATGACTGACACCAGTGTTGAAGTTTCTATTTTCACAGTGCATTACTGCCACAAATTTAATCAGAGCTCAGTTTAATAATGCTTTTATTTCAACATTTGACTGCACTCTGCTGCGGGTGAGTCCATAGCAGAGCTCAGCTGCAGATCTTCATTGCAGTCACGTCCTGCTACAGGAACTGTGAGGATCCATCACACCAGAGCCGGATCTTTGCTTAGCCACTCTTAATGCATAATCAGTATTCATCCTAGTCAGGCTGATCATTTTCACTTCTTCCAGTGTCTATAACTGCTCCCAAATTCAGATCAGAATTTACCTTGAAATACATAACAATAAGCCCTTTGACAAAGTAAGTCTGGAAAAGTTAAATGGGCAAAAGATTTGTCTAAATCAGGGTAGTTAGAGAGGTCGGGGGAATCTGTGAGGACAATCTGGTTGTTTCCACAAAGCTGAGACAGACATTTATCCGAAATATATTTTTCTCAATGATGTTATGTGGTTATGTTATGTCATTATCTAAAAAGGAATTTAGCATTTCTATTCATAAACTCACTGTTGTAGGGCTAATCACTGGGGTGAACTTCGCTGGGAAAAACTGATGATATATTCATAAAAATGCAGTCTTTTTTTAAGAATAGGGACAATCTAAAACGAGCTTAATGTTCATCTTGAAATATAAATCAGTAATATATCCCTATTCAGGGCGATTAAAGGCTTATTTGATTAAAGAGAGTTTGAATCGTTCACCCACTCTGAAGGTCAAAGTTTATCAAATACTGAGTCGCAAAAAAAAAATTAAAATGGCTATGCCCTCCGTTCACAGAACTTGTTCTTATTGTCTTTATAGGGTTTGTATGGAGTTTGGCAAAGGAGCCTTTATGTATCCAGCTCCAAATATGTGGATGCTTCTGCAGAAAGACTTAAACTCACTCACTGGTTCCGGCAGGCTGTTTAAAAGCACTGTAGCAGGTCTTTTAACCCTCTCAAACCTGAGCAAACTCTCAAAAACAAAAAAGGAAAAAAAAAGAAAAAAGAAAAGGGCAATGATTAACTAAATCAAATCAAGAATTGCCCTGAATATAAATATAAAATATATAACTATAAGAATTATTAATATCGTTTCTGGACTTTTTTGTAATTTAATTATCTCCCCACAACTAATTTTTTAACTAATTTTCTTGTCACCATTGACACATTTTTTACAATATGTTGAACATTTCTTCCCAAGTTGCTTATTGCCTTTTTTCTTATGTTTTCAAAAGAAATAAAACCAATTTGCCAGGTTCCAGAGGTTTAGATGTTTGTGAAAGGCATCTGAAAGCAGCACAACGAAACTGGTGACAATCCAGGTACTAAAGAGTTAATTGTCTTGTTTTTTTATGGTTTATTTATAGTATATATTATTACTTTTTAGTCCTTCCTTATGGTAACTTTATTTTTGTGTTCTTTTTGTGTTTTATATTGTTGCCTCGGAGTTGTATATTTTTCTGATTTTGTGTTTTTTTTTTTATCCATGTTGTCTGTCTGTAACTTTTGTTGCTGCCTGTTTTGGCCAGAACGCTCTTGAAAAAGAGACTTTATATCCCAAGATGTTTTTCTGGTTAGAAAAGAAAAATGTGTTTTGAATGTGTGAGATGAACGCTGGTGCTCCTCCTGCTGGCCGCCAGGGGGCAGGCATAACGGCCATGTGTTTGAGAGTGGATGAACAAGAATCACTCTCATGACAAGCCAGTGCAAGTCATGGTACCAGTGAGTTTTTTTTTTTGGGTGCCTCCCAATTTATTGGTCCCCAGCTATTACTACAGAGTATACGATATTTGTGTTGTTTTAAAAGATTATTTTTGGTGGCTTTTGCCTTTCACTGGCGGGACAGTAAAACGTGAAAGGAGGCGAGAGAAGGGATGAGGTGGGAAACGAATCTGCGGACGCTGTGGTAAGGACATAGCCTTTGTAAATGGGGTGCCTGCTGTATTATCATTAATAACACTACAAAAAAACTACAGAAAGTAGTACCAAATTATGTGACGTTGATAGAAAGAAGCAGGGTTCCATGGTGTAATGGTTAGCACTCTGGACTCTGAATCCAGCGATCCGAGTTCAAATCTCGGTGGGACCTGAGTTTTCATCGTCAGGTGCAGCCAATTGCCAAGTGTGGTGCAGATTAATAGAGAAAAATACCGACATGAAATAGAGTAAAGGGCTGTTTTCAAACTTTTTGATACAGAAGTTAAAGTAGGAATGCTCAAATAATGCTACAAAAGTAATTGTAAGATCCGGTGTAGTCATTTTATTTCGTTTATTTTTTTCATGGTCGCCCCCCGCTGGCCAGGTTATTTGATAGATGCTGACAAGAAAGGAAGTGAGGCCTTGAACCGGGAGAAAATTTAAGATTGGAAACCGCGGCGGGGACGGCAGCAAACATTTTGACCAATATTAAGTTGAAATCAGTTCGTATGTCCACCGTTTCCTACACAAACTAGTGCGAAGCGCAGTGCTGATATTTAGATAAATTATAAAAACATTGTTCATAGCCTATTTTTTGGTGTTAAAATCATCGCAAAAATGACTGGAACGTGCGTCTGGACTCCACATCTGTCTCTGCTCTGGCTGGAGACCTGAGAAAGGTAGGACAAGCCACACTCATTAACACTTATTACATATACAGAGTAACATTAGATCAAACTTTATTAACCCTGATGGAAATTGCTGTGAGGCAGTTGCAATTCAAAGTTATAAGTGCAGAGAAAAATAGTGTCTACAAAAGACTCAACATAGATGCAAATTCACTCAGCCTTGCAAAGTTTATTTTAAATGTATTTCCAGTAAATATTAAGGGTTCTCACTCTTAACAAAGTTTAACCCCTAGAGACTGTTTATTTTACACCTTTTTCTGTTTGTTTGTTTGTTTGTTTGTTTATAACTGTGGCAGTGTTCATGCATATGGCATACTTTTTGGCAGGATTGTGTATTTTTGTTTAATCTTGGAATTTCCAGCTCAGCTCCTACAATATGTCTACAATGCATCATGCATATATGGATAAAACATACATTGTATTATTGCTGGGTGTCATTCTGGGCTTTTTTGGAAGGTGCAATTTTTACTATTTTCCACCTGATGATGCAATTTTTACCATTTCTGTCACAATCAATGTTGCTGCAAACCATTGACATATCCCAGACTGTGATTATCAAAAAAAGATCTACTTTGCATGTAGATGTTGAAAGTAATTGTTAAAAATATTTTGGCACACAGGTTCTATATCATATAACCCAACAGAAATTAATGACTCATTTAAACAGTTTTACACACATTTATATACATCAGAACCACCAGAAAACCTGAGTAACATTGATGAATTTTTGTCCACGATTGAACTGCCCAAACTTGGCCAGGAAGATCAAAATAGTCTTGATCTACCCTTCACACTAAAAGAAATTGAAAAAGCTCTGGGCTCATTGCAGGCAGGCAGGTCACCGGGAGAGGATGGGTTTCCTCCAGAATTTTACAGGGAATTTAAGGATTTACTCCTCCCACTTCTCATGGACGTCATCAACTTAGCCTCTAAGACTCAAACACTCCCTGAATCATTCTCTACAGCCATAATCACTGTGATTTACAAAAAAAATAGAGATCCATTGAAATGTTCTTCATATCGGCCAATTTCATTGTTAAATACAGATTATAAATTGATTTCCAAGGCCCTGGCTAACAGACTCGGCCAATACCTGCCACAACTAATAAATCCAGACCAGAGTGGCTTTATTTCAAAGCGCTCTTCAACTAATAACCTATGTAGACTTTTTAATATTATTCACTTAACAAAATCGGAAACAGAACCCAGCATCTAAAGCCCTTTAGATGCTGAAAAAGCCTTTGATAGGTTAGAGTGGCCATATTTATTTAGAGTGTTAGCCAAGTTTGGGTTCGGCCCACTATTTATTAATTTGGTTCAAACACTCTACCATAAACCCCAGGCAAAAATCAGCACCGATGGGCAGATTTCATCTACATTCCCTTTAAGTAGATCGAGTCGACAGGGATGCCCTTTGTCTCCTGCACTTTTTGTCTTGGCAATTGAGCCCTTAGCTGAGGCAATTAGACAAGATCCGGATATAAAGAGCTTTCAGGTGGGTCAGACAGTTCATATACTTAATCTCCTAGCAGATGACATTATTTTATACTTAAAAGATCCTGGTAACTCCCTTTCCAAATTACAAACCATATTAAATACCTATGGTAGTATTTCAGGTTATAGGGTGAATTTGGAAAAAGTGAAATTATTCCACTGACAAACTTCGACCACTCCAACCTCCAGCGCACGAGTCCATTTAGATGGCCTATGGATGGTATAAAATACCTTGGGATAATTGTAGACAACAACCTCAAAAACCTGTATAAATTGAATTACCTCCCACTGCTAAGTAAGATTGAAGATGATTTACGTAGGTGGATGGGTTTGCCTCTCACCTTGATTGGCAGAGTTAATTGTATTAAAATGAATGTACAACCAAGATTGCAATATTTGTTTCAATACCTGCCCATTTCATTACCACAATCATTTTTTAAAACTCTCAATAGATATGTTAGACAATTCATATGGAACTGTAAAGTACCCCGGATATCCATGGGAAAGTTAACGTGGGACTATGGTTCAGGGGGACTTCGACTACCCAGTTTTAAAAATTACTACTTGGCAGCTCAAATGAGGTTCATTTCATCATTTTTTGAGGGCAGTGACGCCCCCTCTTGGACACACATCGCGCTGCATCCCCTGAAAGAAAAGGTTCACAGTGACTTCATTTATAAACATAATTTTGGAACTATAAACAAGAGGACAGATAACCCTATACTGAGGCATCTGATTAAAATTTGGTATGAGGTTCACAAAAGTCTTGGATTGAAGGTGGGATTGTCACCTAAAATGCCTTTAAAACAAAATGAACTTATAACCATGACTCTTGACAATAAGATTGTGGATATATGGCATCATAAAGGAATCCAACACTTGGAGGACTGCTTTGACAAAGGACTTTTCATGTCATTTGAACACCTGAAGAGGAAATATAACTTGTCCAATCAGACCTTTTTCTGTTATCTCCAGATAAGATACTTTTTGAGAACTAATCTTGGTCCCGAAATGACTCTGCCTGTCATGAATGATATTGAGAGATTTCTTTATGAGGGGAAACACACATATAAATTCATTTCTAAAATGTATCGCCTGTTGATGAATGAATGCCCAAAGCCAGGTTTGCATAAGTCTAGAATGAAATGGGAGTCGGATCTTAATGTCACAATTGATAAACAATTTTGGGCAGATTTATGTCAGAAAAGCTTGTCAACTACTATCAATGCCCGGTATAGACTGATTAACTATAATATTCTACATCAGTTATACCTTACCCCAGAAAAATTACATTCATTCAAATCTGACCTGTCAGAGATGTGCTTCAGATGTGATACTGAAGTTGGTTCCTTTCTACATTGTACCTGGCACTGTACCAAAGTGAGGCCTTCTGGCATGATATCTGTTCCACTTTAACCAGGATCACAGGAGTTAGTGTTCCACTGGACCCAGAACTGTGTTTATTGGGGAACTTTACATGTATTCGCGGTTCTCTAAACAATGCACAACTCAAGTTTATGGAGGTTGCTCTATGTGTGGCCAAGAAGTGCATTGCTGTGTCATGGAAATCTGATTCCCCTCTTTTTATTGACAGGTGGTCTTTTGAGATGAATAGTTGCATCCCCCTGGAAAAAATTACATATTGTCTCAGAAACGATACAACACGTTTTTGAAAATTTGGCAACCATATTTAGACCATATCGGTACATCTCTTACTCCAAGTACTTAATATAGTTGTTTGTATTGCCTCTGCACACTGACTGTATGTTTGTTTGTTTGTTTGTTTGTTTTTTGTTTGTTTCTTTTGGGGGGGGGGGGCGGCTTCCTCTTTGTTAAGGTAAGGAAGCTCACCCTTTACGCCTTACCTTATGTTATGTCCATATACTGTTGGTATAATGGTATGTTTGTAAACATTGCAAAACTGAAAATAAAATAGTCCAAAAAAATATATATATATTTTTGGCATCATGACAAAAACTGGCATTTAAAGGGTTAAAATTCTGAAAATTAATGACTATTTAATATTTAGGACTAAGACTGATGTTGGTTAAAAAAATAAACTCAGTGAAAGTAGAAAATCATATTAATGTTTAATATTTTTACAGCCTGATTTTGAAAAGCTCATTTTGTGCGCAGAGTAATGCGGGTGTATGTAATATTAAAGCAGGCCCTAAGGATTAATTGAAAAATATTTAAATAACTTCTGAATTATATGACTGTTTTGCATAGTAAAGAAAAGAGCCTGTAGGACTCTGTGTGTTTGTTTTTATGGGCACAGCAGCTGAAGAATAACTGTATCACTTACTTTGTTTTACAAGATTAAACTCGAAGGCAGCAGAAGGGAAGCTTGTTTTATGGATGATGCCGGCTGTTCGGGATTTTTTTTCTTATTTTCAGGTAATTTTCTCGTACCTTTTACTAATTTCCTGCTAAGTTTTGGGCCATGTCTATAATTTTTATATATTAAAAATTATGTTACAGAAAAAAATGTAGGAAATATATAGATTTTCAGGGGGTGGGGTGGGGGGTGGGTATTTGTTTGTTTTTTTTTTAGTTTTTTCTCTCTCCAATTTTTAAAGAAATCAACCCAGTTTGCTCAGGTTTCAAATGGTTAAAGCCATCATAAAGCTGGTGCAGCCTGCATGATGTATGAATTGGGTTTATCTTTTTGTTTTTCCTGATGATGCATTTTCTTCCAATGTTGTCAGGCTGGTTGATAAAAGTTCAACATTGTTGTTGAAGCTCATTTTAACAGTTTTAAAAAACCTTTTTGTTAATTCCTTTTGACCATCATGTTATCAACAACAGGCTGGTACGATCCACAGTGCGGTCCCCACGATAAGGTCATTTCATCTGTATTTTCCGCAGTGATGTTGACTAAATCTGTTTATAATTCTTTGTCCTTATCAATCATTACTAATGACAGGCTGACTCACACCTCAAATATAAATTGTATTTATTTAAGAGAGACCAAAGTAAAGTTGTCACATGATCTGACTCCAAATCTCAAAATGACCTGGACATGACTGGCTCTTCTCTTGTTCAAAGTAGCATCTTGTGAATATCTTTCCTGGAAAAAGAATACAATGTTCCTGTAAAACTCCTTCTGTGGCACATTTGTGAAGGAGGCTCGGACTCTTCAAGTTACCTCGTCTGGCTCAGATCTATTACCTTTTTTTCTTTGTGATTTGTAGTCTACATCTTTTACACAGGCTGTTGCCATGGATGCGTGTTTCTGACTTTTGACAGCTGAAGTATTGACAAGCCTTCATCACAAGCTTCATCTTTGTATGTCCTCTCTGTTATTTGATGGAGTAGAGCGCCTACAGGAGCTCTATGATCTATATTTCCTGTGCCAGATCAAAGCATGTCAAGTGGTGTGCCATATATTCATATTTCTGCAGAGGCAATGACTTCATTCTCTCATGTTTTAGACAGTAACCAATGCATAGTATGAGGTTACGTTACAATGATGACCTTACAAACACTCTAGTATGAGGTTACTTTAGAGTCATAGATTGACTGACTAAAACATTGCATGCTACTATGATCAACTGTCTGTCTTACAACAATAGTCAGCTGCAGATATCTGCACTGAAACTGTTTTATTACTGTAAAGATTCTTCCTGTCCATATTAACTCTTTGAGATCTGGAATGACATTGTTTTTCCTGTGCTGCAATGCCTTTCATGTGCATTTAAACTTATGAAACCTAAGCAAATTGGTTTGATTTCTTTTTAAAACATGGATAAAATGGCAAGTGTTGTCTTGAAAATTTCAAAATAAGGGTAAGAAAAAGACTTAAAACTTAGTTTTAAAAAAGAAAGAGAGAGAGAGAAAATTATGAGGAAATAATTTTTTAAAAAAGGTAAAACTGTCCGAAAACGATATTTATAATTATCATGATATTAATTAATTCTTTTTATTTTATTTATTTATATTTATTTTCATTATTTTTTGTTTGTTGTTTTGTTTTGTTTCACCTTTTGTTGTTTGTTTGTTTGTTTGGGTTTTTTTGTGCTAAATGTTAGGAAATGTACTTATAATTTGTAACTTGTAAGGCAAAGCAACTTTATTGGTATAGCACATTTCATACAACAGGACAATTCAAAGTGCTTTACCAAGCACTGAATTATATATATGAAAAAAACTTAATAAAGGATATAGATTTAAAATAGAGTAAAGAGATAAGATATAGAAGGTAAACTTAATTACTAAAGTAAAGTATTAAAAAAGTTTGTAGTCATTTCCAGTCGGAGTAGAAAGTGTTTAAGAGGAGCGTTTTAGCTTTTCTTGTTATTTTTTAAATCAACCCAATTCGCTGATGTTTCCAAGGGTTAACCTGCTTGCGGTAACAAAATCCACACTCCTCTTTTAGTGCAAAAGTGTACTTAAAAGTTTCTGTGAAGTTTATATCAGGCTTCAACAGTCAAAGATAGACGCACCAGGTTAAGTCTTTTTAGTACAAATTTCTCTCTTTGTGTAACTACTGCTTCAGTGCAGCTCAGCAAAGAAAAACTGTCCTGGGAAACAAAAAGAGGAAAAAGGCAGACTTCTACTTTGGAGGATTCCCTCTTTGTCCAACCTCATATTACCTTTAGAAAGGACGTCTGAGTGTATTTTTGCACAAAAGAGGATTTTGTCCCCGATTTATGATAGATTTTGAGATTTTTGATAAAGTTGTCCATAAAATTGGATGTTAGATCAAGTGGAATGCATGGACCATGATGGGATCACTAAACAGGCCAACAGGACACGGGCCACAGGGGCTCCAAAGTGTAACGGACTCATTGTATCAGTCATATGTACTGTGACGTGTTCTCTGTCATCACATTAACCCTTTGAAACTTTGAGTCATCACTTTTCATGTACTCCTTTTTAGACACCTTTCACAAGTATTTAAACCTTTGAAATGTGAGTAAACTCGTGATGAAACTCGTGAACAAAATGTTCCACAAATTGCAAGAAATTTGTAGATTTTGTAGAATATTTTTTAAGCTAAGGAAAAAATTCTAATGAAAAAAAAAGCAAAGGAAAAACTATTTGTATAATTAAGTATTTAAAATTATGTTACAAAATTATAATTTTTAGGCACTTTTTCTTGGTAACTTTTTTAACTTCCTTTTTTTCTCTTTTCTATCTGTTTTATTTATTTATTCATACAAATTTTCAGTTAATTGTCTTGTATTTTTTACTAATTTTTTGCTAATTTTGGGGTCATTTCTTCTGTTGCTCCTTACCTTCTTCCCATGTTTTTGAAGGACATCAAGCTAATTTGCTCAGTTTCAAAGGGTTAAGTCTGTGAGGGCAGAGACTGCAGGCCGCTGATAGGCACGGCTCGAGTCTGCTTCACTCATTGCCGTGGAAACATTTGAGTGACAACTGCAGTCATGTCCCGGTGATCAGTGCTGTCATATTCTGTCCCTGCTGATAACAACATGCAGATTTCATGTGTAGGCTATTTTATGACTCAACAAAATTATATTCACACTTTTCTATGTAACATATAGGCTACATACATTTTTAATGATGTGCTTAAATATTATTTCTGGCCTAAATGATTCGAGTAAGACTTACAGTAACGTAATTTATCATAGGTTGGTTTTTTTTTTTTGTTTTTGTGGTTGTTTTTTTAGTTGGCATTTGGAAAAATGAGAGCATCATGTCTGAATTTCTATGAATTTTAAGAAATTAAACCTGCAAAGTCTGGAAGTCATGTGCGGATCTGCAAGTGTGGTAAAGTCCAGAGATTTGGGGTGCATTCCATTCCGTTCCATATTTTTAGTAGGTACTACAGCTCCCCTTATGTATGTACTGCTGCATGCAGTATGCATACAGTCGAGACATAATACTTCTCCATAACAAAGTCGTCCTAAAAGGGTATCAACTTGCATGCTATTAAAAGCATAGCTGAAATCAATAAAAAGAACACAAGCAACTGATTTTGGTTGTTGTTGGTGTCTTGCTATTTGGTCCACCACAGTAAGAGTTCCCTGTGTGATTTATAAGCAAATTGTAGGGGGTCAAGATGACTCCCCACAGAGGACTTCAGATGGACACTGACTGCCCTCTCCATACACTTGCCTAAAAGTGAAGTCAGCGCAGCTGGGTTAAAAATCTTTAAAAGATGCTGCTCAGGGACTTTAGGCACAGGTCTAACAGTTTTCCATGAGTGTGGAAAAATACAGCTGTAAGCATTGTTTGAAGTAATTGGGTGATGGGCCCTTTAAGTTGGTCAGAGCACACTTTAAACAGCCTCCCTCTCAGACTGTCAGATCCAGGTGCTCTGTTGGGTCTGGTTTTGGATGGGCATGTGGCTATTTCTCCCTGAGACAGCTGAATAGGTTTCATAGCTACCTATCTGCTCGCAGATTGTACTGCAGCATGTTCTCAGCCTGTTCGATCTACAGTAGTCACACATTGCTTTTTCCCCCTCCCTGACCATCATCCTATCATCCCCTCCCAAGTTTGCTTTGCATTTCCTGTACAAATTTTTTTTGCTCAACCTCAACCTACCAAATTCTACCTTGAAATTCCCTCTTTTCTTCCTGCTCAGATATGGACTGAAGTCAGGGGCTCTCAGTCTGCGTATGATTCAGTCTCACTCAGACAAATGAAAAAGCCTGATGCTGTCTGTTGCTGTTGACTAGGCAATCAGTTCAGAGCATTCAAGCTGTCATTCAGACTCTGCTGTTAGTATCTCAGATTCACGTTTTTCAGTTTTTAATCAACCAGAGATTTTGAGTCAAATAGGACAAATGTAACCGTGCAACACATGAGGGGATCATTCATTAATTTATTGCACTTTATCCCTTATTGTCTAATGTAATCTCTCACTTCATAACTTTTAACATCTCTGTAATGTCTAACATTTTTAATTTGACAAACCTTCAATGTCAGTGCGATGCATTTTTAATATCATAAAGACAAAATGACAACAGCAAAGATGACTCAGCAAAATGTCTGAAGACAGAACAGGACTACATCCGAGCTGTCTGCGATCTTCCGGTATACGAATATGGTCATTTGTAAATTTCAACAGAACTGTATGTCTTTCTGATGGCCACACAAGGGCAGCAGAGGGCAAGACAGTCGGCCAAGTTGTGTGTGGCCACAGGCGCTGTGCAACCAGTCCAACCAAGAGACAGTTTGAATGTCCACCCACTCACAGAAAACTTTTCCCCCTGCTGCTGTCTCACACTAAGTGAAACACATCCAGTTGTTAGCTGAGTTCCTCCATGCTCTGCACTAATAACATTTAGAGATTGGCTCACCCAATTTCTGTGTAAATTCAGAAATATTGGGCTGATTTTACAACTACTTATTTAAACTCCATGCCGTGTGGAAAGTTTGTATGTTGTAAATATCAGTCTTGCTTTATTGTTCCAGAGTATAAATTTGATTTGCAGAACATGTACATGATAGATAATATTACTGATGTTATGAGAGGCATGGAAGGTGCCATCATATTAAAAAAAAGAAAATCATAAACAATTTACTATTTTTTTATTATTCAATTAACCATTGTCTTTAGCTGCCATTTAGAACACTGTGGTCATGTCCTTTACTTTTAGTTTTATGGGAATTTGGGAGTTTTAGCAATCTTGGAGTGTTCAGATTACACAATTAGAAAGTAACTCTTGGTGGGGTATTTGTTGCAGTCCCTCGGTCTTTGGTACTTGCTGTCATTTTTCCAAAATTCATTTTAGGCAAATGTCACAGTTCCCTTGAGATGACTGGGTGTGATGGGGTTATTCTGATCACCTGTTGAGCAGAGTGTAGGGACTGACTCCAAGCTAAGAACTGAGAGCAGTCTGACAGTAGTATTATTTAGACATTATGTTTTAACTTTTTTAACCACCAAAAAATACTCAGAATTTGATTCTTGACAGATTGGAGGAGGCTGTTAAATAGACCTGGCACACTTAGTTAGTTGACTGAAAATTAAATAGCAACTATCTTGATAACTAAAAAATATTTTTGTTTTAATGAATTATAATTTCCTACAGTCCAAAGTAGCATCCTCAGTGTGTGTGTGTGTATATATATATATAACAGTATACTTCATAATGTGTATTAAAATTAAAAAGAACAATGTATAATATAATACATTTCAAGTGAGGTGGTAATTCTAGGGGACAATAACACATATAATAATTATTATTTTAATAATAGCAACAAAAACAATAACAACAACAATAAAATCAATAGTCTGACAAGAGCAACAGCCTGTGATAAATCTCTTTATGGATTCTTTTCTTCGCTGCTCCTGTGCGCAGTTGAGCAGTTGAGTATAAATTTGTAAATTAGACCACACGTTTCCTCACAGCTTCAGACGTTGTTATCAGTGTCATCAGTGACGTCAGCGAGGGTTGTAATCAGTCACGTGGGCCGCGCAGGTCTGGATAAAGCGCTGCTCGGGGACTACACAGGCTATTCGGGTCCGTCCATCGAACTGTGAATTATAATTTTTTCATGATAACAAATGCGGACAGACATAAAAATAAACAGAACAGGCGAACACTGAGGAATCATATTATTCATCAGCAGACACCTGGCTTTTGTTTCGATTCATACTCGACAGATCAGCTTTCAATCGAGATGTGAGTAGATTCTTCTTTTATTAAGAATAAACACAAACGACGCCCACACTCCCGGTTTTTATAATTAAGGTATTTCACGTGTTGATTTTGTCCTATTTTGTCATTTTATTTGTGCTGATGTCGTTTGCGTTAAAAACAAAAACCTTCGATGTGTTGTTTTGATGCTGGACGGTTGAAAGGACTATTGACTGACACGCTGAATATGTTATATAATATTATTGTCGTGTAAATGCATTGCAAAACAATTGAAGGCTTCATAGTGAGCATCGCATCCTGTGTGTGATTCCCTGTATTTACCGTGCGCCCATTGGCTGCTAAGAAGTCATATGGAGGCGTATTTTATTGCATCCCGTGTAGATGCTCCATAAGATGGCTTCTTGTGATGTGGGCATATGAGAAAACCCCTCTGTACTATTGTAGCCGTGGTCAGTTGCTTTTTTTCAAATGACCATTTGCTCTGTGGTGGGCTAAACTAAATATTACCATTGCATGAAATGCAAGCGTTGCAAGCTGATCATGCAATGTTCTTTGGTATTTTTTTCCCAGCTGCACCTTAGAGTATTTTCTCCTTCATCTTTCTGCTCTATTTATCTTGGGCGTGTGTGGTTTCCTCATGCAGCAGCCAGGGTCCCCCCCGTCAAACATAAGGAATGCAAATGGCTGGTGAGGGTGAGGGTTGTCTTCATGGCTAAAAGGGAACAGATGCTGAGTGAAATGTTGTGGTGGTTCCCTCCCCAGATCAGACTGCCCATCCTCCCTGCCCTCCTGCTGTTAACAGGCCCTTTAATCCCTGCACAGCCTGAGACTGACTGTCCAGAAGCCGCTGCCTCTGTCTCTGGGGCCATAATTATAACAACACAGCCACGCTCAAAGCAAAAAGTCAAAAGGCCCTGACTTCACATTACAAAATAACATGCAGTGGAGGGAGAGGGTCGATTATTTTTGAAAGTTTAATGTCAAAATCCTGCATGACTGTATTGGGAAAATGGAAAAATAAATGTTCCTTGTATGAAATATCAAAAGGCATGGATGAAAAAAATGATAAAAGCTCCCTTTTTAGCTTCTATGTTGTATTTAATCTCATTCCAGCTCACATTTTGAAATTGTTATCATTGTTCAAGCGCCAAACAATCATTATTTGTTTTTGTTTTTTTGTTTTTTTTGCAGTTTTTATTTTTTTGTATTTGAGCTTATTTTATTTTATTCGTGCAATTTTGTCAAAATTGACCAAACTTAAAAAAACATTATTTGCATTTTTTCCCTTTTTCACATTTTCTATTGGCTATTTTTGAAGGTTTAATGTCAAAATCCTGCATGACTGTTTGGGAGAAAATTAAAAATAAATGTTCCTTGAAATATCAAAAGGCATGGATAAAAAATGATGAAAGCTCCCTTTATAGCTATCTTAATGTATTTATTCTCATTCCAGACAGTATTTTGACATTTTTGTTACATATCAAGCTTTTAAAGAATCTTTAATCATATCTTTTCTTTTGTTGTTTTTATTTTTATTTTATCTTTCCAAACTGCTTCCAGGTGAAAAACCCCTTTTAAAATACAAAAAAAAGTGTATTTTAGATTTATGTCAATACTCAAAGGTCACCTTAGACACCAAATATGACAACTACCTGGAAAAGATTTTAAAAGTGATGAACTTTTTTTTCATCTTTTTTTCAACTTTTCAACCAGAAAAGGCATATTCCAGTACTTTAAATGAAGCACTGGGCCTGGCAGATACAAAATGTGAAGTGTGACGTTCTCAGACAGTCTGCGAAAAAAAATCTAAGGCTCAAGCGGTAAACAAATTACTGACAATCTGCCGTCTGTGTGAAGCTGAGGGTTGGATGTGATTCATGAAAATAATAGTGGATGTGAACGGGGAAGTTGGCTCGTTCGCTGGTGAGAAGAGGAAATCCGCCGTGTCCTTATTTGTGCTGCTTTTATGAAGAAAGCAGTAGTGAATGAAAAAGATTGCAGTTTCTGGGGAGACCACGAATGAGTCACTTCCAGTCTTGGGCGAATACAGGATTGCCTGCAATAAGTGAGGTAGTGGGAGGAGAGTTGAAATTATGTGAAAAATGAAATATCAAGTTTGTTTGAGTCAGGTTTATTTTTAGGCTTTTTTCTACTAACACGGGTCTCAGAAGATTTTAGACATCTTTCCATGCAAACAACAAACAAACACATGGCAGTAAAGAGCAGTCTACCCAGCAATATCAACCTTAGACAATAAAAGAAAACAAAGGAAAACTCACAAAAACACTGATGGGTAAAATTTATGGACAGGCATATTCACTGCAGTGTGACATTAGTGTGTAAAAACTTCCAGATCAGAGCAACTAAAAGAAAAAAAACATGAGATAAACAGAAACTATAGCTTTTTATTTCTATATTCAGTATATATCTGTTTTGTTATTTAAAATCTGTCATCCTCAGGTTATCTCAGTGACTTTCCCAATAGAATACATGTCCAACGACATAGCCCATTAGCCGAGTTGTATTTGACCCTTTGAAACTGAGCAAAATGGTTTGATATCCTTAAAAACAACATGGGGAGAGGGCAACAAGCAGCTTAACAAAACTTGTTCCAAAAAATCAGCAAAAAAAACCCCGAAAGTAAGCAAGAAAAAAGTAAGAAACAAACAGAAAACTACCTAAAAATGCTTAAAATTATATATATATATATATATATATATATATATATATATATATATATATATATATATATATATATATATATATATATATATATATATATATATATATATATATATATATTATAATATAAATATAGTTTTCTGGACATTTTTCCCTATTTTATTTTCAATTTTTTTGGCTAATGTTTTTGTCACCTTTAACAAATTTCTTGCAAATTGTGGGACATTTCTTGCCAAATAGGTCACCCCCTTTTCTCTCATGTTTCAAACCACTTTGCTCAGGTTTTAAAAGGTCATATAGCTTGTTGGAGGCATCTGAATGCAGCACAAAAAACTGATGCAGATCCAGATTTCAAAAGGTTAACTAGACCAATGTTCCCTGCGTGTTTCAGCATCACAGTAAGAAATGTTCAACATCTCAGTTCGGCGTTTACTTTCACTGTTGTTGCTATGGTGAGGATTAGATATAATTTTAGGCCTCTGTGTCCGGCTGAGTGGGAGGAATAGATGCAGTGGATGCACTGTTGGAACTGCAGATTACATCTATATTTAATCCATAACCTTCCAAATATTATATGACACATCTGCCGTTGTATATTTAGCAGCATTCATGTTCCTGTAATATTACTTTGAGCAGGTGTTTTTATGTACTAGCATAAGTGTTGTGTCAGGAAGTGGAGCTACAGAAAAGAAAAATGTTGCTTTCAACTCATTTTTTATTGGTAAAAATGTGGATTGTAAACAAAAAAGAAAAACTTGCCTCTTAACCCTTTGTGATCTGACCAAATTGGCTTGATGTTTTTAAACAACTTAGGTAAGCAACTTCACACAAAAATGACCCCAATATTAGCATAAAAAAATAAAAAAATTACGAGGA
Source organism: Plectropomus leopardus (assembly GCF_008729295.1). Classification (NCBI taxonomy): domain Eukaryota; kingdom Metazoa; phylum Chordata; class Actinopteri; order Perciformes; family Serranidae; genus Plectropomus; species Plectropomus leopardus. The sequence continues at coordinate 5,295,466 of NC_056473.1, read as the reverse complement.
TATTACCTAAAAATTAGGAAAAAAAAGTAAATAAATAAAAGGGGGAAAAAGGAAAATTACTTAAAAAGTACTTAAAAATAGTAATACTTTTAAATTATTTTTAATATATAATTATGATAATCATAAACAATCATAATTTTTCAAAATCCACTAATTTCTTGCAATTAGTGGAACACTTCTTGACAGATTGCTCATTTCCTTTTTTCCCATGTTCTCAGAGGAAAGCAAATTAATCTAATTAATGGAGAAAATACCAGAAGCATCTTCTTTTATAGACAGTGTTTAAATTTTTCTGTTAGTCTGCTCAGTAAAATGCTTCAGTGTCACTGTATATGGAGGCTTTTCTTTATTATTATGATGTGCATTTTAGCCAGTGTAATGAGCATTTTTGTGTATGATTTTTTTTTTTTAATGACGTTTGACTGTAATGAGTGACCTTAATCTGCAGTGCGACCTGACTGGTCCATGAAGCTCATTCAAACTATTTAGAATGGTTTCTCACATTGTCTTATAAGATAACCTGATGAAGGTGTCCATAACGTTATTCTTGTTCCAAATGCATTTTCTTATTCCACAAGAGTAGCAGACAGTGTGCAGGAGTTCTTTGTTCTATGATAGTTGGTCTTCTCCTCTGCACCTGTCAACCCTCAGGTGAGACACAAATTATGCAACAGCTTTAAATTTGCAGCAGTTGTGCAAATATCTTGAAAGTGTGTCACTTTTTTTTTTTTTTTTTAGAAATCACACTTGTTTAATCACTTCAAAAAAACACAGTAATTAAAAGATGCACGAGAAAAAACAATCTTGTATTTCATTGGTGCATTTGTGATGCATTTATGCATATTTTGCCATCTCATTAAATCCAGCATTGAAGGACATCTGAAAAAGATGAAAACTTTGTTGCAGTTCGGCATGCTGAGTCATGGGGTATACCCGCTAGGCTCAACACTGCAGAGCACAAAAAAAAAATTACTGGCATCAAAACAGCCGCCAGCTAGTCGGAGGGAAAACACTCATAAACACATGGAGGCCAAAACACTGCAAGACCATGAGCAACCTTGTGATAATGAGTCATGATTTTTAAAAAGACAACTTATGAAACAGGAAATATATTTGACTGAATTTTATTGCTAAATTGTTTTGGATGGTCTTGTGGTTTTTCAGAAATATGCTTGCTGCTATAGAGTATCTTTTTTTTTTTTTTCGTGTTCTCGTGTAAGCGGTGAATTCCACGCCATAAGCCTGTAAGCAGTGCTTAGCGTTGTGTCCCATCACTTGTCCACACCGGGGAACGGCACACATCAATTGGCTTTAAGGCCAGTGCAAGCCAAAGTCCTAAGTGGGTGAGATATGGTCACGGCTTCTTGTGTGCCACGATTCCTAGCAGTGACACATCCAGTGCAGAGGAGGGGGAATAACTTTATGCTAACTCCTTCACATCCCAGCGGGGGAAATAATAGGCAGCTGTTTATCAGTTTGCTAGTGAGTGTGGAGGAACTGCTGTGAGAGATAAAGCAAGCTCTTCAGCTGAAGCACAATGAGCTGCCCCAGTGCTGAGAGGGCTTCCAGGGCTCAATGCTTTGTGATAAAGCTATAACAAGCTGACTCACAGGCGCTCTCTCTGTTCCTTTCTTTCTCACAACATTGTTGAGCGCAGAATATGTTTAGTATGAATATTACCTTGCTGAGAGCTCTGAAAAAAACTCTTTTTGCTGCACTTCAGTGCGCCCTCTCTTCATTTCCCAATGCTCAGTTCTGGTACTTTTCCTCTCCGCAAATTTTTCTTCCTTTTTTTTTTCAACAAAGGCATGTGTTTTATTTTACATAATCGGTCATGGCATATAGCAAGGTCATTGGTCTTAAACCCGCCCATGTTTCTTGTTGAAATATGGTGTTTTTGCAGACAGGAATGCACGCTAAATGCTTCCAGATGCTCTCATTATATTCTGTTGTTTTTTCAGTATAGAATGCATTTGTAATGTATGCTTTTTTTAACATGGATTTATGTGTTTTATGCAACAATTGGAGCAGCACGATCACTCAGTGTGCTCAGAGTGTTTTTTAGAGGCGACGCTTTCTGAGTGAGCCTAGTCTCTTCAGCCAGGTCATTTCCTGATGCCCATTTTCACTTGTTTTTAAGCTTACAGTGATATGATTAAAATGCATAATGAAAGCCCTCCCCCTCTCTCCTCTTCTCTTTTCAGCCCACAGTGTGGGAATGGGAAATGATGGAGGATAAAGGGCCTCGTGTAGCCGACTACTTTGTGGTTGCCGGCCTCACCGACTCGTCCAAGCCTTTGGAGGAGGAGCTCCACTTTGATGATGCCGGTCCCAAGTCTGTGAAACCTAAAGCCCCCATTACCGACGTAGCTGTGGTGATCCGCTCCCTGGGTGAAGAGGTGCCCGCAGGGTTCACCTGTGTTGAAAGCACCCCCTCAGGCCTCTCTGCAGAGCTCAATGGAGCCAGCCTCCGGGGCCCGCAGATATTCTTGTGCTTCAAGCGAGGCCGAGATAAGCCTCCACTGACAGATCTTGGGTAAGCAGTAATCCTCGGTCGCTGACCCTTTACTCACCCAGCACCACTAATCACTTCTCTGCCCAGGGTCGCCATAATCTGCCCTTAAACACATCCTCTACTCTGTCATCTCTTCAATGAATATATTATCAGAGTGCTGCAATAATATTTCTCAAGAATTTCCATCTTGTCCTTCAGGGTTCTGTATGAGTGGAAAGAGAAGCTGAAACCTGGATGTCACATCGTCCAGACCACTCCCTCAGGTCGCCCTGCCAACATCAGCAGCTCGTCGTCACAACGCATCTACATCACCTACCGCCGCGCACCGAAGAGCCAGCCCCACACTTCACTAGCTGTCACCGATGTCTGCATCATCATCCCCGGCAAGGGCGAGACGCCCCCTCACACCTTCTGTAAGGTGGACAAGAACCTCAACAGCAGCATGGTGGGAAAGAGCTCTGAGTGCACGATATCTCTCGTATGTCTGTATTTTAATCCACATATTGATTGATCTGTGATGTCTCTTCGCATATTACAGTGGGGATCATCAGTCTACCTTTGTTACAAGAAGTCTCTGGCTAAAGCAAACACAATCGCATACAAAGCAGGTAAAGTGGTGCGCAGAATTTGTATTATGAGCTAATTCAGAATACTCAATCAGTGGTATGGGCTGAAAATGATATTGCAATACTTTTAGGCTGCGTCTCAATACATGATATATATATCGATATTTATAAATCTCCTCAAAAACACTACATTAATGCTAAAACTAGGAGACAAATTCGAACATTACTTTTTTTCTTTTACCAATTCCCCTCTTTGATGTGACAATATTGTAGAAATGACTATTGGTATTTTCATAAAATATTAACACAATTCCATTTTTGATCAGTAATGTATTCATTTAATGTAGAAATAGAATCAAAATCAAATGTCATCTTAAAATGCATCTTTTTAATCTTGCATATTTAGTTTGATCACTATTGAGCTTGATCCGGTTACACTAAACCTTTGTACATAATGATTTTATTTGTTATTATTGTTGTTGTTGTTGTTGTTGTTGTTAAAATGACTAAGTGGGTAAAGGCAGGTACTTAAACAAGTAGAGTTGTTTGATAAGTTGAGAAAAGTAATCACTTTATTGTAATGCAACCTTTAAAATCAGAAAAAAACATAATTTATTCCATATCATGATTTAACAATATTGAATATCTAAGACAATATATAGCCTCATATCTCAATATGATATAATATCTCTATATTGCCCAGCCCTACACAATCTTATTAATCAGATGCCTGTATATGACTGTCTTTGACTGTGCTTGTGTGTGTGCAGGTCTGCTGTGTCGGTACCCTGAAGAGGACTACGAGTCCTTCCCACTGCCTGAGTCCGTGCCTATGTTCTGCCTGCCCATGGGGGCAACGATCGAGTGCTGGCCAGCACACACCAAACACTCCCTGCCTGTTTTTTCCACATTTGTACTGACGGGTGCCTCTGGAGAGAAGGTAAAACCACTTTCTTACATTAACGTTACCAATAACCATGTTGCTTTGTTGCGATCCGTCATAATGTCTTTTTGTACCTTTTGCAACATGCACACAGACTTACTACATGCACACTGATTTTTATAAAGGAAACCACCACTATGTTCAGAGTCCTGCTAACTTTCATTATATCATCATTAATTAAGCCATTCCCCCAAAGTTGGCATCAGTTTTCTGCCCTTAAATACATAAATTCTTCTTTAATTGCCCATTTCGGCCAGCCTCTCCATCTTCACCCCCCCACCCCCCCATCTCTCTCTGTGCATTAGTATCCCTTTTCGATTAGTTTGTTGATGAACTGCAGTGGTTTTTCTAAGAATACCAGACAATCTTAATCAACCCCCAAACTCTGACTGGAATCAAAAATTGTCTAAAGGCTGTGTTTGGAATACTGAAATGCACTAAGTCTTTGAAAGCAATGCAGCATAAAAGTTTTTTTTTTTTTGCAGTGCATCTTTTGAATAATGGATAGCTCATGCACCACTTGGGCTGCTTGGTGCATAAGTTTTAAATGCTGAATGCCTCCATGCTCAGTCCTTCCCCTGCAACCTCTAGTCTGCAGACTGGTCTCCTGGCACTGTATAGCTTGTTTATTTATTTGGGAAGAACAACTTCAAAGGCCTGAGTGTGATTTAGCTGATTTATTATGATGAAAAATTCTCTAGCGGAGCAGCCATAACAGCTCACCTGAATAAGTTCTTCCACTGTGGTTTGTGTCTTTGTAAAGTTTGCTCCGGGATGTTTGTGTGCGCATGTATTGGATGTGCAGATCATCACACTTATATTGTGATCCTTTTGCTTGCAGGTGTATGGAGCAGCCATCCAGTTTTATGAGCCTTACTCAGAGGAGAGCCTGTCTGAGCGTCAGCGCTCACAACTCGGCCTGCCAAGCTCTGATCTCGGACCCGACGGGACCAGAAGTGTTTACAGCAACAAGAGCATCTGTCTGCTCTCCCACTGGCCCTTCTTCCAGTCCTTCAGAAGCTTTCTTACCTTCCTCTACCGATACTCCATCTCTGGACCGCATGCCCTGCCTATTGAAAAGTTAGCATTGTTTTCTTTTACATTTTTCTGTCTCTTTGTTGACATCTATTGCTCACTCTGGTTAAAGTTTCAGGTCTATTCTTACACTTATTGCTTTATTAAGTGATTATTTTTGTACTCACAGGCACATCTCTCACTTCATGCAAAGTGTGCCATTCCCCTCCACTCAGAGACCGCGCATCCTGGTGCAGGTAAGCTGAGTAAAGTAAAGCAATGATCTCAGTTCTGCATGTTTGCTGTATTTGGTTTGACACGAACGTCTTAAAACACACCGTAGTCATGAGCTAAATCCCCCACCCACTGATACTCTAATGCTGTAACGCTCTCCTGTGTGTCCTCCACAGCTGTCTCCACACGACAGCCTGATACTGAGCCAACCTGTATCCTCTCCACTGCCTCTCAGGTAGGGAAACATCAGCAAAATGCCAAATATGATAATGTATTTTATTTGCTTTAGCCTTAATCTGGTGACATTTGTTTTTTAATTGTGTGTCCAGCGGTGGAAGCCTCTCCACGTTACTGCTGAATCTGGGCCCAAAGAACGCAGCCACTCTGCTGGTGCTGGCTGTCACAGAGCACAAGATCCTGGTTCATTCCCTGCGTCCAGCTGTGCTCACCAGTGTTACAGAGGCCCTCGTGTCCGTAAGTCTTTTCTTCTTTGTTTTTCTTTCCACATTTCCTCATGTTACCACTGAAGAGGGTGGTCTTTAATGTGATTAAAGCTACAATAGTGGATGAGCTGCGGCTTCACTGAACAAACTACCCATAATCACATCAAAGAAGACGCTCTGGTATTATGGATGAACAACAATTACCACTGAAAAACGCTCTTCAAAGAAATAAAGTTCTGAAAAGGGAAAGAGACATTTCTGACTAGCTCCTGGTTTGAAGGTTTGGTCTGTAGGATTTAGGGGGATGAGATAAAATATAAAGTGTTTTTTTTCCTTATATAACCACCTGCAAATGTGACGTGGGTTTGGTTACTTTTGAATGTGTCAATTATATCTACAGAGGGAGCAGGTCCTTATCAACGGAGTCTGCCATGTTGCACCGCCATGTTTCTACAGTAGCTCAAAACGGACAAATATGTAATAATATGTAGTTGGCAGCCACTTTGCTACAGAGCAGGAATGGGGGTCGATGCCCAGTTCTACCGCTTTTTTCAAAAGCCAAAAATCAGTAAGGTTTGAGCTTTTCAATACTGCTCTTGAGTACCGTGGGTCCTATAACGCAACTTTACATCTCGAGTGAAGTCACATCATTTAAATCCAATCAATGGTCCACATACACTGATTTTACATCAAATTAAACCTAAATGCATTACTTTCAACTGTCTTTGGATTAAAAACAAAATCTCCAACTCCATCAGTTGTTGCTGCTGCTTCTGCTTTCATCATCATCCACTCAGCAGCAGTGGTAAACACACCCAAACTTTGTAACAAGTCCGTCAGTTAAAAATAGTAATCCAGTATTGAAATCCACGTTGAAATCTTCAGGATAAGAGCTAGTTAGCTAAATAAACAATGTTGCATAAGGTTTCATTGTGATGTGTTTAAGGTCAGCTCATATTGTAAAATGTATTGACCTTTCCTTTTCAGATGATCTTCCCTTTCCACTGGCCGTGCCCGTACATCCCTCTGTGTCCGCTGGCTCTGGCCGGTGTCCTCAGTGCACCGTGTCCTTTCATCGTGGGCGTGGACTCCCGATACTTTGACCTTTATGTGCCCCCGGCTGACATCAGCTGTGTGGACTTGGACACAAACACAATCTCCCAGTAAGTGACCTCTAACCACAGCTGCTCTGTGATAGATGGCTTTCAACTTTAAGACACCCCCTTCAAAAATTATCTCCTAGGCTTTTATAGGTCTGATTGTGAAAGTTCTCTCCAAGGTTATCGGTAGTCAGCCTCTTATGTAATGATACAAGCTTGAATGTGGAATATTCTTACTGTACACAAAAGCACATTTTGTGTAACCGCTGGTCTCTCACATCCATTCAAAAGCTGTGGTGAGATTAAATTGTCAGTGCTGATGCCAGTGAATCCGTCTCCCTCCTTGTATCTTTTTTGCAATGTTTCTTGACTGTCCTCCCGTGTAATGAAAACCACATGGTGTTCTTTCAGAAAAGACGACAAGAAGGCTCTAACGTGGAAAATCTTGCCCAGGAGGGCCTGCAAACATCTCCTGAATAACCTGAATAAGCTCTATCAGCAGCTGACTGAGGGTGAGTCCAGTCTGATGCTTTGTCATTTTTGGTTTCATGAATAATTTGTGTGACTTGAGTCTGCTGACTCAGCCTGTACAGTCAATTTTACAGGAAAACCCAGCGGACGTACTGTTATAAGAAACCACCTTGTTGGTCGATGTTCAGTGCATAAAGGAAGATAGGACATGTAATTTTATCCTAATCCATTTCTGCTCAACCTGCCTCTTCTACATATAGTTAGTAATTTCATGTGTTTCTGTGATATTTAAGGTTCTGTTGCAGTCTGTCTATTTTACCATGTTTTTTGTCTTTCTGACGCTTTAATGTTGATGCAAAATAAATCCCAGTTTAGAAAGGAGCTCTTTGATTGCGACAGATTAACATTTACCTTTGATGTTTTCTACAATAACCCGCTGACGTAATGTCAGGTGGCCTATTTTTGGCCAGTGAAACTGAAACATACAAAAAGAAACCAGAAATGAATTGCCTGTTAATAGATGTTTTCACAGTGTCATAGGGTGCATTCAATCAAACCAAGGAAAGAATCAAACTAAAGATCCACGCACTATTAAAAGCTCCCAGTAAATTTTATTGTGCAACATTTCGATCAAGCAGAGATCTTGGTCAGGCATATTAAACAAAAAAATATTTTTTTATTTTTACGTTGTTGTTTTTTAAATGTCTGACAAAGATCTCTGTCAGATTGAAACATTGCACAATTAAAATTTACTGGTAGCTTTTAATAGTGTGGGGATCTTTGGTTTTGGTTGGTTTGGTTGATCTTTGGTCTATAGCAGAGTAGGTCAGCCATCCTTTTCGGTGCATTGGGAACATTTTGATCAGACAGTCATGGTTCCCAGAGGTTAAAGACGACTGACTTTGGGGTTCCCCTGACTTTTCCTCTTTATGGTTCCCTTTGAATTATGAATTTTGAATGAACAAACCAAACACTGGCCCTGGTGTTTTAGAGTTTCCGCAGTTAGCAGCCCCCGCCCCCCTGTCAAAAGACCAAATAGCATCAAAAAAACACTAATTAACCAACCAAATGTTGCATGCTGACACACTAAACCTAGATGCAGAACGTGGTACATTATACCAGTTAAATATCAGCAAATTAGCATTGTCCCTGTGAGCTTGCATCCTGGCTGTAGTGCCAAACAAGACAATTTGTGAAAAATACAAACAATCCAAAGATTTTTTTTCCCCTAATTTCAGAGTGAAAAAGAGTGCTCCAAATATTTGTTCTCACATAGCGCTGTGGAGATGGGTCTGCCTACAGGACACTAGCTTTCAATAGACAATTATTTGTTTATGTGCTAATACGTTCTTCATAATCTACTGTTGCGTGCTATCAGGTGGTCAGCTGAACCGTGAAGATGTGCAAATGGAGCACACTGTGACCGACAGTGAGCTCAATGGTGGAAAGAGCCTCCACACTCTGGAGCTGGAGATCCAGGAGACCTTCTTGCGCTTCATGGCAGCCATCCTGCGAGGGTACCGCTCCTACCTGCTGCCCATCACCCAGGCCCCCTCTGAGAAGACCACTGATGCCAGCTCCCTTTTCGACATTCAAGGTACATTTCAGTCTCTGTATGCATCACAAAAACACGGCTGACAAGGTGGGCTTGCATTAACCCTCAAATTGCACAAATTGAAATAGCAAATATAAATTACACCTAATGGTTAAAGCCAAAAAGTGTGAAATACTTTTTCGGCTATTATAGCTCACATGATGCTATAGCTATGTACTATGTCAGCTATGTCAGTAGGAGCTGGCTCCCTCGGGCATGATGCATCAGGTGCTGCAAGAGGTGTTATTGCATCAAAGAATAATAACAGCTTTGTATAGCAGTTATCTAAAGAAAGCTACAAATTGTTACACAAAGTTCATTAGAATATACAAAGAAATATAAAGTTAACATAAATAAAACACTGTTAAGAGCTAAGATAAAAGTGTGCTTAGAGTAAAAGAACATAAAATACAACATTTCTTAGAATGAAAATGTACAAAGCAGTCATTAAAATGAAAAGCTTTCCTACAAAAATTCCTATGAATAAAGTTAATAGTTAATAAAGTTAAGCAGATCATCTGGAGGTTTAGAATCCTCAATTCCTCTGTGAAATCGTGGACTATCACCTCATATCCCAATCCCTCATATGTGGGAGCAGCCACATATAAATGGCTTGTTTTTCCATTATCACTCGCATTACACACCTGTGTCCCCTGTGATTGGAAATAATGACAGTTAGTGTGGTTGCTATAATAGAAATAAACTTGCTTATGTTCTGAACATCCATCGACATGCTTCTTTGAATTTTGAATGTTTTGAAAATATGGCTTTAGTTTTGCACAAATCTGTAATGGAAACCAGCCTATTGTTGCCTTTATGTGATTCTGTGCTGTAGCAGGTCATGGGGTTAAGATCCGAGTGCTGCTGCATCAAAGTTTGGCCTACTTCACTGTTATAATGACTGTGGTGATTAAGCTTAAGCTTTACTGGAAATTAGGGCTGGATGACAAATCACAGAAACTGCTGTGATGAACAGCACAATGTCCCCGTGCATCTGTGTGCTCTTATGCAAGCGAGGCAGCGGAGAACAAACTGTTTCATACCACAGTATTCATTTCCTGTAAATGTTGGTTAAGTCTGCGTGTTGACCCTGCAATCATCCTGAAACAGCTTGATAAGTGAATGTCCAGTTTTATAATCCGATATTAAAGCCCACTTGTCATGCTTGTCATTACATAATGTGTTTTTGTTTCGTAGGCTTCCTGAAGAGCAGAGACCGCTCCCACCAGAGGTTTTACTCCCTCATGACCAAGACTCAGATGTTCAGCCGTTTCATCGAGGAGTGCTCCTTTGTCAGTGATAAAGACGCCAGCCTGGCTTTCTTTGATGAGTGTGTTGATAAGGTGAGGCTTGCAGCTAATCTTTACTATGGATTTTCTCTGTCAGAGACGATTCATCAGAAGAGGTGCATCTCTCTGCTGTGCAGGAACAAATGCTTCAATAACAATATTCAGCCTGGCCGCCACCCATTTTTCAGCAGAAACAAAGCTGAGTCATTGAGAGGGAAAATTAATCATATGCTGTCCTCTTAATTAAGACGTCTTATTGAGGTCTTGGTTTAATTTGAAGGCACTAATAAGGAAAAAACAGGAACTAATGGAAATAAACAAAGAGTAATTAACACTTGGGCTGCTTGTTATAAATCAGCACTACCAGCTTTTCCAATCCATAATGTCCCCTGTTCTTTCAGTCCTTTTTTAAGTCTTCTTTTGGTATTTCTATTGTTGCCCTTTTCTTCTTCTCTGATTTTCCACCTTTTATTGTCTTTTCTGCTGCTCTGTTTGTCATCAATGCTGCTGCCTGGTAGCTTTTCACCACTGGAGGAAAGGTAAGCTATTAGAATCTGTTTTGTAGTTCAAACCTTTTTTGTTTGTTTGTCAAAGAAAATGCTTTTTTTTTTTATAATACACTCATATTCTTTTTTTAGCTCTAGTAGAACCAGGTATGAACCTGAATAACGTGTTTTCCTTTGTTCTGAGTGCGTGACTCAGCTCAGTGTTTTGTGTAAGTGTGTGCTGAATAAATCAAAGAGAGGTGAGTGCAGTTAGAAGTGCAGGAGAGGTCTTGATTGTGAGGATGTGCATTAGCTGTCAGTGTGTGTCAGCAATCTGCATTATTGAACCAGGTGCCATTAGAGTGAAGCACACAAAGAGCAGAACTGTGAGACTCTGAGGGGACGCTGAGACTGTGAGATTAATTATTTGTGCAGATGACAATGCACTATCCTGACTCTAAAAGTCTCTCAAATATAATCATAGAAATAGATTGAGAGTAGAACGCTACATTGCATTGCTTGCTGTGATCATTTGTAAAGTACAAAAGAAGATGGGGCAGCTCCAGAAGCAAGTCAGTCCCCGAAGGCACCAAATAAACATGTTTTGTTTTTAATTGGGAACTAGTATTGTACAAATGTCAAATGCAAAGTACAAATATATGTTCTATTTGTTTTTTTTTCTTCTCCCCACCCTCTTTGTGGTGTGCAGAACAGAAAAACAAAACGCCATCTTATCCGAACACCCCACCCACACACCTCAAGCCCCCAAAAAGTAATTAACACAAAAATAACAACAACAAAAACTATTTTAAAAAAAGAAGAACAGGGAGAAGAACTCCACGTGAAAGATAGACAAGATGCCTACTCCAAGAAATTAGATGCAATGAGAATCAGATAGGGTACAGCGAATTAAGAGTATTTACATAACAAATGATAGGCTGCCGTCTTTTGTAGAATCTGACAGATGAGCCTCTCAGGAAATATTTCACCTTTTTTAATGATAAAAAGGATGTTAAATCAGACAACTAGGATATGGCAGAAAGAGCAAAACATGTTTTTTATCCCTATAGCTAATTTCAATATTCATGAAACCTGTACAGGGGTAAATTTGTATATAACTCACCTGCTAACATTTTATTCTATATTTTATACTTATATCAAACTCAAGGCTTTAAAATGGGAGTCCGTGAACCAATTGCTCATTCATTATTTTTTGCAGTCTGTGGTGAAAAGACACGTCAAGTGGGACCATAAAGTGACACACTTCCTAATTTGGGAATTTCTTTTTTACCCTACTGAATACAAAAAAATAAATACTTTTCCAAGTTTCTCTCTTTCACCAAACTAATATTAGCTTAATTGCACTTGTAACTCATTATGAAACTCACCAAAACTGTCTCAGTTAGTCTTATTAGTTTATTATTCCACTGTTCCACTAAACCGTTAATTTTACTGAGTTTGATATTAAAACATGCTGATGTGCACTCTATTTATCCCCGTGGTCTCTCTCATGCTTTCAGCAGTCCACGGAGCAGCGGTTCTCACTTGTTCTTTGAAGGTAGCAACAGTACAATCATTCACCAGACATGCAATTAACCCTCTGTGGTACGCATTTTGATGCCAGTGAAAAAATGGTGTTTCTAGCAGCTTGTTGTCCTCCGCAGTGTAATTCAGCCTCAGTAACATCAACTGGGAGTGCTGCTTTTACCCTCCTTTTCTTTGAAGAGTCAAATAATAACAGTGCATTCATTCTGTAAATGGGAGGAAACTGTGTATTATGCAGAGGACTCACAAATTGCACTGTTATAGTAGACTACGTAGTGTAATAGCCTGAACTGTATCACAACTAACGTGATTTAGTTTAATTTTTATAAATTTAACACAGAAGAATGACAAACAAAGATGTCGGTTATAATCCTTATTTGTCAACATATTTTGAGTTTTATTGTTGAAATCCCACAGAATGTAGACAGTGAGATGCTCATTGTCGTTGTACGAACGTTAGTCATCTGCTGATTTGAAAGCTTTTATTAACACAACCTGCCCACACATGTTTTGTAACACACGCAAAAAGACAAAACATCGCCCTCTCCTGCAAAAAAAAACTCTGTGTGCTTGCAAACTTGTGCAATCAGGAAGTCACATCTACATCCTGCATAAACAGTGGGAGCTCCTGTACAAGTGGTCACTGCGGTTATTATTGAGAAGTGGAAGCATTGATTCATTCAGCGTCAGTACTGCTGAGGTTGACAAAGAGGGTGCGATTGAGAAAGACATATTAGGTGTAAGAGGAAGGGCAACAAGCGGAGAAACACTGAGCAGAATCTAAGCGAGGGCAAATAGGTCAGTGGGAGTTAGTTGACTGAATCATCCACTCGACCGAGTGGAACAAACCCTGTAACACAGTAGCAACAGGGAGCTATTCAGCCGCTGCCATAATATTAACGTTTTTGTGAAGCTCATGTTCGAGATAAGCTGGTACTCAATTCAGATAAGCCAAGTGAATGCACATGAGCATAGCTGGCTTTTTTATGATCTCCAGACAGCTATTCAATAGTGTTTCCCCCTAAAAGAGAACACGGCTTTACCTTGCCACACAACACAAAGGAGTGCTGCTGCCGCTGTTCCCAGTGCAGCCATGTACACTTCTCAGTTCTGAGCTGAAGGAATTGTGGCAGTTTAGTATCAAGCGTCGCTGCCAAGGCGGCACAGTTTAATGGTTTTGTGTCCCTGGAGCAACATGGCATCCATTTTGTCTAGGTCACTGCAGCCTGGATTCATTTAGTCTTGGAGGAATCATGGGATCAAGCCTTGGCAGTGCCCTTTAGTGAGATGGAGTGGAGCCATATTTCTGATGTAGATGGACTCATTACAAACATCTGTTTGTCCTCACTGCCCCTCACATCTGATCACATCTGAGGGCTCAGACAGTATTAGATGCGTGTGAGCATCCAGACAGCTTTAGCATCTATAGATTTGTGTTTGTTTGTTTGTTTTCAGTATTCACATTCATTACAGTGAAGGTCACCCAGAAGTTGGGCCTTCATTCTAAAAAACACTCTGCTCTTTGCAAAGCTGTACTGACATGATAACATCATAAACAGATAAATCAGAAAACACAGGCATCAAATTAATACACACTTATATACAGCCCGTTCTCACTCTGAACTCGTTAAATAGCGCCACTCTAAGTGCTTTTGCCGTATGAGAGTAATGTCAAAGGCCACCTTCCATGTGAAGGTGTCATATAAAATCACGCTTGGACAGAACCGGTGGTGTTGCCATGATACGCTGGTGGACAGCCGGAGGGCACTGGGCACGTCCACATGCAACGTGCATGCAACTGATGTCATACTCATGTTACACGAGTCCTGTAGCATCCAGTAATTTAAATTCCGAAAAATGTAGTTCTCTAGAAATTTAATAAAATTTGCACTTAACCTGATTAAAAATGTAATGAAACCCAGTAAAGAATAGATTTGTGTTTAGATGAAATATGAAGAACAGAGGAAGGCAATGACAATTTTTTCTCTTAAAAAAACAGATGGACAGCGAGCGGCCAGAGGAAACCAGACTGATCGAACTGGATGAATCCCACCGCAGCGAGCACACGGTCTACATCAACCCTCCGGAGCTGCCTCCACTACCACAGGGAGAAGAGCATCCTCTGTGCTATAGGTACCACGCTGCACATCAATGTCTTCACTACAAGACAGGCTGTTTCTTTCTTTTACGGTGTCTTAAACAGACACCCATTTCAAGAGCACTTCTCGCCGACACCTGGTGCACACAATGCAGCTCCCAAAGGAGAGGCATTGCGTAAATTGCCTCTGTTGTAGGAGAATTTGTTACTGCTTTAGGGCTTTGTTATTATTTTCAGCCGGAACATGTCACTTTTGTATTTGTACATCAGCGCTCAAGCTTCCAGCGCATCAGAGCCAAACCATTGTGCATGTCACTCGGCTTGCCGGTGTTTATATGGGATTGATGTCTATTTCGGTTCATGTTTTTAAGAGTGAAGGTATGTCTTTTTGCAGCTACTCTGGCTTTCCTGTGCTGAATGCTGAGCTTCTGGAGCCACTGGAGGGAACAAATCCTCCATCAGCAGGCATGGCCTCACGCCACAGCAGCCCAGCCAGCCCTACGGCCATCTTTAGGCGCTCTAAACAGGTCAGCCGTGTGAGATGTCAGAGTTTCTTGAAAGTAGACTCAGTCTTACAAATAAAAGATGATTTATTGTTTAGAAATGCCACTTATAAAACCCTTGTTTCCTGCTGATTTTATGTGTTTTACTAGCTGTTTCTAGTGTGAAACCATACAATTTCAAATAAACATAATTGGATTGCATTTATTGTCAGATCTGATCCTATGTAATTTGAGCCAATTTGTTTGTTTTTATGTTTGCAATTAAGGAAGTTAAGCTCATTTTAACGCTGTATTCATTCTACATGATGATGGATACGGGTGTATATGTGAATGCAAAATGCAAATCTGGTTGCTAGAAGATATTTATCTCTAAATGTGATTTTTTTTTTCTTTTTCTTCAGGAGATCAAATCAGCTCAAAGGATGGCCAAAACCCACTCATCTATGCCTCAGATGTGGTCCAAGTGTCTGCTGCGCCACTGCTACGGCCTTTGGTTCATCTGCCTGCCAGGGTTTGTTGGCACCTGCCACTCAAAGGTGCGGGCTCTGCGCACAGCTTACGACGTGCTGAGGAAGATGCAAGACAAGAAGCTGCAAGCTCCAGATGAGGTGCATAAACAACCACATGACTTCATATATATTAAGTTTTATAGATTGATTTTTAAATCCTCCTGTTTTGTGTTCAAGGTGTGTTACCGCGTGCTGCTACAGCTGTGCGGGCAGTACAGCCAGCCAGTCCTTGCTGTCAGGGTGTTGTTTGAGATGAAGAAAGCCGGAGTTCAACCCAACGCCATCACTTATGGTTACTACAACAAGGTGTGTCTTTGTGTTCTGTAATGGCGGAAAAAAACTAATCTGAAACTAAATTGAATCTTGCAGCTTGAATCTGAAAATACATGACCAAATATGCTGTATGTGTTAATTGCTGCAGGCGGTGTTGGAGAGCACCTGGCCCTCCACCACCAGAGGAGGCTACTTTTTGTGGGGAAAGCTGAGGAATGTGGTCCTCGGTGTGCTCCAGTTCAAGCAAGCGGGGAGAAAGCAACAGGCGCTGCACAGAGACCCTCAGCTTTCAGGTAAATATACTAACATCCAGATAGAGCTTTGCAACCAATCAATCAGTCAGAAGTTATGTATGAAGTTATGCAAGTTATGCAAACACATGAATAAAAACAAGACTGTAATATGATTACTCATTAATAGTAGGAGTACTCATTAAAACCAGAAGCTCAGGAAGCGCTAGCAGCACCAGAGGCAGAATAAACCCTATGAACAGAAAGAGAAAAACAAAAAAAACCAAATAACTAAAGAGATAAAATGATAATAATAACTATATAACTAATAACTACTGTAACTGACAGTTTATCATACACCCCCACTCTGACTGCCTGCAAAAAACCAAAGCAAGGAGTAATTGTTTTATACCCAAGACTAATCAGGTCTTAACTTCTTGGAGATTGAGTTAAGTTCTGCGGTAATTACTTTTCAACTGTGCTCAAGTTCTGTAATTGAGAGACTGAAAGTATAGGAGTTCTTTTTACTTACCTAGATCTTAATGAAAAGATTTATAAATGAGTCTGATCCTGTGGGAGCACTTGTTTCATCTCTCCTGGTCTCATGTAAGGTTTATCCCGACTCCAACCTCCTTCAGCACATGTCGCTCCCAACCCTCCTTTCCTTAATGGCACTAATTAAACAGAGTGAAGAGGTTTTCCTCCCCAGCAGTCACAACACACAGGTTGCTCTTGAAGCCAGTCCCTAATTAACACAGCAGCCCAGTTAGGCTCTGATTACCATAATGGCATGTTGTGCAGAGGGGCTCTAATAAAAACATCATGCTTTACATCTTATTCTGTAATCTGGTTGTTTCTGGCGTGACTTCACTTTGCTTGCATTCACCCCACAAAGAGGATTTTTAATTCAAATTTCCCAAATCGTAATGTGATCATGTTTTATACCGAGATCCTTTCAGTGACATCCGTGAATGTATAGTTGGCAAAATGAAAATGTGATTTAGTCAGCCCTTGTTTTCCTCTCCTTTGAGATAAAAATAAGACAGAAAAGTGACATTTGGGTTATCTTTTGGCACTCTGGCATCATGTTCATGTTGTTCAGTCTCGTTGACGGCGATATGACTTTCAAAGCATTCCTGCACCTTCGCAGCGGATGACACCGATTACAGCGATGTTCAGTGATTGTTTATACAGAGCTCTAACACAAGCAGGGCTCGTATCCTGCTGGTGCTCTGTCATTTGTTTTAATCAGCCTCATCCCTTTTCTGTTGTCTCACTTCAGACGGCAGCGATCTTGACACAGTCAGTCACGGCAGTTTGGACAGTGCTAATGACTCCGCAGAGCGCACTTCCATCGACACTGACTTCACTAAAATGGACTCCAGCGATGATGGATTTAGTACAGGTAGGAAACGGCTCTTTCTTCCTCGAGCTATTTCATTCACTCATTAAGTGCCACCGCTTCTCTTTATGTCTCAGTTTCTCTCTGAAAAAAACTCTCAATTTGATTTAATTCACCACTTCAAAAGCAGCTAAACCACATGATTCATGAACTTTAATTTTGCATTTCTCCACATGAAAAAAATATAAACCAGACTTTGACAACAAATGGATTCCTTTCTTCTGCGAAACCAGAGCACCATGATCCCACCATTGTTTGGTTCTGTGTAAAAATGCAAATGTGCTGTAAAGAAGGGACTTTATAGCAGCCCTGTAGTGCTATCTCTGTGTAAAAAAGACTTTTTTTTGTTGTTTCATATTTTGTCCTCACATTATTAATAATGCGCTGTAGATAAAGGACAGTGGAGACAACAGAGCTTATAGTGGTCCATCAGCAGGATAAAGCTCTTCCACTAACACTATCATAGACTTGAATCTGGCTCATCACTTGTCTCATCTTTTATTCCCCTCAGCAGAAAACAAAAGAATAAAGCAGAAATTGTGAGAATAAAATAAATCACAGTCGAGCAGGTTTGTACCTTTTTTCCTGCAGTTTGACCTTGTGAATATGATGCAAGTTTTCAAAGACTCTATTCCTGCTGCTCCTGCTTTTCTATTTCTGGGAGCGCTGTTTGCTGTAAGCTGTAGGGAACGTTACAGTGCTCTGTTGAAGAAAAACTCTCAGATCAGTTGTCATTTGTGTAGCTATCCAGAGACTAAATATCTGTTTTTTGATTCCCTCAGCTCTTTCCGAAAGAGGAAACTAAGCAGGTGAAAAAACACAATCAAATAAGTCGATGTTTGTCAGAAGAGTAAAGCCTCTTATGTTTCTCAGGTGGACAGTCAGACCAGGGCTACGACTCACTTTCCAAAGAAGAGGAGCGGATGTGCAGCAGAGAGAGTGACAGCGCAGCACTGACTGAAGACAAAGGGCCGCTGCAGTCCAGTGAGTTATGGATTAGCTTCTATCGCTCATCTTTGACACTTAGCTACCATTTCTGCTGGAGTGAATCACCGTTTACTGGCAGTGAAATGAACACTCTGGCTTTAAAAGCTCGGGTATCATGTGGCAGTGTGGGTGTACTGTATTCTCCAACGGTCCATTTGCAGTTATATTTAGATGTTTTTGAGAAACAGATTCTGGTGTTGGATGAATGCATTATGTAAGCAGGTGATTATTTGCATGATAGGATTTGTCTTGAATTTTGTTGCTATTAACACCGTGTCTCACTTGATGAAATCTCTGTTCCAGCCCTTGTGATCAATAGTCCTCACTCACTAATTGGTGTGGGCTTTTCATTAGAGGCTTAATGGGGCACTTAGGTTTTTGGGACAAGACAGCCATATTTATAAGATTAATAGCTGTCCCTTAAGGAGCCACACAGCTGCCAGTTTCACCCTAATTCACCTCAGTGCAACAGCTTCATGCTGCTGTAAACAGCAACACTCCAGCAACTGATGATTTTCTTTATAAAATGTAGATTTTACATGGATGCAATGACAGAGGTATGACTCAAGTTACATGACTTGGACTTGATTCACAAATCTGATGACTTTAGACTTGACTTGCAACTTGACGTGGACTTAAACACTTATGATTTCACTTGGACTCAAGCCTTTACCCTAAAAAAATACCCGATACCTTCCCCCAAACCCAAAGATTACAAAGTATTTTTATTATAGTTACTATTATTTAAAAACTTTGCCATGAATCAAATAATTTCCCTTCATATTTTCAATAAACTCATGTTAATGTTAATCTTTTCTTATTCCCCTTAGACTTAAAGCGTGCAACATCCTACAGTAGCATTTAAAACAATGAATAATCTTACAGAAAATGTCTGATAAATTAGAAAGTTAAGGGTATGTTTTCCAATATGAGATATGAATACAATAAGCCAGGAGAGAAACAAAATTTCATTACGTTGTGGTCCTGTTTAATAGTGCTATATGCTGTAAAAGTGAAATGTCAGCAGCACTTCATATAATTATGTTCAGCTGTGCTTGCTTGAACAAATTTTTAACAATATTTTTATTGAAATTTCAAGTTTCAAAAGATGTACATCAATCAACAAATATGTATCCCTATAATAATAATAACAGATTATAAATGAACTGAAAAAAATAAATAATTGATTAGATGAAAATATAAGAATGAATTCAAAAATTAAAAAATGAAAAAAGAGAAAAAGAGTGATTTAATAAACATCAAAGTAATGAACTAAAATGAGCTAAAATAAAGTAAATAAAATAAAAGACAGGATCAATACTTTCATGTGATCCATAAAACTTTTCCTTTTCAGTAGGTGATACATGTTTCATTGGCCAAGAAGAACATAAATGAGTCCAGAATACAAACAATCTCTTTTTATTTACCTTTAACATTAAGTAAACCTCTCCAGCCTGAGACATTTCATCAACTCATTTTTCCACATTTTAAGTGACGGTGGTTCTACAATTTTCCAGCAGAGTGCAATCTTTCTTCTTGCATGAGAATTTTTGTAAATTTAATACATATTCTTACTCTGTTGTTAGATTGGCATAACTGTAAGCAAATAGCACATTTTGACTTGTTTTAGGAGTTGAAACTTGAAGTTTAGGATTTGTGACTTGACTCTGAACTTCACTCTGGACTATTCAATCTTGTCTTGGGATTTCACTCGGGATCTGCCTTTTTTTATTTGAGATGTGACTTGGGACTTGATTGCACAGACTTGAGACTTGTAAGTGAATTGCAAAAGTGCAAAAAACTTAGTCTCACCTCTGTATAGTGCTGATTTAAGAAATTCTGCTTTAATGACTGGGTGTCATTTAAATCTCCAGCACCAGAGATCGAGGTTCCAATCAGCAACACCTCTCCTTCTGCTAGAAGCTACAATTCAACAGATGTCACTGCAGGTAGGATTAGAAAGATTGTCATGGAATCGTTATAACTGCATATAAAAGCCTCAGATGTCAGTCCAACTTCATGTGAGCTGAATGTCATGCCACGTATATGTTTTTGTCACAGGCAACAAGCTTGTTTCCAGTCCATCTAGTGACGCCATTCTGTGTGGAGTTCTGCCAAAGTCAGAGAGGCCAAAATCTCTGGACTTGTCTGGTGGACAAGGTAGCCTCAGGCTCACCGTTCCCCACCTTGGCTCATCAAAGCAGCATCACCTAGCTGCTGACAGGCTGCACGGGGTAGAAGAGGAGGAGACAGAGACCGATAAGCAGAAAGCTGCGGTGGAGAGAAGTGTCAGCTGCAGCGGTGCAGTGGACAGGCCGGGTTTGTCCATAGAGAGGAGTATCAGCTGCAACGCTGGGACTGTAAGCAGAACAGGTGTTATTGAGAGCGGCTTTGATCCCCTGTCACTGATGGCGGCAGATGCGGTACAAGAGTGCGATCAGGAGAACAGCGGCACAAACACGGCCCGCCGCGACCTCGCCGATGAGATTGAGATGTACATGAATAATGGCAACAGCCCTCTGAGCAGCCGCACGCCCAGCGTGGACTTGCAGAACCCCTCGAGCCCCTTGTTTCGATCCGCCTCGTCTCCTCACACCTCCCCACGACCCTCTACCCTGCTCCGCTCCAGCACACACCTCCCACTGCCGGTGAAATCAAAGGAGAGGCTGAGGCCGTCGCCCTCGCTTCCTCTCGGTGTGGGTACCAAAGACAGGGAGCGGCCTTCCTCTTTGGTGTCGCCCTCTTCACCTACTCCCTCCTCCTCATCATTCTCCATGGACTCCCTGTTCACTCCGACCCTGGACATCTTCAAGAGCAGCGTCATATCTGCAGGGAAGGGCGTGGCTGAGAAGGCCAGCCGCCTCTACTCCCGCCTCTCCTCCCAGACTTCACTAACACAGGTCAGTAGTGCAGCATTTCCCTGTCATGGCTCGTTCTTTGAAAGTCTTTGAAACTGTGCCATCCCAACTGGGCTCCGCTTCTTAATTCACAAATTAAACAAAACAGTCCAAATCACAACACTGCAGTTGCTGATTCCGTTGCCTTCATTTGGCTGATTTAGTGTCACTTTTAAACAAATTAACACAAAACTTTCTCAGTCTACCGTGAGGTCAAAGACTGTACCGACACTGTGTTCTACACACTTGGTTGCTGTAGACACAAAAGACACAGTCCAGCCCCCTCTATCACAGCTGATCATAATCTAATTAATCACATTGATAAGGAGTCACCTCATGGATGAAAGAAAAATCCTATACAGATTAGGCAACTTGTAACAATATTTATTTTAACATTAAAAAACCTTTAACATTTACCTTACTGATATTTCCAGTATAACTGTTTCCTACAGGATGCAAACTGTGACCGGATTAGTGTATCATCACTGACCTCAGGAGAGGCAGACTGCTCCTCACTGCTGGATAATGACTGCTGTCTGGATCCAGACGGCTTCACCTCCCCCCAGCACGGAAATGTTTCTCGACTCAGGAGGAGCCCAGTTGTAGGTCACAACAACCTGGGCAGCCCGAGCACCCCCAACAGAGTGTTCAGACACAACTCCTTCTCTGGTCAGTGGCATATTCTTGAATCAGTTTACAAACATTGTTGGAATAAAGTGCCTACCCAGTGAGCAATTTTTGCTTCTAAAAATGTTCTGAGAATGGTTCAGCCAATGCAATGTTTTAGTGATGTTTTCAGCAGCAAGTTTTCTTTCAGTTCCCAGACTGATCTTCTTAAAGTTAGGGTAACATTCTCTAAAACATGTTGAAAATTGTTTTTTTTAACATATCACAGTACAGTACATAGTACGTAGTACAGTATAATCATTAAAAAAATGGTCTGTAATCTAAGTCCTCACTAACATGTTCTTCCTTTGTTTTCATGTAACATTGTGGGAACATTTTCTGAAAGAACATTCTCTGATCTGTCACCTCGCAACATCACCAAAACATCCTAAAAATACACCAGTTACATCTTTACATCTTCTTTAGCATTTAACCATATAAACATCTTTTAATTAAATTAATTAAAATGGTTTCTTTAAAACATTATTGCAACTTGTAGGTAACAGTAGCCAGTGTTGTGGGAACGTTCCCTGCTAGCTGGGCTAGTTTTCATGCTGATGTGTGGAATTTTAAAAATATTTGCTCTAGACGAACAATGCAATCCACACTCATTTAAAGCAGTTGGCAGCCTTTATGAAAGCATCTCCGACATGAAAAAGTCATAGCTCACAGCCCTGCTCGTTAAATTTGCTGTGTTAACTGCAGAGTTGTGTTGGTTCCTAGCAAAACACTTCTTGACGATCTAAATTTAGAGTAAGAGCAGGGCTCAGTAATGGAGAGCGTTGGGTGTTGTTCTGTGTGAAACTAGGCCAGCAGGCGTGAGGGCTGATTCAGTGTGTAGGCTGTTCTGCACTCAGCCACAGGCCCTGTGCTATACATAAACACAAGAACATGCACATGTGCATGCACACTCACGTGCACACACCAATGTGAAAGAGACTCTCTAAACCTGCAGCACAAGAAAAAAAAAATCCACTGACTATACACTTCAAGAACGAGTTGCTGCTTCTTCTAATTTTTCTTTTGCTTTATCAAATCTAGATTTAGCTTTGACAGTTGTGTTAAATCTTGGCTTTGTCTCATGTGTCTAATTGTATAATCCTCCCTCGTATCCAGGTGGTTTGGCACTTCCTTTCAAACCCCCCCACACTCCAGATTCCTCCCCTGACACCTGCCGCTTCCAGCCCACTCCCAATTATACCATGGAGGTAAGCTATTCTCATACAAAAATCCCTCATCTGGATTTTTATTTATTTATTTATTATTATTAATTGTTGTTTCTTATTTTTTCTTTAAAATTAAAGATAATTGATCTATTTATTTATTCGGCTGTAAAGTTATTAATGATCCAGTGGGTGGGAAGCGGGAAGTTTGGTAGGAACTTGTTTCAGATGTAACATGTTCAAGCTGTATTTGTTGTTTTTGTGATATATTTGGAAACTACAAAAGACCTTGATCAAAAAAACAAAAATCTCTCATCTGTAGACGGACTCAAATTATCATGATTAAGTGTTACACTGTCTGCTGCGTTTGTCCTAGGTGCTGATGTCCAGCTGTTCACTCTGTAAGACGTGTGACTGTCTGGTGTATGACGAGGAGATCATGGCCGGCTGGACAGCAAATGACTCCAACCTCAACAGCACTTGTCCATTCTGCGGCACAGCCTTCCTGCCATTCCTCAATGTGGAAATCAAAGACCTGAGACCACGGAGAAGGTAAAAGCTCCCGTTACACAGAGCGCTATAAAGTACAGAAACGCTTCAAACAATTATCCAGGTGCTTTCATCATTTCACACTGAATCCACTGATAATATGAGGTTTAATGTCTTTGATCTCTTATGCTAGACTGTCTATTGTTGTACTGTCTCGCTAGCTGGCACTTTTTCTGAGACGCACTGACACACAAACGCACTCAGACACCAAGTCTTTTATCCCCGCGGCTTCTTTAAACACATCCACTCCGTGTCTCCCCTCAGGTCTTCTGAGGAGAGTAATCCTGTTACAGAGGAGGTCACGTCGGCTTCCCTCAGTCCCGAGGCCAAAATGTCTGCGGCAGACTGTGCAGCTCCGTCACCTGCAGCGCCCCCGCAGGAGCAGCAGAGCAGCAGGAGCGCTGAGCCGGCTCCCGTGACGGTGCCCTACCTGAGCCCTCTGGTTCTGTGGAAAGAGCTGGAGAGCCTGCTGGTAAATGAGGGCGACCAGGCCATCTCCTCCCCGAGCGTTGTCGACCAACACCCCATCGTCTTCTGGAACCTCGTGTGGTACTTCAGGAGGCTGGAGCTGCCGAGTAACCTGCCGGCTCTCATCCTGGCCTCCCAGCACTGCAGCAAAGGAGACCAGGTAAACACACAGGTGTCTGTCAAGCTCACACACACACACACACACACACGGTTGTGTATAAATTGACCCATTAACCGTAAGGCTGTCATTTATCAGCTCTGTTAAATGCGCTTTTCCAGTTTGTTGGCATGAGTTAGATGCAAATATCGATACCACTCTCATATCTGCATGAAGCAAAGCCAAGAGAGAGCTATTGATCTTTCATCTAATTCTCAGCAAAAAGGCAAATTTCCCAAAATGTCAAATTATTCCTTCAAACCTCATGTGTGTATAGTTAAAACTTTGGTGACTCCTAGTGGCAGTTTGAAAAAAAGACAAAA
Source organism: Plectropomus leopardus (assembly GCF_008729295.1). Classification (NCBI taxonomy): domain Eukaryota; kingdom Metazoa; phylum Chordata; class Actinopteri; order Perciformes; family Serranidae; genus Plectropomus; species Plectropomus leopardus. Next base: position 5,271,042 of record NC_056473.1, on the reverse strand, counting down.
ACAGAGCAATGCATAAAATCAGCACACAGACAATTCCAATTTTCACTGGGAACATCTCTTTATTTGGTTTTATGAAAAACATGAAAAAAATATGTTTATAAATGCATCAACATTAACATTTTCCTATAAGGTCTGTAACATTCAAAGTAAGGTATTAATCATTTGTTCATTCAATCTTTATTTAGTCTTGATGGATCATTGAGAGCAACCTCTCATTTACAGTGATGTCGTGAAAAGTACATCGCACAAAAATTCAACCAAAAGTGCACGATAAGAAGAGTAATAAAATAATCTAACCAATTAAAAGCATTTAAAACAATACAGTTTAAATAAATCCAAATTTACAATGATATTAGAAAAGATTTTTTGACAATTGTTTAAGACAGTATCAGACTGTGACAGAAATATTGGTGATCAGAGATCTGAACTGACCAATGGATAGAAGTGATTTAAGTTTCAGAGTGGATTGCGGGATGTTCCATGTGTTAGCAGCAGAAAAGCTAATCGTTCACCTGCTTTACCCCTTGCAGACTCCGCAGAGCGTCTCCTCCGAGGACAGTAAGCAGGTGCTTGTGAGGATAATGTGGGACAACCTGAAGTTGCACAAAGACAAAGTTCAGCCCTGCTATGTCCTGTGGAACACACATTGTAAGTCGCTCAAGCATTTACTTTAACTGAAACTGAGCCATAATGTAGTTCACAAGGTGAAATTATTGTGCAGAAAATGATTCTGCTGGCAAGTTTGATCAAGGTCAGATATTTACATGTAAATTGAATAATGCATATGAAGTAACTAGAAAATCATGCATAATTCAGTTCAGAGCTCCTATTAGTCATGCCGCCCTTATCAGTGCTATTCTTTCAGAATTGATTTGGAGTGATGGAGATGAACGAGCCTTTGAACGGGGGGTGACTTTTACCTCTTGTTCTTTGCAGGCGCAAACTCCCTGGTTCGCTCTGGGCTGTGTGAAGATGGCCAGCTCTTCACCGTGGAGCTGCTGCAGGGTTTTGTGAGGAGCATTAAGAAGAGTGACGTCTATCAGCCCATGAGCCAGATCATCCAGCTGCTGGGGCCAGAGCTGGGCTTTAAAAGGCAGAGGTGAGAAGATAAAGAGTTGAGCGTATACAGCCATGTGTAAAAAGCGATATGGATGGAAAATCTAATTGTTTTTGTCTCTCTCTCTCTCCCTCTCTCTCCCTCCTTCCCTCCCTCCCTGTAAAAGGAGCTTATACAGAGATTTATTGTTCCTCGCTCTGGTGGCTCTGGGAAAGAACAACATAAATATCAGTAAGTCCCAAAGTATTATATCCTGTTTTTAGCCAGGGTTTGTTTATCTTGGTCCAACAGTTCAGGGCAGACAGAAATATCTCAACAACAATTTTATGGATTGCCATGAAATATGGTGCAGCCATCCACTGTGCTCAGAGGATAATTCCTAAACACTTTAAGTGATCCCCTGACTTTTCCTCCAGTGCCACCAGCTGGTCAAAGTTGTCATTTATCCTGCAAAATACCTCAACTTTTACCTGACATAGTGGTACAGAAATAGCGCAGATATTAATGTCCTGAAAAAGATGAACTGAGATCATCCAGAGCCACGTGTTTTTTAGACCAAATACCTGTAAAATGAATGGCATGGAAATCAGCCACAGATGTACTTTGTGATTAGTGCTTAATTCGCAAATGTTAGCATATTACCATGCTTAAAAGATGGTTAGTATCGTCTTCTAAACATCATCATGATAGCATTAATGTTATTATAATTAACTAAAACTAGGTGTGGAAGGAAAACATTTTTTTGTTAACTGAAATAAATTTTAAAAACTCTAGACTTTTGAAAAAAAACAAAAAGCCTTAAAGATATTATGTTCTTTAAAATGAACTAAAATAGAATAAAATTATACAGTGATACGTGTGTTTGAATGTTAATGAAAATAAATAATATTATGAAATATATAATATTTTACTGTCAGTTGTTGACACTATTTCCATGCTTTCCATCATTTCTGCTGCCCTGAAAGATCACGCAAATGTCACTACTCATCAGCTCGGGCATCATCGAAATTTCCCAATTTCCCACTCATTATTATGACTTTGAGGGCCGTTCATGTGCTTGTAACTTATAAATATGATACTTCTGGGGAGCACATGAAGGCAACATTAACAGTTTTTAATTTAAAAAATTAGTGTCCAGGCTGCTTTAAAGCCTTTTAAGTTGACAGAATTTGAGAGGACAAGATGAGATAATTTTGTAACAGTTCAACTTCTCAAATTCAGTCTACTTAAAAATTAAAGGGAGCCCAGACACAATTTTTTTTAAGTTAAAACAGATTTTGTTTATTTTTACAGCGAGCCTCACAAGCCCAGCTTTAGAACAGTCTTTTCTCTGTAGAGATGCTAGCAATGTTATTTTCTTGCTTTATTAAACACATGCCAGTTATTTCACTAACACATTACAGAAACATTTTTAGCTAACCGTCACCTGTTTTGCAGATGCTTTTGATCGGGAGTACAAGTTGGCATATGATCGCCTCACCCCCAACCAGGTAAAACTGACACACAACTGTGACCGGCCCCCCGGAGCAGGGGTCATGGAGTGCAGGAGGACTTTTGGGGAGCCCAGTCTGTAAAGTTCTTCTCTTTCTCTGTCCCATTATGTTTTTACTTCACGGTTACTGCTGCTGTTTTTCTTTTTTTATTTTGTTGGACTGCTCCTCAGACTCAGGACCAGCTCACCTGACTGGAGCACAAAGCTCTTAAGCACAATGGGAAAAATGACACTTAATGTTAAGCAACTGCCATGAGTTTCTTGTATACTGTTAGAGGCGTGGAGTGACAGCCTTGTGTTTGTAAATATTTTAAAAAATCCACTGTATTTTCAGTATAACTATAATGTTTGTACAGTTATTATACAGTCTATTTTATGACTTTGTTTCTGTTGAAGCTGTGAGCAAGTACGTTAAAGTAAGCGTGATCATCACATTGTCAAACTCATAAGTGGTCCTGGTGACCTTGTTAAGACTGTTGTCGAGTGTGTGTATAAAAAGTATTTGCTTATAGACGTTTGTGTTTTTACAAAGCACTTTGACGAGATGAGCTCTTACCGGTTATTCTCATTTATGTAACGCTGTGGCCCAGCCGCCTATGCTCAAGTGACTTTTTATTTGGCTGCTGCAGAACTTTCTGCACTGTTTGATAGTTCCATTACATGCAGTTAATGAAAGCAAAGAAATTCCTCCGCTTCCTGTAAACATGGCAGGGACAAATCATAGGCCCGTGTACACTAAATTAGAGGGTAACATCAAAAAATTCTGAACTTTTGAATCAAGAGGGGAGTGCTCAATTATTGTATATGCATCATATTATTTCTTCATCCCCTTTTTTTCAAACAATGTAACAAAATAACCCAAAAGGAAATAGTATTCCTATGATTTAATTACATTTTTTAAGCAATACATTTTTTAATGTGATGTGTTATAAGGGACCACAAGGATAGATTTCCTTAAAATAGTACAATCAAACTTATAGATGGAAAAAAAAAACTGAAAATAATGTTTGTTTAATCGACACTTTTTTTTAATAAAGAAAATAATTTATTGACACAGTAATGGATCTATAAAAATGTACAGAGTAATTGATTCTTGTATTTTGTATATTTCCTTTTGGTCATCCCTTTGTGTATGTCAAATTTCGACATTTGGACAACAATGCACTGTTTAATGTTACATACAGTAGAGTTTTGTTTTTTCTAAAGACATTGAAATCTTTGGACAGATGATGGCGCATGTTTTTTTGCACTGAGATTTAAAAGATACGTTAAAGTCAAAAGTGTCACGTTCGGACAACAGCTCAGACCTGCCCTGATTCATATTCACTTCCAAAAAATGAGTGCGATGGTTCACTGTGTTAATATTGTATTTCACTTTTAACTGACAAAAACCTACCTAGATTCTGTTCCACATCTTATTGCTGGACTTCACCTCAATCATTTATGATGTTATGATGCTGGATTAATTGAGGCTGTGTACATGGAATAAACACCAATTTCACAGCATGTAAATTAGCATTTTAATCACCTTATAAGATGTTACAAAAAAAAACAATGATGACCAAAACATCATCTGATGTCTACATGTTGTTTACACAATTTGTCAATTTAAACAATGTTTATGATGTATTATTTATCATTTGTAATACAGATACTAATTTGTATGATTTTTATATATAAAAAAAAAAGAAATCAACTTTTTTCCCCTGGCTGGATTTCTAGTTTGCTTTCATTTATGAATAAACACATTATTCTACAGATGTCAAGTTTAATCATTTCCAAAGTGCTATTGCCACGCTTGACCTTTTTATAAAAAGCTGATGTGTATGAAAGAGTTTAAGCAAGCTCAGATTCTCTATTAATACATTTTATTAAATGGTTGTTGGTGCAAGTATTTATACAAAATTCACATTTAGAAACCTAATACACTTTCCAAAATCTTCATATACCCTAAAGTTCTAATTAGAGCCCGACCGGTACAACATTTTTTTGGGCCGATACCAATGTCAATTTTGGAGATTAAAAAATTCTGATATTGATATTTTGGCTGATGTTCTGTATGTATACAATTTTGCAATGCAGTTATCCCTCAGATATTGTTATCAGCTACCTGTGACAAAGATAACACAATGAAGGCAGGATAGTTTGTCATTCTATGTTACTCTAAGCATGTTTTTCTGCGTCATGTTCTGTTAAAAATAAACTTTAAATATCGTGCATATCTGCCAACATATAGGCCAATACTGATATATCTGTGATGGGCCACTATCAGCCAATAATATTGGCCAACCGATATATCGGTCAGGCTCTAGTCCTAAATGCATTCTGTACATGTTGTTTTGTAAACAGTGAAACAAAAATGTTAATATCCCTGTTAGGGTTGATCCCTGAAGAGTTCCCTCTTTTACACTTACCTACACTCTATCAGACAGTTCTGCATCCTCTGATATCCCTGAAAAAAATGTGTAAAAGCTGCCATTTATACTAAAAGTAAAAGTTCTAGAAAAAAGACTTGAGTCACAAATTTGATGACTTTTGATTCAACTTGACAAAATAAAAATAACAAAACAACAACACAATATGGACCTCAACACCAGTGACTCATGACTTCACTTACACCTAAACCTTTTGACTCGAAATACTTGAGGCCTTCCCCCAAGCCATTTTGGAAAACGAAAATTGTTAACGTTTTTCCAGTATGAGCCCAGTTAAACTGCAGTACATTTGGTGACAAGCAGGCAATGACTTGAAACTCAAAGTTTAGGACCTCCACCGTTAGACGGTTTAACGATAGATAGCATGACAGTTACCCAAAAGTGTAACATTTCAATCTGGATCGCCCCCTGGTGTCTATCTGCAGTATAGGTCATAAAGCCCGCCCCTCCATGTTAGCGTATGGGACATGGGCCGAACTAAAATTTCAAAGTACATCCCAAATAAATTTTTCCCAAATATGGTTTCTGTCACTGAAGGTAATTCTCATCACCCTGATGTTTGTTTAAGTGATCATTTTAATGAAAAGTTTAGTTTTAATAAAGTTTAGTTTTAATGAGTTATTCGTTCTACGAAAAGAAGATTTACCGCCATGACAGCTGTGACAACTAATCCATGTGCTCGCATTCAATGCTGCTGCTTGCGATTGATCGGACGGGTGTTTTGATCGAAAAAAACCCACTGTGGACATTGCTTCCGCTCAGATTCCGGCTCCAAATGACGTCACCGGCACACGATGGCTGCAGCCATATTGCGGATATTTTAGCTTCACTTGGGGGTAAATGGGAACGCGGCGTCCATCCTAATATACAGTCTATGCCTCAGTGTCGACTTAGTACTTTAACTGGGACTTGAGTGCAAAGACATGAGAATTACTTGTGACTTGCAAAAAAATGTCTCAGTCCCACTTCTAGTGATAATGATAATGTTGTCGTATGTGTATTGTTGTTGACACACTGGACACATATCGATGGTGGCAATGCAGAGCAACTACAGCAGCTTTCTGCAGTTTCTACAGATATCCAGACTCACGTTCATGAGGACAGTACATGCACGGGTTAACAGTTGTGCTTCAGCTCTCAAGTGAAGCCAGAGCCCGCTGTAGAGAACTCTTTGGCTCACGTGCTCAGATGGAAACAGGGCAGATAATGATGCGATCCTCCAGCATCACGCTAAGTACCAGGAAGATAAAATAGAGCAGGAACATGGTGAAGCCCAGCAGCTTATTCATCTTCCACTTACAGGATGCAATGGAGATAATGACGAAGAGGAGCATGATGAAGAGCAGCACAATGGCACAGAAGAGCCCATTGCTGCTGACTGCCACTGGTGCAAAACCGTGTGTGCTTGAGTACAGGAGCCATGGCACTGGAAGACTTTTGGGAGAAAGTGACAGAGCAAGAACCAGAGAAATGGAAGAGATTAGTGTTTATCAGTGTTTCTTTTTCAAACATGACTCAGGCACTTGGAGCTCACCCCACTGTGATGTCGAAGATGTTGCTGCCTACGGAGCTGGACACAGCCATGTCCCCGAGGCCTTTTCGTGCCACAATCACGCTGGTAATGAGATCAGGGATGGACGTCCCTGCAGCCAGGATAGTCAAGCCCATAATCTCCTCTGATATGCCGATGGTCTCACCGACCTACAACGGCAAACTGAAGCTCAACGAGGATAGAGGCTACAGAAAGTTCATTTAATGGAGATTAGACCTCTCAAATTCCTCCTTTTTTTTGTTCAAAACCGTGAATCCAATCCTCAACACAATATGATCATCAGAGAGAAGAGATTCTGCTGAATGTGTTGATGTGTTTTTTTTGTGTGTTTGTGGTGTAAAAAAATGTAAGAGTAGGTTTCACATTTGTCTTTTGGAAATTTCTTATCTCGGTTTATACAGGAGTGAATGGGGACTAAACTTGCATTCCTTTCACTTGGAGGCTCATTTAGCCAAATATGTTAGTCTGTTTTCTTCCTTAGGAACATGTCTGCAACCAGCACACGTTTTCATACATTTTGTTGTTCTACCCTAGCTCTAAACATTTCGTACCATAGACCACCCATTGTAAAATCTGAAACACCTGAAAAACACCATAAAATTTTAACTCATTTGGCCCAATAAAATCCTAAGTCTTGAGAGCCGATTAAACGCTTAACAATTTTCAGAGTCATTTGACGTGGCCCCAAAGAGGAGTGCCTTTGTTCACATTATTTGCTATGGGGGAATATATGGCAGTCTTCTGCAATTTCATGAAAATGGCTGGGCAAATCTAAATTAGATTAATTATGTTGCTTTTGTAATTTTTTTTTGCTCAATTGATTTTTTATAAATTTTGTACATTTTTTGCAAATTTTTGGACCATGTCTTGTAATTTGCTCGTTGCCTTCTCCCCCATGTTTTTAATTCAAACCAATTTGCTCAGGTTTTAAAGGGTTTAACTTAACTAAAATATCACAACGCTCTGAGCCTGTGTGCACAATCAGAAGAAAACACATCTCTAATTCCATCTCTAAATCCATCTCAGTGTTGCTACAGCAACTGACCTGATGGGCCCACCACACCATGAGGTAGGAAAAAATAGCAATCCACAGAATAGAGCCCAGGAAGGTGACTGCAAAGAATTTTCTGGATTTCTGCGGACAAGGTAGATGATGTTAAAGCAAAAACATGGTGTTGTGGTATCAAAGATTGTACTCAGAGATGCATCTGGGTGTTCACCTGGTTGCGAACATCTGGAACTGTGAGCCACAGGGGTAAGATGACGGGCAGCAGGAAGATGTAGGTGGCTTGTTTACGCGGTGTGTCAGGCCACTCTAAAGACAGAGGTTCTTCTTTCTCCTCTTCATCACTCTCCTCATCATCATCATCATCCTCATCGTCATCATCATCTTCACTGGAGTCATTGCTGTCTTCATCGCTGTCATCTTCATCACTGTCAGAGCCTCCTGACCCATCGTCTCCTGCTGGCACATCCTCCTGAAGCGTTGGGGTGGGAAAAAATAATAGAAGCGAGGAAAAGACCAAAGAAGCCTAAGAGGCGTTTTGCCTAAAGTTGTAGCTCTGAACATTGACTCTTACATAGACCGCTATCAAAGAGTGACTTCTGGGCTTTTTGAAAACCCCCAGGACATGGTTGGAGAGTACCTTCTTGTCCTCTGGTTGTTCCTTCTCCTCTTTCGCTGGGGCTGCAGCAGCCTCTGGCTCTTTGGTCGGCTTAGTTTTTCCTCCACCATCTGCGAAAAAGAATCCCAAAGATCTCGTGCATTTCCCTGATGCCTTTAACTCATTCGGCTATCTAAAAGAACTCCAATGTCATGTGTTTTAGGATCTGTCATGTGGGGAAATGTAATGATCTGCAGTACTTCTCCACCTGTTTTTCTTTGTTTTTCTTTCATTTGGGTTTTCTGTTTTATTTTGTAATTCACATCTCATCTAGTTTATTGTAAAACCTGAGCAAATTGGTTTTTTTTGGGGGGGGGGGTGTTTTTCAAAATCATGGGGGGGGAAGCAATGAGCAGTTTGGTGAGAGATGGCCCACAAATGTTAAGAAATTAGTAAAGGGTGATGAAGAAAATGACCTGAACGTTATTTTAAAATGGGGAGAGAATTCTTAGAAAATTATCAAAAACTAGAGGAAATGATGATACTTTTAAATCTATGTCATGTGTACTATTGTTATTAGTATTAGTAGTAGAAATAGAAGTAGTCGTATTGTTATTGTGTTTATTTGTTACTTATTTCTTGCTATTTTTTTGGACCATGTCTTGTTAAGTGCTTGTTGACTCCTCCCGTGTTTTTGAAAGAAATTTAACCAATTTGCTCAGATTTCAAGGGGTTAAATTATTATAATGAAGGAAAAGTATCAAAGACATTTCATCTCTCTGTCGTCACAGAACCCGCTGGACTCACTCAGGTCACACGCTGAAGTAATTTGGGTGGCTGTGTACTTTTTGCAGCCGAGATGATGAGCAGCTTTCAGACTCATAAGCAGCCTCTCAAAGCTTAACGACATGATCAGTGGATGACCATCACATCCTTCCATGTTACCTTCACTTTTGTCTTGAGTTTTGCTCTCTGCCGTCCGTTTAGCCACATTATTCAGTGTCTCAGCCTTATCCTTAAATTTTCCTACGAACAACCAAAAACAAGCTTAGAAGAATTCTGAGATGGGTTACTCAGTCAGGTGATAATTATTACAGTAATTTCACAGTTATATGAAAACAAATAAGCAGTCACATCATTCGGCACAGAGCAAAAATAACACTGACAGTATGATGTCAAAAACAACAACAGCATCACAATTCTAACTGCAGCACAGAGCAATGTCATGAGAGAAAGAGTGAGCTTATTAAAGGGATTGCACAAGAGCCACAGCATAAGAAAAAACAGGATATGACTTTTACTCTCCATTGAAAACACATGACTGCACATAAATTCCACTGCTTCTTTGTCATTATTAGAAACAGCAGTTCGACTCAAATTGACAAATAGATATAAACATAAAAAAAGCAAGAATTTGCTGTTCCTTTTAACCCCATGCTTTTAAGTGAAAACATGCACCTCAAAGCAAGAATAGTTTATAGCTATATACATAGAAAACGTGGGGTACAGAGTATCTAAACATCAATTTTGATTTTAAATTTAAAGCATTTATAACTATTTATAGCCCTTTTCCCCCATTAAATTGGCCAATATTCTTGCACTCTTCTCTTAATCTCTTAGTAGTCTAATTATTATTTTTCTGTCCTTTACTTTGCATTATTATCTAGTGTAATGCTTTTTTGGAATAATAATAGTAATAATAATATTACAGTGGATTTATATAGCGCTTTTCTTGAACTCAAGGTTGCTGATATAAGGGCTGATGACTGTGATTCTCATTTATTTTTTACAGGTTCATTCAGAAGCTTGACCTTGTGTTCGAGTCATGGAGTGTTTGCTGCCTGAAGGCGACAGAGACGATCAAACCAGGTGCCAGAGCCACAGGTACACACACTGGGACACACTGTGCCGAGATCTTGCCTCAGGCGACCGCAGATGAAGAAAATATGAGCACTGCTTTGAGATGATCCTAGAATGCATCATCATAGCAAGATGCTCTGTAAAGTCACACTTAAATGATTTGGTCTGTTGTGTCAGGTTTACATATTTCAGTTAGATTTTTAAAAAAGTAAATCCAATTAAGCATAGTAAATCTAATATTAAAAAAAACAAAGTAAAATAAAATAAAATAATACTGAGATGAATAGACTTTGAGAACTTATGTACATGCACCCTCTGAAATTTATTTTAATCAAGTGTATTACTTATTAAAATATATAAAATATGTTAATAAATAATACTTCAAATAAATAAATACAATTTTTTTTATAAATTAAACTATTGTTTATTAATTTTCTTTTATTTATAAAATCTTGTTTAAAAAAATAAGATTTTATCAATAATAGTTGATTCTTCCAAATATTTGAAATACTCATAATTAATAACATAATAACATAATATCTTATGAAGAAAGCCTAAGGAAAACCACTGGGGAATCTGCACTGGACCAATCTTTCACCATATCGTTTAACCAGCCAGCCAATACATCATAGTTAACAGATTTTGCTATCTGATTGAACAAAACAATATTAACACTTTCTGGTATGACACTCACATAATAGAATTCTTATAAATATATGTAAATCGTTGTTTCTGTTGAATAAGACCATATGTGTCTTAAGAATCTGTTTATATTTCACTGTGGCCTTACAAAGGATACCTTGATGGACTGAGGCAGGTATTTATCTGCTTAGTATCAATCTGGACTTAGTGCTGCCTTCATTTGGGACGCTTTGCTAATCCATATCACTATGATAATGACGTAGTCCCCAGACACTTGTTACAAGAGCACTTTTAAAAGCAGACAATGATCAATCAGTGGTGATATGGTACTCACCCTCTCCTAGAGGGTCTAATGTGTGGATCATGAGCTGGAAGATGGTGTTTCTCATGGTGCTGTTGTGTAAAGAAGCTGAACTTCCCCCGCGCTGAAGAGACGGCTTCAACTGGAGAGAGAGATGTCTGAGGTCATGATAGCTACTCACAGTAACATATCAATGGTATAGTCATGCACTAGAGGAGTTCAGGCTGGTGTGTGTATTTACATGCACCAGCACATAAAGGGAGGTGTGTTTACTTTGTGTAGAAAGGTCAAAAAGTTTCAGTATAACATATAGATAAATGAAGTAGAGTATGAGGATGTTGCTTTTTGTGTCTTATTGGTTGGTTGTTTAACTTTACCTTTAACCGATTCTTGTCCTCTGAAGCAGGAGGGGCGTTATCTTCAGTGTCCCCATTTGTCTGCGTGCAACAATCATTTTTCAGGGATAATCATTCATTGGTAGAGACAGACAAAAGTCATTTCATGCTAGTAGAGCTTAAATATCCGCATATAAACCACAGTCTCATACAGTACATTCTTTGGGTTTTGTTAGTGTTACGTGTGTACAAATGATTGAGATGCATGTCGTGTATGGGATTATAATTTTGTGATTTTATCCCTCACCACTTAAAAAAATAACTATGATTTGGTGTGAAATAGCTTTTTTTAACAGATGAAATAAATACATTAGCTCCTGAGGACAGCATATCCAGCTGAACAAATACCTCTAGTGTGCACAAATACTGTTGCTTACCATATGTAAATTAAGCCACAGTCACACACACATATATGTTGATGCAAGAATTTGCACAGAACAGGAGCTCCTTAAGGGATTGGTTTACTGTGGCTGATAAGCTTTGGTTTTTACCAACGTCTTTGCTTGAATCATTTTCGCAAGATTTGCATAAAGCCCCACAGGTGGGAGTAGAGTTGTCATGAGTGATGAGTAATGTGACTTTCTTTAAAATATTAACAGAAGCAAACACATGCACGTACATACAGTCCAACTTGGATCAGGGGCTGAACCAAAGGTGACAGTCTGATGAAGAGGTGTGAAGCTTGAGACGTCACTGCAGCTTAGTTGCATTAAATCAGTGATAACTGGAGCCCTGCAGTGTGTAAGCTATGTTTTGCCTTTTGACTGTTTCACTATTAAACCACACTGCTTATAATGAGTATGAAAGAAAACGTGACAAAACTATGCATGAGTGAACGAGCTAGTTTCACATTTGTGAATATTCATCTGTATTATGAGCTGCCACATCATGTGACAGTATTACAAGATTAAACACAAGCAAAAATGGTGCCGGTAAATCATTTTTGCAAATTTGCAACTTATTGAGAGTTGATGCATTTGTATTTAATAGACAGAATAACTCTACTTGACTCAACTTGACTCACTTCTATGGTACCAGGAACTTTTTCATATTGTTTCCCACTGCAAATATTACTCCCTTAGCGTGGGTGGAACATAATGTCACTGCCACAAATAAGTTTGCACACTGAGTTCAGAAGCAATTAGGCAACTTCAGGCCAATGAAAACTGCTTATACAGACCATAATTGTGTCAGCTGAGTACATGTAAAATCTGGTGTAAGACCAGTTGTGTTCCTTCATGGGAGTGCTTACCTTTTCAGGTTCTTCCACAGCAATAATTTTGACAATGTTCTTATGTTTTAGGAGTATGATCTTGAAGGCCTGCTCTATTTGCACATTGAACTTCATGAAAGTCACATAGAGCGTGTAACAGGCCACCAGAATCATGCTCTCCCACCACGTTATTATATTATCCAAAAAGAAGATGATGAGCATGATGAGGTCCAGTATGTAGAAGGATACGTCTCTGAAAAGCGGCCACCAGGTCAGATGGAGAACCTCCCGGGAAAACAAAGCGCACATCCCAATCACAAACAAAATGTTGAAAACTGCCGAACCGACGATGGTGCCGATGCCCACGTTGCTGTGGGCGATGAAGACTCCTATCAAGGAGGTGAAAAGCTCAGGAGCAGAGCCTCCGGCAGCCATGAAGGTGGCTCCTGCTACATCATCAGAGATTTCTAATTTGTCTATGATTACCCCCAGCGCAGGGACAAAGAACTCATCACACACAATTGCAAGTGAAATGAACATGTAGGTCATCCCAAAAATGTGGAGGATGACCCAGCCTCGTCTACGGTCCTCAACAGAAAATATATCTTGAGGGTATTCACCCTTTATATGTGGAGCCTCTGCAGGAGAAGCTGGGGTGACGGTTGTCACAGGAGGCGCTGGTGTGGGCGTCTCTCTCGGAGGCTCAGGGGCCACATAGATGCAATGCACAATAGTCCGGTTTGTAGTTGGCAGTGGTGGAGATTCAGTGGAGGTTGATGGTGTAAAATCATCTGTTGTTATATCCGAATTATGCACCACATGCATCTCTGGTGTTGTTTGATCTGTGGGCTCTAATTCGTGTGTTGCAGTGAAAGGTTCCTCCAGCCCCTGAGTTTCAACTGTAGCCTCCTCAACCCCCTCAGTTGAACCCTCTCCAAAATCCTCTCCGATCTGAGGCATTGACAGAGGCTCGTACAGTCTGGCACTAATGGTCAGCTGGTAGAGGGTACAGAGAAAAACCCCAGAGAGGAGAAACAGGACCCGGCTCAGCTGCAGCCGCTTCCGTCTTGTGCAATACATTTTTTCTCCAAAGCAGTGAGGCTACTGGCTATGGAGAGTAAAGCTGCATAAATGGTAGAGGACAAGTCCAGCTCTCTCCCCAGAAGACCATGGGGTGACAGAAGCTAAAACTTGGGCAGCGTGATTCATGTCATGCTCGAACCCAGCCTATTGTAAATAAGAAGCATCAACAGATGGCAAAACATTAGTGTAAATGTAAAAGCATGAACACTTTTTAGACAATGTCTCTGATCATTAAATAAACTATGTCTGTCATGGAATTAGTGCTAAGCCCATTTAGAAGCTGTTATAACTACTTTATTGCATGTTGGTGATTTAAGTGACCAAATAAATAAAGTAAAGTAAAAGTAAAAGTAAAAAGAAAAACTGCACAGCAACTCAAATAAATGTCATATAGTAAGGGGTTAGGCTAACATTGACAGATGGAAGAAAAAAAAAACATGCATTATAACTACAGCTGCAGACTTACCACAGAGCCAGTGTCTTTCAAAGTCAGGGGTCCAAAATGCAGATTTCCACAGCTGGTTATTGTGGCACAAACAAAAGTCCAGACTGCTTCCAGTGGCCACAGGGTTATGTAGGACACAGGACAAGTCTTCACAATGGATCAGCATTATACCTAATACCTGAGGTCTTCTAAGAGGATTATGTGCATTGTCTCACTCTCGCTTTATCATCAGCCTACCTTTGTTATATTCAATTTAATGCAGAATAAAAATGGTGCTTTGGTCCAACATTATTATTTTACACAACTATAACATGAAGATAATCTTACTGACAATTGGAATTAATAATGAAACAAAACATGGCAATATAAAATGGTACGGCTAACTTTAAACTCCAAAATGTATAATGTAAAAATGCCACTAGCATTGAAAGTATGGCGTGCCTAGTTGATCGTTTTTTGATTGTACCGCCATTGTCAGCACAGTAATATAAAATTAAAAGTTTGTATCACATAGGATCTATTTTTTAATGCTGATTTCACCCGGATGGGAGTAGCGATGTACGTCACATATTGATGACGTGAGTGAAGTTAATTCTGGAAGACACACAGTCTTTTTTTTTTTTTTTTTTGGCTCTGACACATATCAGTATGACTTACTGAAAGTTTGCACCTTGACTTAAGACTTTTTGAATTTTATCAGTCAGTTTGTTTTGTTTATAGAAAGTTAGCATAAGTGAGCCGAACAACAGTTAGGGACTGTTGTTTATTTATCAGAGGAGGATGGTGACTGGGGTGTGACTGTTTTGTTTTTTACCCTCCACGAAGCTAGGGATGAATGCATGAGCCTCCCTCCACCATGAATTAGTTGTTAGATTTTAATACTTATGCTTTGTTTGAAAATAAAAAGCTGAAGAAAAAAAAACTTTGTTAATTAGTGCAAATGTTAATTTTTGGCAACATTTTAAATGAGACATAGTATAAAGTGATCTTGATGAAATATAATTATTATGGCTTAGATTTGGTTATGTTATTTTTTTCTTACTTAAGCATTCATCCCACATGATGTGTTTAAGGACCATCAAAAAATTTAAAATCCAACCCTGATTTGAGTTTTTACAGTTTCTGGCTGTGACAAATAGTGTAATTTGGGCGGGTTTTTATTGATGGCATGTTTTCTTTAAAATCGGCTGTAAAATATTTACAAAATACAGCCAGATGTATACCCCTCCCCTAAAATAAATAACAGAAGTTCCTTCCCAGTGCTTAAAAATATGTATATTTGACATGCCTTTTTGCACTACCTCCTTCCCTCTTAGAGGTAACAAACAGTCCCTTATAAAACCACAACTATCAGACTGCAACTTTTACAGCTTTTGGCGTCTTCAATTGTTGCTTTTTGGTTTAAATCAACCTCATTGTTGTCTCGCACCTAATCTCTTAAAATTATTGCGGAGACACGTTTTTAATCACATTTGGAAGTGACGGAACTTTTCCTCCTGTCATGTAGCAAACAGAGTAGGAACTACTGTTCTGTATTACACTGTTGTCACCCGGACGGAAATAGCGGTGCACATTAAAATTCAAACACTGATGGCGAGCAAAACGCTGAATGGCACGTATATATTGCGTCTGTGTTTTATTATTTATTCTCTTCATAGTGAAACGTATGAATATTTATCTTCGCAACGTTTGTGAAATAGTATCCAGAGCGTTTATTCCGTTTGACCTTCTGGTGTTATGTTTCAGAATGCTAACGAAAGTTAGCTCAACAGCTAGCTGACATTTTGCTAACGGTTAGCTGTTGATATGTTGTTCTGTTATTTTGGCTGTTTAATGGTTATTGTTCGTTAACATGCATCTCAGAGGCAGAAAGAAACACTCTGAAACGTCTTGTCGTCTATTCTTTCTCTTCCTTCAGCGGGAGCACGTTGGAGGATACTTTAAGTCCATTGTGTTGTTGGTAACCTCAGCAGGAAACAATGCCTACTGTGGTCTTAATGGACGTGTCTCTGTCCATGACACGGCCAGTGTCTCTGGATGGCAGCGAGGAGTTTCAGAGGAAGAACCTGGCTGTTCATGGACTAAACATGTTGTTTGAACACATGGCCTCAAACTACCGCTTGGAGTTCACAGCCCTGATGGCCTTCTCGTCCCTCTGGGAGCTCTTGGTGCCTTTCACCAGAGATTACAACGCATTACAGGTAAATAAAAAGTGCCTCAAATGAGAATTCAGTTTGAAAAATCAACACATGGTTTGCTCTCCTGAGTCACTACTTGTTTGTTTTTAGAGAAGCCAATTCTGACATTGGAGAAGAGATAGAGATTATTGCATTGATGTATTTCTCTGTGCAGGAGGCTCTGAGCAACCTGGAGGACTACGACAAGACCTGCATAGAGTCGGCTCTTAATGGAGTTAGTAACGTGGTACAACAAGAGTGGGGCAGTGCCTGTCCCTGTCAGGTAATTTGAAAGGTCCTTTATATAATGTTATCGCACCTCTTGGACTTATTATTGATTGACTAAAGCTGGGTTGTTGTCAAATAATATTTCTAGCTATTTTTACCCTTTTATCGAGAGTTATGTTTATCAGGGTTCATGCAGACCCTTAACGTCTTAAAAGGAATTAAATTCATAAATCTAAAAATAAGGCCTTAATTGGGATTGAGATGTTTTAAATTAATCAAAAGTCTTAAAATGCAAAGACTTTGAAAGAGGTATTTTATCAATCTTTTTTCAGGCATTGCATTGTGAAATCAGAAATTAATTGGTAATATCTATTTTTTGAAATAAATTTCCAATTTTAATGTCAGGCGGCTCAGGGAAGAAAAACCAACAACCCTTATACACAGTATACTTAGCACATCCAAATAAATGAAAAATGAAATGTTTCTTTCAAGGCAAACCAAAGGGATACTTGAATTACATAATATTTTTATTGTTTTCCACATGTTTTAAGCTAGAAAGTTTCAGTGTTTTTCAGCATTTGAAGTAGATCATCTAACTTAACTTACTTGACCAAAAACAAGAAGAATGTCCTTTATAAGTAATTGATGTGGGTTATGTTTTTTTCCTTCAGTTTTGGTTATTGTAATATTGGTCTTTAATCTTACTTTGAGTCACAATGAAAATTTTTAAGTCTTAAATGTAACTAGGAAGTCTGGTTCATGTACCTCCTTCCTTTAACCTTTAGGTGGTGCTGGTTACTGATGGATCTCTGGGTATTGGAAAGGGCTCCCTGCGTCACTCCCTTCAAACACTGAAGCATCGCCCAGATGACAAGAAGTTCCCGCTCCCTTTCCCTTTTCCTACCAAGCTGTTCATTATGGCTGTAGCCAATGCAGAGGAGGTACGAACTGAGTCAACAATCAAGTTCTAGTTACTTGCATCTTGATCTGAACACAGTCATTGTAAAACCATTTAGTAAATTTGACCAGATATTGTGCAACCATACAAAGCTGGTTATAAACAAGTTCTTAGGTGATGGCTTCTGTTGGGCTTTGGCTGTAATATTACAATGATTCCTTGAGACCGAGGTGGTAATGGGCCATGACTTTTACTGTTAAGATGACTTATCAAGACTGCATTTAGGAGTTGTGCATGTATCATTCCCTGTATTTGTATGCAAGTGATCTTTAGAGGACAAGAACACCCTTTCAACAGTTCCTTGAAAGAGTTACTGTGTTGGTTGTATACAGGTCAATGTGTTTTTCCACATTCACACATTTAAAATTCTCCTTTTTTAAACTTAAAAAAGAGTGCCACCTCATTGAGCCATTGAGCACAATTTTTGTGTAATGTAGGTCAAGTAGCAACAGTTTTTTCCCATGCGCTCATAAAGCATCTGTGTAAAATTAAAGCTTAGGGCAAGTTGGTGCTTGTAATAGATTTGTATGCTGCAACCAGTGAAACCCTGTGCCTTGTGGTATTGCAGTTACAGATGACTGATGCCATGGACAACTTAGAGGAGCTGCTTCGTCTTAGTGGAGGTGATGGACAGATCTTCACTATGGAGGGACCTCTTTGCATGAAGAGTGTACAGGCCATGTTTGGGTACGACTCTTACTGGGGAAATAATCCAGGAAAAAACTACTATTTCATGATGTATGTGATAACTTAGAAGCCTTAGGCCATGGTATGTCTTTGTGTGTCTTCAGGAGGCTGATCGATTACGCGTACTCTCCCTTCCATGCTGTCCTGCACTGTGGGAACTTGTCCTCAGACGTTCAGGTGTTCCCTCGCCCTGAGCCAGTTGTGATGGATGAGGAAGTGGAGCCCATGCCCCGATCAGTCAGTACAGGTACCTAGCTGCCTTTGAAATTTCATGATTTAGAGTTAAAGTTAAACCATTTTTCCTTTAACACGTCTTCATTCTGCTATGCCTGTTTCAGATTTGGAAATTGTGGGTTTCATTGAAATTGCTGACATTTCAAGTCCTCCTGTTATATCCAGACACCTGGTACTGCCTATTGCTGTAAACAAAGGTTAGTTTTTGTTATGTTTCAAAGGAAAACTGAATATTCAAAGGCATATCAGCTGTATAGCATGCATAGGACACTATAGTAGCTGTTTCAACATACCATAGTTCCTAGGACACGTAGTTGGCAAGGTGTCTTGGTCTAGCTCCATGTTGTGGAATATATATAATAATATAAGTACTCGTGTGAGGCAGGAAAAAACTTAAACAAGTTCACATAAAATTGTCCAATACATTACTACACGGTAAAACATGTTACTACACGGTTAAAAAACTTTGATAGATCCACACCTTTGCTGACCACTCGTCTTCTAGCAGAGTCACCATAATTTTTTAGTCATGCACACTTACCTGCGTTATGACACCATACCTGTTTCAAATAGAAAATACAGAAAATAATTAATCAATAAAGTAAAAACAAGCACAACCCTAGCATAGTTCACTACTGTGCACTGTTTAAAATATACATAAACTACTGTAAAACCTGAATAACATCAAAACCTTTATAATATATCATATACCAACACAAATACTTTTACCAAGTATCAAATATGTGATTGAATGGTACTCACAGACTCATTGCTTTTGCTGATTTTTACAGCAAATATCCTGATTTTCTTTTAACAGAGCTAACTGTAACAGATTTTTTCCTGACTCTTAAAGATTTGTTTCCTACAAAACACTGCAAGCTACTCTTTTTTTTATTTTTTTACAACATATTGTGCGTCTAGTGATATAAATTAAAGAGAAAATGGGAAGAAAATGCAAAAAACTCTGCTGATAATGCACTAGGAAAATAGTGCATAAAAAACAGTTAAAACTGTTTGTATATCTGATGCAAATAATATTTCTAAAACCCCTTTTTTGTGATCCCCTTTCATATTCAAAGTAGACATTTAACACAACACGACTGTTTTGAACGCAAACTGAAATTTAATGAGCTCTCAGTATGCAAAATTGTATTTTTTAATTTTTTAAATCTGTATTTGGTTGCAGAGGTAGATGACGTTGGTACAGGAGCCACAGATGAGCTCGAGGAGGAACCCTCTGCCAGTCAAATGGCAGGCAAAAGTCCAAATTTTTGTGTCCTTTTACACGGCAGTCTTAAAGTTGAGGGCATGGTGGCACTGGTCCAGTTGGGGTGAGATGCAATAGAGATTTTTATATTTAATTGAATTCTTTTCATGTGAACAATGCACCTGCAGAGTAAAACAAATTAATATATTTTAATGAAGAAATGGCCTAAATCTAGTCTTCTGTCCTCCAGGCCAGAGTGGTACGGCATGCTGTACTCACAAGCAGACAGCAAGAAAAAATCGAACCTGATGATGTCTCTGTTTGAGCCTGGTCCAGAGCCTCTGCCGTGGCTGGGCAAGATCACACATCTGGGACCAATATCAGGTAACCCCTCACCCCCTCACCGTGCCTGATTTCTCTGCAGATACACGGCAAACAAGCAAACAGCAAGTTTTACTGCAAATCTGCTACACAGTGTCTGTTTACATACTCTATGGTGTCTTGTTCCTGAAGGATTTGTTTTATCAGCATGACACGTTTGGACATGAAATGTTTAATGAAAGGTATGACACACTAACCCTTGTTCAAGTAAATGTTTTTTTGTTCCCCTGAAGACCAAAGGCCTCTCTGCTCTTAATCAAGCAGTTAATAATTAACCATTTTTATTTGGCCGGCTTCAGTCGTGATACAGATTGCACACACTGATGTTTGATGACCTTTTTGGTATTTCAGAGGCTGCTGAAAATCCCTATGGAGAGGATGACAGTAAAAGTCCTTTCCCTCTGCAGCCGCAGGCTAAAAGAAGCTATGCTCAGAATGTCACTGTGTGGATTAAGGCCAGTGGACTACAGGTACAGTCAAATCACTGTGTAAAAGCACTGCTGTTTGTTGTAGACTTTGGAGAAATGACGGTTGGTTTCAGTTGAGTCATAATTACAGTGTGCTTTGTTTACTTTGTGTTCTCAAAGTGCACGTCACGGTACGTCAGAAACTGGAGGAACTATTTTCTATAAATGATTTGCATTTAGGACGTTTCGCCTTTAATAGAAATCACAGTATCAATTTAATGATTGGTCTGATTAACTGGCTAATAGATTAACTGAGTGTAACATGCAAATACAGAGATTTTATTAGGTTATTATTATTCTGATTACTATAAACTGCACTGAGATTGTATATATTATTATTAGGTTATAGGTTCCTATGCAACATATCAGGTTAATAGACACACCCTTTTTGCAATGGAACTTGTGGTCCTATCAGATCAGATGAGGTTTTTTTGATTTTTTTTTTCAAACGGACTACTATATGCTTTTATTACTTATTGTACTATGACTATGGGGTTTTTAAGGACAAACTATAGTGACCTTTTTTGGATTTTTTTTCAAATGTGTTATGCTGTGATGCTTTTATGATTTTTTTAAAATGACATACTAAATTACGAAGGTTTAATGACTAATTTAAATTACATAATATATTGATCCAAACATGATTGTATGCCATTACAATGTGGTTTTTATTTTTTTTTAACAACATAAAACATTTTAATGTTTTTTTTAAACCAATGAAATATTTAATCACATTGTAATGGCATACAATCATGTTTGGATTATTTTTTTAAATAACATACAACACTAATGACATTTTCAGTGTTTTTTTAAAATGCCGTACTATACGATCACATTTTAATGATTTTTTAATGACATACTATACTTAGAAATTTTAATTCTATTATCCTATTAATGGCCTATGACATATTTATGATTTTTTTTAATGACATACTATTTTATCGCTTTTTATGATTTTATAAATTAAACACTATACAAGACTTTGTCATGATTCTTTTCAGTGACAAACTTTACCATGATTAAAAAAAATATATATATATTTTTAATGACATACTATACTAAGGATTTTATAATTTTGTTAAGAACATATATTGTGACATTTGTTGTGATTTTTTTTAAGGACACACTATACTGACATTTTTATGGTGTTTTGAATGACACACTAAACAATTACATTATTATATTTTTATAGGACATACTGTAACATGATTTTTTTTAATGACATATGTTTTTATGATTTTTTAAAGGACATACTGTACTATGACATTTTTATGATTTGTTTCAAATGACATTTTCATGATTTTTTAATGACAGTATTCTATGACTTTTTAATGATTTTTCAAATGACACACTTAATTATGACGTTTTTAATGATTTTTCAAAAGACATACACAACAGTGGAATTGTTGTTATTTTTTAAACAATATACTGTGATGTTTTCATACTGTTTTTTTCCACAACATTATTACACTGTGACATCTGAATGATGCTTGAAATGCAATTTTGCACTATGACGTGAATGATTCTTTTAATACCATATTGCTGACAATATTATTATGTTTTGACAATACTATACTATGACTTTTTATCTATTTTCACACATATTATACAATAAGATTTTAATATTTTAAAATTACATGCTACTATGAAATATTTCTGATGTTTTTATTGAAATGTTATGACTTTTTTATAAATGTTTAAATGAGATATTACACTATGACTATGGTTTTTTAATCGATTATCTGGCTCGAATCAATGACTTGCGTCATTTTAAAAAAAAAAGAAGTTTTTTTTTAAAAAAAAATTTTTATGATTTTTTTTTCAAATTTGACATTTAAATGACATACTATCCTATCACTTTTTTATGAGTTTATAACGACACAGTGTAGGATTTTTTTCATGATTTTCGAGAACATGCTATACTATAACGATTTTCATAATTTTGATGACAGACTGCTATGATCTTTTTAATGAATTTTGAAGGAACTTCAGTACTATGAAGTTTTTTCATGATTTTTGAGGACATACTATACTATGACGTTTACCATGATTTTTGACCACGTAAAATACTTACTTAAAATACTTTCTAAACTATATATAATATTATAATATAATAATATAATGTTACACTATGATGTTTTTTTGTTGAATTTGGAAGAAATGCTATACTACGTTTTTTTATCGTGATTTTTGACAATGTCCTACACCATGATGTTTTTAATGATTTTTGACGACATACTATACTATGATGTTTTTATGAATTGTTGGAGGAAATACTATGATGTTTAAATGGTGACACGATACTATGAACTTTTTATGATTGTTTTCTATGACATACTATGCTACGACCTTTTTTCTGATTTTTTGAAACAACACAGTTTATGAAGGTTTGGTAAATTTTGGTGACATATCATACTATGACATTTTTATGAATTTTTGGGCGACATAATATGCTATGTTTCTATGAATGTTTGGTAGACTTTGTATATGTGCTTTATGTTTTTTTTCGACCACATATATTATTTCGCTGTAAATAATTTTAGACGACATGCTATGGTATGATGTTTTTATGATTTATTCGCAGACAATATGCTATGATCTTTATAAATTGTGAGACGACACTCTATGCTATGACCTTTTGCTATTTTTTTGTGAAACATACTATACTATAATGTTTTTGTGATTTTTTTTGTTTTGTTTTTAGAGGACATACTATACTAAGACGTTTTCATGATTTTTGCACGACATACTATAATGAGGTTGTCATAATGTTGGACAACATACTATACTATGTTATTTTTATGAATTTTTGGATGAAATACTATACTAAGACATTTTTATGATTTTTTATACATATTATAGCACAATGTGTTTAAGATTTCTTGGACGACAGTAATGTGAAGTTTTTCTGAATTTTAGGATGAATTACTATTCTACTACGCTTATACTATGATTTTTTTGGCAGCATAATATACCATGAATTTTTGATGATATATTTGGACAACATGATAAGTACAAAGACGTTTTAAAGAACTTTTGGATAACATAATTTATACTATGAAATTTTTAACATATGTATGACATACTATACTATGACCTTTTTGATGATTTTTGACAACATTCTGTAGTTTGAAGTGTTTTGATCTTTGACGATGTAGTATACTGTGACATAATATGAAATTTATATGACTTGCTGTACCATGAGTTTTTTAATTATTCTTGATGACATACTATATACTATGACGTCTTTTGGTGATTTTTGTAGACATGCTTTACTGTGTTTTTCAATTAGTTTTGATGACATTTTATACCATGATGCTTTTTGATTTTTCTCAACATACTATACCTTGTCGTTTTGTCATGATTTTGACGACACACTACACTGTTTTCTTGATTAGTTTAGATGACATTCCATACAGTTTTTCTTGGATTTTTGTAAACATACTATTCTGATATACATTCATGATTTTTGATTCAAGTTTTTTGGATTACATACGATGCAGTGTTTTTTTTTGTTTCGTTTGTTTTTATAACAGTTGATTTTTTTCATGCTTTTTTTTCTTAATGATATACTATAGTATGACATTTTGAAGATTATTTTAACAACGCACTGTGCTATCTTATTTTTAAAAGACATATTATCTAAAAGTATGCACGTATTGTACAGGGGTTCTTAATATTTTTCAGGCCAAGGACCACTTCACAGCTAAGCAGTCCTTGGCCTTAGAATATAATGAAGATGATTTCTTTAGAGCAGTGGTTGTTAATGTTTCTATTTCATTTCTGCCTATACATCACCCGAAATCCTACGCAATGGACCTTTAAATTAGTTCTTGAATGATTGGCCCTCATGTGTTTAGAGTCTTTATTGGTCATCATTGATTGAAGGGTTGTTTTTTTTGCTGTCATTCTACAGACTGATGTTCAGAAGATCCTGAGGAATGCAAGAAAATTGCCAGATAAAACTCAAACTTTCTACAAGGTAAATATAGCTATAATGGGCTCTGAATTCTGAGCATCATTTGCAATAATATCTAACTCCGTTCTGTATTTGAAACTGTCAGGAGCTGAACCGTCTTCGAAAGGCTGCCTTGGCTTTCGGCTTCTGGGAGCTCCTGAAGGGAGTGGCCGACCTGCTGGAGAGAGAGTGCACCCTGCTGCCAGACTCCGCACATCCGGACGCCGCCTTCCAGCTGTCCCACGCCGCACAGCAACTCAAACTGGCGAGCACCGGTGACTCCCAGTATGCTGCCTTTGATCACAACATTGCCCCCATGCACACGGACTTCTCAAGCTGAACCCTGTTTGAATCCGCAGAAACAGACTAAAATATAGCAGCATCAGCCTGTGTGGACCACTGCTGAGACAGCAGCTGTGTGAGCTGGAGGCTGCTTAAAGAACTCATCAGAGGACTGCTTCAAGAACCTGTGTGGAACCTAGATGAGTAAGACTGAGAGCTCACACTCCTTTGACACCACCTTAACATGGCAAAACATACAAAGTGAGGTGTTGTAAAATGGTAGCATGTACATATTTACTTTTTTACAAATTTCTTTGTAGGATCTTTTTCACAATTTGACCACATTTAAATCTCACTTTTATTCATACCATCCACATTTACAGGAAACCTATAAAAAATGTAATGTTAGCATTTGAATTCTGTCAAAATGATGAAAAAGCAGAATGTGGGAAGGTGTCAAATTCTACATAGAAGGCTCTTAAAGGGCAGAAGAGACACAAAATGCTCTTTATTTCAGCTGTAATTTTCCCTGAGGTTTGTGGGATGGTTCAGCAATCTGGAATTAGATCAAATGCAGTATTTGTAGACAATGTTTTCGCTGTTTTTCATTTATGCAAAATTACTGTATCTAAAATGACAAAATGCAGCCAAAAAAAACAACAACCCAAGATTAAAAGAAACTTGAAAAAAAACTATCACAAGATGTCATGTTCTATTGCTTTATACATCTCCCAACTTATCTAGAAAATGCAAACTTACATCTATAAGAACTCAAACACAAGTAAGTAAGAACGTCAATGGAATGATTGAAATAAGTCATCTGTATAACAACCATAAATTAATAAATCTAACTGAGAGCAATATTGTAGAATAAAAACAACCATCTAACAATAGTGAGCATAGATTTGACTGTAGCATGGTTTATGAGTATCATTTAAAATGTTTTATCCAGAAATAAGCAGGCAGCTGAGGTGTTTGACGAGTGTTTTTGTTGCTGTATCTCAATGTGCTTTCCTCTTCTTGGTGCGGAAACGCCTCCTCCTCTGCTTGTAAAGATGACGAAAGTTGATAAAAAGTCCTGAAGAGAGGAAGCCAAAATGTTCATACCGCAACCAAAATGCTGTTATTAGAAGATAATGTTCGCTCAGAGATGAGTATGATTAATGTTTTATCTGGGGACTTACCAAGAAACATGAGGACAAGATAGATGTGCAGGACGTAAGAGAAGCTGATAGACGTTCCAACGGCTTTGGGCAGAGGAATGCTGAAGAGTTTGGTCTCGTCAAAGATGGGAATGGATTGTATCACAGCAACAGCTGCATGGGATTGGAGATGAGATACATTTTAGTACTTGTACTTGAAAACGTATTAATTGTGAAAGAAGTAAACAAGCTCACCCTCAGCTATGACACCTAATGGGTACAGTGGTATCCAGACTGTGTAACGCAGCCACGTGAGAGTTTTCCACTCTGTGTTAAAACAGCCCAGCATGTAAAATGGATACCTGAAATAGGAGCATGGTGTTAGTTTTAGGAAGGAAACAAAGTTACATCAATAACTGTAGTCCTTTAAAACAATTCAGCCTGTATAACTAGTTATGCTGATTCTTGTAACAAAAGCTGCTGCACCTGTCTGCTGCTTAGTGTGTCAACTTGTCTGTGGTGCTACTGCATTAGACTTTACCAATGCATACTTACCTAAAAATCTCAATGGCGCTCCAAAAATAGAAAACGAAGAACGTAACAGGCTTGTTATGCATTTCTTCCAAACTGCCCAGAATGATGAAGAGGATAAAATTTCTTCCAACCACCTAATGAGAGTACAAAAATCAAAAAAGAAACCAATACCAAACTACTTTCAGTTTCAGCGAATTGTCACGCTCCCTGGTACATATTTTCTTTTAGTTACCAACGTACTATAATGTGACTTTTGGTCAGATTATATGGTGACTTTAAATTCCTTTTTACGACATACTCTATCATGGACTTACTATACTATGACAGTTTTTGTGTCATTTTGGATGACATACCATAGTATGACATTTTTATGCCAAGTTGGATAAAATAGTGTAGTATAACGTGTCATAGTATTGTATGATGTTTTTATGCCATTATGGACGACATACTATACTACTGAATGACAGTTTTGTGCATTTTTAGAAGACATACCAAAGTATGACATTTTTATTCCATTTTGGACGACATACTATATTAAGACATTTTTATGTATTTTTGGATGGCATAGTATTGAAGGACTTTTTTATGTGTTTTTAGTATGACTTTTTTATGCATTTTTGAGAAAGTGTAGTGCACTAGTACACTACACTGACATTTTTATCCCATTTTGGACGACATATATTAGTTTTTTTTTTGTGCCAATTTAGACATCATACTAAAGTATGACATTTTTATGCATTTCTGTTTGACATACTGTAGTATGACATGTTTGTGCCATTTTGGAAGACATACTGTACTGTATTTTTATATTACCGTAGAGTGAGTTTTTTCAACATACTTTACTAAGATTTTTTTAACATACATTCTATGAGTACAGATGACACAGCCTTAGGAGGGACAAGAACGTCAAAGTACTACATTATGCAATGAGTTTTTTCAAGATACTATAGCGAGTTATTAAAATGTTTCGACATATAATGGCTCTTTGGGAAATGAAGACAGGAAGTGGGTGGTGTTGGACACAGAAGAGATAAAGGAGTAGGGAGTGGAGATGAACACAGTAAAAGAAAAAACAAGACAACAGACTAGACAAAAGCACTAAACACTTGACTAAGACAGGCTGAGCCGCAGACAGCTGTTTCAATTTGTTGTGGTTATAAACAAGTTTGAAAAATAATATTCAGCTTTTTTGTTGGAGTGATGTGTTGTTCTTAAAAGATTGTGGATCAGAAGCAGAAAGTGTCCCTCTGCTTTATGATTTTGTTTTTCTCTGATTAGGTCATGTAGGTAGGTAATAAGTTCTTGTGTGTACTTGTTATTGTGCCTCTATGAAACGTTACCGCGCGCTGCCACACACCTTATGCACCTTATGTTTTAGTAGTGTTGTGCACCCAAAAATGGGGCTCCCCCGAAAGTCACTCTGTAATTTGGACCCTCACTATAACTTTTCATGTAATTTTTTCGACATGCTATATTATGATGTTTTTGGATGTTTTTTCAACATTCTATACTATGACGTATCTCGACATGTTGTACTTTGTGGTTTCAGTTGTTTTTTGGACATATTTTGTGATTTTTCACCATACTACAGTATGGCATTTTCAGTCGACATGCTATATTATGGCGTTTTTGGTTGTTTTTGAAACATACTATGCTTTGGCGTGTCTCTGCACGGTATATTTATGCTGTTTTGAGGCATTTTCAGTTGTTTTTGGGACATGTCATATTTTTACATTTTTAGCCTTACTACAGCCTTGCCTTTTTTGGTCATTTTTTCAACATGCTATATCATGGTGTTTTTGGTCGTTTTTGCAGCCATACTATGCTGTGGCATGTCTTGGCATGCTGTTTTATGCTGCTTTGAGGAGTTTTCAGCGGTTTTTGGGACATTTCATGATTTGATATTTTTAGCCTTACTATAGCCTTGGCTTTTCAGTCTTTTTTTTTTAAGATGCATCATTGTGGTGTTTTTGGTTGTTTTTTTGCAACATATTATGCTATTGTGTCTCTGCACTCTACTTTATGCTGTTTTGAGGTGTTTCAGCTGTTTGTGGGGCATGTCGTATTTTGACGTTTTTAGCCATACTATAGCCTTGCCGTTTACGTCATTTCTTCAACATGCTGTATTATGGTGTTTTTGCAGCATACTATGCTATGGCGTGGTTTGGTACACTATTTTATGCTGTGTTGAAGTTTTCAGATGTTTTTGGGACATGTCATATTTTGACAGTTTTTAGCTATACTGTAGCCTTGCCTTTTTGGTCATTTTTTGACACATGCATTATTGTGGTGCTTTTGGTTGTTTTTGAAACACATTATGCTATGGCATGTCTCTGCAAGTTGATTTATGCTGTTGTGAGATGTTTTCAGCTGTTTTTGGGACATGTCATATTTTGACATTTCTAGCCTTACTATAGCCTTGCCTTTTTCAGTCATTTTTCGACATGCTATATCATGGTGTTTTTGGCCATTTGTGCAACATATTATGCAATGGCATGTCTTGGCATGCTGTTTTATGCTGTTTGAGGTGTTTTCAGCTGTTTTTGGGACATGTCATGATTTGATATTTTTAGCCTTACTATAGCCTTGCCTTTTCGGTCATTTTCTTTAGATGCGTCATTGTGGTGTTTTTGGTTGTATTTGCAACATACTATGCTTTGGCGTGTCTTGGCATGCTATTTTATGCTGTTCTGAGGTGTTTTCAGCTGTTTTTGGGACATGTCATATTTTGACATTTCTAGCCTTACTATAGCCTTGCCTTTTTCAGTCATTTTTTGACATGCTATATTATGATGTTTTTAGCCTTTTTTGTAACATTCTGTGCTATGGCATATCTCGATTTTATGCTGTTTTACTTGATTTTATGCTGTTTTGAGGTGTTTTCAGCTGTTTTTGGGACATGTCATATTTTTAAATATTGAGCCATACTACAGCCTTGCCTTTTCGGTCATTTTTTCGACATGCTATATCATGGTGTTTTTGGCTTTTTTGCAACAATCTATGCTATGGCGTGTCTTGGCACGCTATTTTATGCGTTTATCATAAAACGTGTGTGTTTTCAGCTGTTTTTGAGACATGTCATATTTTGACATTTCCAGCCTTACTATAGCCTTGCCTTTTTCAGTCATTTTTTGACATGCTATATTATGATGTTTTTAGCCTTTTTTGCAACATTCTATGCTATGGCATATCTCGGCACTTGATTTTAAGCTGTTTTGAGGTGTTTTCAACTGTTTTGGAGGGCAATGTCATATTTTGACATTTCTAGCCATACTATAGCCTTGTCTTTTTTAGTCATTTTTTTGACATGCTATATCATGGTGTTTTTGGCCTTTTTTGCAACATACTATGCTATGGCGTGTTATGGTACTGTATTTTATGCTGTCTTGACATGTTTTCAGATGTTTTTGGGACATGTCGCATTTTGACATTTTTCGCCATACTATAGCCTTGCCTTTTCGGTCCTTTTTTCAACACGCTATATCATGGTGTTTTTGTACATTTATTCAACGTACTATGCTATGGCGTGACTCTGCACTTGATTTTATGCTGTTTTGAGGTGTTTTCAGCTGTTTTTGGGACATGTCATATTTTGACATTTCTAGCTTTACTATAGCCTTGCCTTTTTCAGTCATTTTTTGACATGCTATATTATGGTGTTTTGACCTTTTTTGCAACATACTAAGCTATGGCATGTATTGGCACATTATTTTATGCTGTTTTGAGGTGTTTCTGGGACATGTCATATTTTTAAATATTGAGCCATACTATAGCCTTGCCTTTTCGGTCATTTTTTCAACATGCTATATCATGGTGTTTTTGGTCGTTTTTGCAGCATACTATGCTGTGGCATGTTTTGGTATGCTATTTTATGCTGTGTTGACAGGTTTTCAGATGTTTTTGACACATGTCATATTTTGACATTTTTCGCCATACTATAGCCTTGGCCTTTTCGGTAATTTTTTCGACATGCTGTATCATGGTGTTTTTGGCCATTTGTGCAACATATTATGCAATGGCATGTCTTGGCATGCTGTTTTATGCTGGTTTGAGGAGTTTTCAGCTGTTTTTGGGACATGTCATGATTTGATATTTTTTAGCCTTACTATAGCCTTGCCTTTTTCGGTCATTTTCTTTAGATGCTGTATCATGGTGTTTTTTGGTTGTATTTGCAACATACTATGCTTTGGCGTGTCTTGGCATGCTATTTTATGCTGTTCTGAGGTGTTTTCAGCTGTTTTTGGGACATGTCATATTTTGACATTTCAAGCCTTACTATAGCCTTGCCTTTTCGGTCATTTTTTCAACATGCTATGTCATGGTGTTTTGGGCCGGTTTTGCATCATACTATGCTATGGCGTGTTATGGTACTGTATTTTATGCTGTGTTGACATGTTTTCAGCTGTTTTTGGGACATGTCGCATTTTGACATTTTTCGCCATACTATAGCCTTGCCTTTTTCAGTCATTTTTTGACATGCTATATTATGATGTTTTTAGCCTTTTTTGCAACATTCTATGCTATGGCGTGTTATGGTACTGTATTTTATGCTGTGTTGACATGTTTTCAGATGTTTTTGGGACATGTTGCATTTTGACATTTTTCGCCATACTATAGCCTTGCCTTTTCGGTCATTTTTTCGACATGCTGTATCATGGTGTTTTTGGCCATTTGTGCAACATATTATGCAATGGCATGTCTTGGCATGCTGTTTTATGCTGGTTTGAGGAGTTTTCAGCTGTTTTTGGGGACATGTCATATTTTGACATTTCTAGCCTTACTATAGCCTTGCCTTTTTCAGTCATTTTTTGACATGCTATATCATGGTGTTTTTGGCCTTTTTTGCAACATTCTATGCTATGGCATATCTCGATTTTATGCTGTTTTGAGGTGTTTTCAGCTGTTTTTGGGACGTCATATTTTTAAAATATTGAGCCATACTACAGCCTTGCCTTTTCGGTCATTTTTTCGACATGCGATATCATGGTGTTTTTTGGCTTTTTTGCAACAATCTATGCTATGGCGTGTCTTGGCACGCTATTTTATGCGTTTATCATAAAACGTGTGTGTTTTTCAGCTGTTTTTGAGACATGTCATATTTTGACATTTCCAGCCTTACTATAGCCTTGCCTTTTTCAGTCATTTTTTTGACATGCTATATTATGATGTTTTTAGCCTTTTTTGCAACATTCTATGCTATGGCATATCTCGGCACTTGATTTTAAGCTGTTTTGAGGTGTTTTCAGCTGTTTTTGGGACATGTCATATTTTGACATTTCTAGCCTTACTATAGCCTTGCCTTTTTTAGTCATTTTTTTGACATGCTATATCATGGTGTTTTGGCCTTTTTTGCAACATACTATGCTATGGCATGTTATGGTACTGTATTTTATGCTGTCTTGACATATTTTCAGATGTTTTTGGGACATGTCGCATTTTGACATTTTTCGCCATACTATAGCCTTGCCTTTTCGGTCCTTTTTTCAACACGCTATATCATGGTGTTTTTGTACATTTATTCAACGTACTATGCTATGGCGTGTCTCAGCACGCTATTTAATGCTGTTTTGAGGTGTTTTCAGATGTTTTAGGACATGTCATATTTTGACTTTTTTAGCCATACTATAGCCTGCCGTTTAGGTCGTTTTTTCAACATGCTTTATTATGGTGTTTTTTGGTTGTTTTTCCAACATACTATGCTATGGCATGTCTTGGTGTGCTATTTTATGCTGTTTTGAGGTGTTTTCAGATGTTTTTGGGACATGTCATATTTTGGCATTTTTAGCCTTACTATAGCCTTGTCTTTTGGGTCATTTTTTCGACACGCTATATCATGGTGTTTTTTTGTACATTTATTCAACGTACTATGCTATGGCGTGACTCTGCACTTGATTTTATGCTGTTTTGAGGTGTTTCTGGGACATGTCATATTTGAAATATTTATCCATACTATAGCCTTGCCTTTTCGGTCATTTTTTCAACATGCTATATCATGGTATTTTTGGTCGTTTTTGCAGCATACTATGCTGTGGCATGTTTTGGTATGCTATTTTATGCTGTGTTGACAGGTTTTCAGATGTTTTTGACACGTCATATTTTGACATTTTTCGCCATACTATAGCCATGGCCTTTTCAGTCATTTTTTCGACATGCTGTATCATGGTGTTTTTGGCCATTTGTGCAACATATTATGCAATGGCATGTCTTGGCATGCTATTTTATGCTGTTCTGAGGTGTTTTCAGCTGTTTTTGGGACATGTCATATTTTGACATTTCTAGCCTTACTATAGCCTTGCCTTTTTCAGTCATTTTTTGACATGCTATATGATGATGTTTTTAGCCTTTTTTGCAACATTCTATGCTATGGCATTTCAACATGCTTTATTATGGTGTTTTTGGTTGTTTTTCCAACATACTATGCTATGGCATGTCTTGGCATGCTATTTTATGCTGTTCTGAGGTGTTTTCAGCTGTTTTTGGGACATGTCATGATTTGATATTTTTAGCCTTACTATAGCCTTGCCTTTTCGGTCATTTTCTTTAGATGCGTCATTGTGGTGTTTTTGGTTGTATTTGCAACATACTATGCTTTGGTGTGTCTTGGCATGCTATTTTATGCTGTTCTGAGGTGTTTTCAGCTGTTTTTGGGACATGTCATATTTTGACATTTCTAGCCTTACTATAGCCTTGCCTTTTCGGTCATTTGTTCAACATGCTATGTCATGGTGTTTTTTTGTACATTTATTCAACGTACTATGCTATGGCGTGACTCTGCACTTGATTTTATGCTGTTTTGAGGTGTTTTCAGCTGTTTTTGGGACATGTCATATTTTGACATTTCTAGCTTTACTATAGCCTTGCCTTTTTCAGTCATTTTTTGACATGCTATATTATGGTGTTTTTTACCTTTTTTGCAACATACTAAGCTATGGCATGTATTGGCACATTATTTTATGCTGTTTTGAGGTGTTTCTGGGACATGTCATATTTTTAAATATTGAGCCATACTATAGCCTTGCCTTTTCGGTCATTTTTTCAACATGCTATATCATGGTGTTTTTGGTCGTTTTTGCAGCATACTATGCTGTGGCATGTTTTGGTATGCTATTTTATGCTGTGTTGACAGGTTTTCAGATGTTTTTGACACATGTCATATTTTGACATTTTTCGCCATACTATAGCCTTGGCCTTTTCGGTAATTTTTTCGACATGCTATATCATGGTGTTTTTGGCCATTTGTGCAACATATTATGCAATGGCATGTCTTGGCATGCTGTTTTATGCTGGTTTGAGGAGTTTTCAGCTGTTTTTGGGACATGTCATGATTTGATATTTTTAGCCTTACTATAGCCTTGCCTTTTCGGTCATTTTTCTTTAGATGCTGTATCATGGTGTTTTTGGTTGTATTTGCAAC
The DNA here is from genome assembly GCF_008729295.1 of Plectropomus leopardus. Taxonomy (NCBI): domain Eukaryota; kingdom Metazoa; phylum Chordata; class Actinopteri; order Perciformes; family Serranidae; genus Plectropomus; species Plectropomus leopardus. The sequence continues at coordinate 5,237,294 of NC_056473.1, read as the reverse complement.
ATACTATGCTTTGGCGTGTCTTGGCATGCTATTTTATGCTGTTCTGAGGTGTTTTCAGCTGTTTTTGGGACATGTCATATTTTGACATTTCCAGCCTTACTATAGCCTTGCCTTTTTCAGTCATTTTTTGACATGCTATATTATGATGTTTTTAGCCTTTTTTGCAACATTCTATGCTATGGCGTGTTATGGTACTGTATTTTATGCTGTGTTGACATGTTTTCAGATGTTTTTGGGACATGTTGCATTTTGACATTTTTCGCCATACTATAGCCTTGCCTTTTCGGTCATTTTTTTCGACATGCTGTATCATGGTGTTTTTTGGCCATTTGTGCAACATATTATGCAATGGCATGTCTTGGCATGCTGTTTTATGCTGGTTTGAGGAGTTTTCAGCTGTTTTTGGGACATGTCATATTTTGACATTTCTAGCCTTACTATAGCCTTGCCTTTTCGGTCATTTTTTCAACATGCTATGTCATGGTGTTTTGGGCCGTTTTTGCATCATACTATGCTATGGCGCGTTATGGTACTGTATTTTATGCTGTGTTGACATGTTTTCAGCTGTTTTTGGGACATGTCGCATTTTGACATTTTTCGCCATACTATAGCCTTGCCTTTTTCAGTCATTTCTTGACATGCTATATCATGGTGTTTTTGGCCTTTTTTGCATCATACTATGCTATGGCATATCTCGATTTTATGCTGTTTTGAGGTGTTTTCAGCTGTTTTTGGGACGTCATATTTTTAAATATTGAGCCATACTACAGCCTTGCCTTTTCGGTCATTTTTTCGACATGCGATATCATGGTGTTTTTGGCTTTTTTTTGCAACAATTTATGCTATGGCGTGTCTTGGCACGCTATTTTATGCGTTTATCATAAAACGTGTGTGTTTTCAGCTGTTTTTGGGACATGTCATATTTTGACATTTCCAGCCTTACTATAGCCTTGCCTTTTTCAGTCATTTTTTGACATGCTGTATTATGATGTTTTTAGCCTTTTTTGCAACATTCTATGCTATGGCATATCTCGGCACTTGATTTTAAGCTGTTTTGAGGGTGTTTTCAGATGTTTTAGGACATGTCATATTTTGACTTTTTTAGCCATACTATAGCCTTGCCGTTTAGGTCGTTTTTTCAACATGCTTTATTATGGTGTTTTTGGTTGTTTTTCCAACATACTATGCTATGGCATGTCTTGGTGTGCTATTTTATGCTGTTTTGAGGTGTTTTCAGATGTTTTTGGGACATGTCATATTTTGGCATTTTTAGCCTTACTATAGCCTTGTCTTTTGGGTCATTTTTTCGACACGCTATATCGTGGTGTTTTTGTACATTTATTCAACATTCTTTGTTATGGCGTGTCTTGGCACACTATTTTATGCTGTTTTGAGGTGTTTTCAGCTGTTTTTGGGACATGTCATATTTTGACTTTTTTAGCCATACTATAGCCTTGCCGTTTAGGTCGTTTTTTTAACATGCTTTATTATGGTGTTTTTGGTTGTTTTTCCAACATATTATGCTATGGCGTGTCTTGGCGCGCTATTTTATGCTGTTTTGAGGTGTCATGACACTGCAAACCGTGTTGTTTTTTTAATGACATACCATACTATTTTTTTTATTTTTATACCTTTTCAAAGTATACTATTCTATGACCACTTGATGACATTTTATGACATCGCTATGACTTTGTTATGACTTCTTTTCACATCTCCATGTCATACTATACCATGACATTTTTAAACTTAAACTTTTAAACGGCATAAACTATCAAAGGCAGGGGACAAGATTTTGTTATGGATGCATTCAGGTTTCTGTTTGTGGTCTGAGTGGTATTGACCAATAACCTCTGAGCAGCAGGTAAACAGATGTTGTTAGATGGAACACATTGGCTGACTTGCAATCTTGGAACCCATTTGCTAGGGCCTGATATGAATTAATTGATATTAGGATATGTACTACCCACCCTTCACATTTACTGTTAACATCATAATTTTGACTTTTATTCTGAGTTTTATTACACTATAATCTGTTTTATTCTATTTCTTGTCATGTTCTAACTCTTTCATGTTCAACACATGGAGTTACCGTTTATTCATGATTTGTGCTGTATAAATAAAGTTTGGTTTGATTTAATTTAATGCCTACTTGTTACAACGGATCTCTCTAAATATTGGCTGTTGCCTCAAAACCTATAGCTGATGGGTTTTTGAGATTGCTGCACATCAAACAAATGAGCACCCCACACCTGTATAAGAGATGGAATAACACCTGCGTGGACTACACCAAAAGCAGCATTGAGGACCTCTACTGCTGCCAAGATCTGGCAGAAGAACATAACATCCGATATGGTGTGAAACGTGTCATAGAGAGAATCTGAAATGAGAGCAGTGTTATAAATGACCAGGTTATTCAGAAGAACTTGATCAAAGAAGGAAAAACAATGTGAATGTTAAGGCCACAGTAATCTTATATTTGCTCACCTTGACCAAAGATAAAGAGCCGCACGGTCATGTTGACAAAGATCCATGAAAAACCAAGAAACTGCACCAGGTTATACATAAACAAAAACCCTGTTTTCAGGCTGACAAACCCTGAAACATTTGAAATAAAAAGGAAGCATTGAGGCAATAGATTCACAATAAGATATGGTAAAAGTCTACTGCCCAAAAAAAATAAATAAATAAAAAATGCCAAAAGCAAAATCAAACTCTGGGAACAAAATTGATAGACTATAACAAAACAGGCATGCATGTAGAGAAATTTGCATTCACCTTCCTCGTTATGCCTTGAAGCCTTCAGCCTATTTTGTTTTTCCTCCTTTTCAAAGAAAGGCAGAACAAAATATACATAAAAGTCTTTACCTTTGGTATCAATAGTAAAATCTTAGTTCTGGTATGTAGACAACATTGAAATTTTTGCAATATTTTATTTAACACAGCTGTTAAAGTTAAGTTAGTGCATGAAAATGTCCCTCTGATGTAAAAACTCACCTTTTCCCGGATCTCCATCTCAGCATCTGACTCGTCCAGCCAGCGGTCAAAGTCCGGTGCCAGGAAGACTGGTTTGCGCTCCTGTAGCGTCAATCTTTCCCACCAGCCTCTCTGCTCTTTCTGCACTGTAATATTCACCTGCCGCTGCGTGGACTTGTGGCTCACCTGGTAACACAGTTTCATTTAATGAGCACAGTCAGCAAAACTAGAAGGCTAAGTAAGAAAGGAGTAGCATTATAGTTAGGACTGATATTTAAATGGATACATACCTCTGACTTTACAGGTAAATGAAATTCTAGGCTGAATTCATATTCATTTTGTCCTTTTGCACCATGGCCCTGTGCTGCAAAAAAAATACCACATAAAATCATTAACATTCAAAAAATGTTTACACAGGCAAAAGAACATTAAAAGGATAGTTTAGATTTTTGAAGTGAGGTTGTATAAGATACTTATCCATAGTCACTGTATTACATGAAGTAGATGGCAATCGTCACACCCTCAGTTTTGAGAAGCAGTGTCTCAGTTTATAGTTAGGGTATTTTTTACTGCTTTATCACACAGTGATTTCTAATGGGAAAGTGAAGCTGTTATAGTGCTTTCTTTAGAGCCAGATTCCATTGAGAAAAACAATGATTTACTTTGTTGAACATGAGAGCTGCTGGTCTACCACTAGGAGTGTGACAGTATGGATTTTTTTTTTTCCACTGTGGTGAAAAAGCAATGCATTACCACGCTTTGGTGGTACATATGGAAGAAAATTAATGATAACTACACAATGATTACTGCTTTATATTTCATATAATACTACATATGCATTCCTGTAACTTTCACCAGAAAAAAAATACAAAATCTGGGAAAGAAATCGGGTGATGAGCTCAATCCCAGAGCATGCCTCAAATAACTGCAGTATTACAGTAATGCAGTTACTGTCACAGCCCTATCTACCGCTGCTTCACTCTTAGTTATTTTTTTTTGTTTTATTGCGTAACCTTGGCATTTAAAGGGTAAGTTCAACTTCACCAAAGTCACACAATAACACTAAGTAACGAACAGACAGGCAGCTTCTGTGAAGCTTCTGTGATAAGCGAGCTAAAATTAGTCTTTCACAAAGGAGCTCTGTGGTTTTGACAAGAGCATAAATGGGGAACTGAGGCTGTTGACAGCGTCCCTGTCAAAACGGGTCCTGCCTGAAGAAAACATAGAGTGATGAATCTTCTCTAAGTACGGCAAACACTCTAACTGATATTGATTTTTTTTTAGATGAGACTTTTTTTTTAGGTGGCCAATCTACAGCAGTACACTGCTTAGCTTCCATGTCGGATTCCAGCCTGCTTTTCCAAACTGGGGGTGTGCCAACTGACATCTAGTGTATGTTACATATAGACTGGTAAGTATCCAACCAACCCCACCTCAAAAATAAATACAGTATATATCTTTTTATATCTTTCAATGTACCTCACCTTTAAACTGAAGCACTCTTTCATGTACTTGCACGTCAATATTCTGCAAAAAGAAACAGAGGCAGATGATGAGCTCACTTCCTCCTACAGAGAATTACAGCCTTACATTACAAGCTGTGCAGTGTGTACAATAGGGCTGTGCAGAGACACTAATAAAATGTTTAAAAGACCGATGTTAGACCTAAAGAAGCTGTTGAGCTAAGGCAACTTTAATAATTGTATAATCCACCGACAATAGAGACCAGCCAAAACCATTTCCTTGTTTCAAGAGACTCTTGAGGAAATGAGCTATTTCACATAATGTCCACCCTGAATCAGCTCTTTTTCATGTTACTGTTTACTGTGCAAGAAACAGCATGGTGAAATGGACTGCACCTGTATAGAGGTTTTCTAGTCTTTTTGACCACTCAAAGAGCTTTCACACTACATGTCACATTCACCCATTTACACACACATTCACAGACTGGCACTCTGTAACCATTCATACACACTCACACTCAGTATCTTGCCCAAGGATACTTTGACATGTTGCCTGGGGGAGTCTGGGATTTAACAACTGATCTTATGAATAGAGGACGACCCGCTCTACCTCTCAGCCACAGCCGACCCTTATACAGAACACAACAATTTAAAGGACTATGATGCAAAAATTCAGAGCAGAACAGAGCAATAAAAGTGTACTGAATGTTTTTTTCTGCAGGCTAAAGTTTAGGGCAAAGTGACATCTGTATGATGCAACTGTACTTTATCCTCACTGCCCTCACCTGTGGGACGTGGTTAGGAATGTTTTACAATGCCTCTGCACTTTAGGTAGTGTGGAAGGCTATATTTAGGGTTATTAACCCATGCAACTGACTGTGCACAAACATTCTTTAAAGCCACGATACTTATCTGGAATGTGGTATATCACTGAGCAGGTTTGGTGTGATCAAATCTGATATAACCAGAAATGACTTCTTTTCAGGTTTCCTGCAGCTTAAAGCAGATTCAAGACTTTTAAAGGCTTTCTAATGCCACTTGGTATGTAGTTTGAGACCATTTTTTCATAACCAAAATTAAAGCAAGACTATTTTATTTTTCCCAAAGGTTTTTCTTATGACATGAAACATGATATTTGTTTTGTCTGGTGAAAAAGTTTGATTATCCGTGTCAAATATTGAAATAAAACACATTTTTGAGTGAAACACACGGAAGACAATGAATATGTTATCATACAAAGTATCTTTTTGGTTTACCAACAGAAGCAGGAAATAACTGCCATTTTCTTCGCGATTTTGTGTTTTTTAATCTGCATGTGAGATTCAACTGCTTGGATGATGAGTTTAACATTTTGAAACCTTGAGGGACATCATTTTTCTTGTACTGTATTCAGATGCCTTTTACAATGATTTAAACCACTGAACCCTAAGAGAAGTGTTCTGTTTTGTGTTGTTTAATCATGGGGAAAAGGGCAGTTAGTAACTTGGCATGAAATGTCCTGCAAATTGTGAGATTTAGTAGACTTTGAAAACGAAAAAAAATGTACCAAAAACTATATCTATAATAGGCATAATTAGATACTTAAATTAAATTAAAATTTAAATTAAATTAATTAAAATATTACGGACAAAATATTTTTATTTTTGGAACTTTTTTCTGGGTCATTTCCTTGTTTGTTATTGTTTTGACTACTAACATTCTTTCGCCCTATTTTCTGTCCTGCTTCAGTAATATCTTCTTATTTATTTATTTATTCATTCTTTAAAATTCATTTTATTTTTACTCATTTCTTGATCAGTTTTGGTAGTTCCTTCTGAAGATGCCTAACTGTTTTGGGGAAAAATCAAGCCAATTCGCTAAGATTTCAAAAGGTTAAGAATAGGAATTAATTACATTAATTAACTGAAAAATAAAAAATAAACACAACAATTAAGGCCTTTTTTGTAGGTTAATAAATGCAATGCCTTCAAGGCTTTTTGAGGAACCATGTCTTTATTTAGCAGTCTATATGCAAAATGTGCAGCTACCCAGAAGTGTGGCATTTACAGGAACCTGCACCCTTAATTTGCTTGATCTATTATTTCCCCTTAGCGACACAAAACTGTGCTCGGGCCAGTGTTATGTCGAATACTGTGCCCTCGTCGATAGGTGCCCCCCCAACTTTTAACTCAAACCTAACCACCGAGGTGTGCACTCGCACTAACAGAGGGAAGACATTAACGGGGTAACACATTTCGACACAACACCCACCAGAGAGCAATATCTTGAGAAGTAGTGAGTACAGGCAGTTTGTGTTCCCCCAAAACAAATCATTATCTCACCTGGGCGTCCGTCAACTCCACTCGCAGGTAAATTTCTTCATGGCGTTGAGCCCAGTAAACGAGAGGTGTGAGCGGCATTGTTCCGCTTTTAACAGAGCTTTCTTTCAAACAAATGTAGGTCTAGTCGAGCAATGAATGAACCAACTCTCCCCCCTTCATGCTAGCCGTCATGGAAAGCTTCAGCATATACCCAGAATATTCTGCGAACGCGCGCGCTGTCTATCTGTAAGCGTAGCGACGTGCTCGTGCAGGAGCCCTTTGTCGTGCTTTCCGCTGATTGGCTGGCGGTGAATATTTACGGAAGTAGTTAAAGTTGGCAGGAGAGACACGGGTGTTAAGCGACTTCTTCTTGGTAATATGCTAATATGCAGACAGAGGAGAATGTATCCTGTCCAAAAACGGATTTGTTGAAATCTAGCGGAACATTTAATATTCTTGTTGGCGTGACAGGAAGCGTTGCGGCCCTAAAACTGCCTCTTTTGGTTCCCGAGCTTCTTCTGCTCCCTGGGGTGAGCTGCTTCGTATGATGATTGTTTTCATTCAGTGCCTGATTTTAAATGAGCAATTCTTCTGTCTGTCTCTCTTAATTGTACACCACGTATATGGCCGTACACCAGCTCATATTACTGCTTCTCTACCTGACAGAGCGCATATTAACTCACTTTAGCCGCGAGATGGAGATGTTGCAGCAAATAACCAGCAGTATAATCGTGTTGCTATAGACTGTTTATTTAGCTACAGTATTGTTATTTTAGTCTCTGACAGTGTCGTTTCTATAAAAGCCTCACGAAGGACAGTGAGATTAAACTGACAAAACAGTGGCTCCAGCCTACTCAGCCAAAGTAGCAAAAACCCTTTGAAACCCTTTGCATTTAAATCACTTTCCAAAATTGGTTTGATTTCTTTAAAAAATAAATAAATAATGAGTAACATGACAAGAAATGGACATGACATTGGTAGAATTAGAAAATTATTATGTTTTAAAAAATAGGAAGAAATATCCGCAGAACAATACTTCTAATTATCATTGGTATATATTTAAAATGCTTCAGAATTGTTATCATTTTACAGTGAGGTGTATTATGCTTTGTTTATATGGGTCTTATCTTGAGGTCAGAGGTTGATGGATGGTTAGGCCTTGGAGCCGGATGTCGGATTACTGGCACCAGGCTTAAATGACATGGAATGTGTCCCCTTGGGGGGGTTTTGTGATTGATCACAGTAGGTGAGGAATGTTTACTGATGAATGTGTAGATGCTTGTACCTCTATAAGAGACATGCATGAGCTGTAAGAGAGAGAGATTCGCATTGGTCCTGAATCTTCTCCGAGGCAGACCATGGTGCCTGGTGGATGCTGAACTTTGTTGTAATTGATTCTTATGCAACCAAGTCAGTGTCAGCGGAGGTTTCTTCATCGTCTACACATCATTGCTACTTAAGAGACAATGACAACAGCCTTTTTTGTTTGTTTGTTATATATTCCCATTTCTTAAGTTTTCTCCTTATTTGTTTGCTTTTTTTTTTTTTAGGTATTTGTCTTGCACTTTTTACTAATTTCTTGCTAATTTCTGGGCCATTTCCTCTTAAGGTGCTCAGTGCCTTCTTCTCATGTTTTGGAAAGAAATATCTATTTGCCCAGGTTTCAAATTGTTAATGAAAACCCTAGACTGTTAGTGGGACACTACAAAGAAAAGGATATCTAAGAAACAGTGAGGTGTCTCTATTTTTGTGTGAAGTGTTTTAATACATCCAGGTTTGAGAGATATTGAGCTCTGTAACTAATATTTGCAAAGAACACTCATGAGAGAAACTCAAACTCTGGGAATTACAATAAAAGTGTTGAATGTATCTTATTATGATAAAAGCGGATAATGACATGACATATGGTCCTGAGAAGGAGGCCATGAAAAGTGTAGTCAAAACCACAAACCTGGGTGTGCAACTTTAACTACATAATTATGTGAAAGGTGCAATGGTGTACTAAAGTGCAGGACTTATACTGTATATGGTCATTAATATGAAGATCAGTGACTGTATCTCTGCTTAGTTTTCCACTTCTTAAACTCTACAGCAATATTAAAATGTGCTGCCTTGTTTTATGCCTAAGGTGGATGTAAGAGTGGTCACCACAGAGCATGCCAAGCATTTCTACAATCCTGCAGAGGTTTCAGTAAAAATCTACAGCGACAAGGATGAGTGGGAGGTAACAACAAACTTCTTAAATGTTCTAGTATAGTTATTATAGACTGACAGTCTGTAGCAGAGTTTTTCTTACTTGGTAATACTGATAAATTGACTGGACTGTGGAAGGTTTGGAAAATGCATGTTTTAATAACTGGTATATTTTTAAAAATAAATGAAATAGGTGTGACATATATCACAATTTATATAGAGTCTATTTAAGCTCCCTGTATGCTCTTGAAAAGAATTCCATACTTATGAATTGCACTGAGTATATTAGTGTGGCATTACTTGTCCAACAATCACTTGACAGCGTTACAGTTGCTGAGGTCAGGAGACATAAAAACATGGTCAAAGGCCAGAAAAGATTGAGAAACGCTGGTCTGAAGTTTCACGCTCTTCGGACAGGAAATGAGGAAGCAAGTGTGTCATTGTTTGAATTCCTCACAGCATGTCTCTGTTTCAGCTGTGGACTCAGAGATCTGACCCTGTGCTTCACATTGATCTGAGGCGCTGGGCAGACCTACTTGTTATTGCCCCCCTTGATGCCAACACTCTTGGAAAGATTGCTAATGGCATTTGTGACAATCTGCTGGTGAGGACATTACCTAATATCACCTAATAAGTAAACAAATGTTATAGCAAATAATAATGAATTCCATCATTTTTTCCATGCTGATTTGTCTTTGTCATTGGCAGACATGTGTGGTAAGAGCCTGGGATACCAGTCGCCCTCTCCTCTTCTGCCCTGCAATGAATACAGCTATGTGGCAGCATCCCATTACAGCCCAGCAGGTATCCAGGCTGATCGAGTTTGGATATGTGGAAATTCCCTGCATTGCTAAGAAGCTAGTGTGTGGAGATGAAGGTGGGTTTTATTACTATCCAAAAGATATTAACTCTGGACCAATATTAACTTTCTCTTTATGGAATCTCAGAATGCATGACCCTGTTTGTTTAACCAGAAGAAAAACACAATACAATGCTGAAAGGAAAGCCAATCAAATCACAGAAGATCCCACTCACCCACTGCAGAAGTCTTCCCAGCTACTACCATCAGGCCGCCATAAAGTCCCCTTGGCCTAAGAAAAATACGTATAAAGATTCCTTAATTCCAACTGCCATTAACATCTTAAATAAAAAATAATGATCCATACATATACATTAACACTATCACTTCGCACATAGTAGTATATTGTAATTTTATTCTGTCTAAATTATTTGTGTTAGGGTATTTATTCTGTTTTTAGGAACACATGCTGTGTGTTTACTGTCCGAGTTTGTTTTGCACTGTATGTTGAGCCACGTCTAAGATGATTTTCCGTCACCACAGACAATAAAGTTTTCTAAATCTGAAACATTGATGTCAAAAATGAGTGAATATAGCTTTAAGTACTTTCAAAGTATAGATTCTGAATGCATCAGTCTTTTTGTTATCACCATAACTTTTCTAAAAAAGTATGCAGACCAATAAAGAAATTCTTACCTCAAGGCATCCTCAAGAGCAGCATCTGTAAAATAAGCAGAATGAGGTGAATAGACAGGGCAGATGTAGACAGATGTGGGAATTTAACTGTAAATGAGTAAACAACTAGTGTGTACAAGTGACGAATACATCATGTGACATCAGTAGTCTACAGGCAAATATATTGGTAAAATAGGCAAAAGCTTTATAGCAACTAGACTAGCTTCATTGTTTGGCATGCCGTCATCGAGGCATTAGCAGAAAAGGGATGGATGGATGGATGGATGGATGGTATCATCTCTAATACAGTGTACAGTGTACGACAGCTGACAGTAAGCTATGTCTTTACTTTGAGTACTGACGGAAATACAGTCTGATTCTTTCCAGGAACAAGCTGCAAAAGTAGCCAAACTACAAATTAGCTGGTGTTGTGTGATTGATGTTTGGTTAAAGAACTTAAGTTGGAATGTAGGAAGTGATTACTGGTGAATTTGAAGCTTGTCTAGCTGTCAGCAAACTGGATCGTCTATATACTGCTGTTGACCTCTGAGATGATAATTGACAGTATTTTGCTGATCAGCTAAGATGCTCATTCTGTTTGTACGCTGTGGCTTTCTCACAAAAGATGGTACAAGCAGTTCTGACGCTGTAATGTCTGGCAGTTATAGAGTCTGTGTGATTTTAAGGGTTAGAATGCAATTTTAATTTGCACTCGCTAACCTGTGTGGTATGTAGCCTGAGTAGTGTCTGAAGCATAGGGTGTGTTATCATTTAACCTTGTCATATCCCTCATAACTTCCATTCTTGGCATTCATTTGCCTTGTTATTAAATTAAAACCTGCACTATGTTCTGAAGTACTATGTGGGGTACCTTCAGCTTCATAACATTAGTTGCTATATTTACATGTTGTATTTGCCCGACCTGGTTTTCTGATAATAACTTAACAATTTAGTTTGTCAATTATTTTGTGCAATTGATTCAAGAATATTAAAAGCTAAAGAGTTACTTTTGATTGTGTGTTTGTACATGCATTTCAATACAAACACTATCTGCCCCAATAATTAATTCACGCTTATCCTCCTAAAGTGAAAAGCCACCTATTGCTATCCTTAACTTACCTCGGTTTCAAACTAATTTAAAAGCAGTTGGCCCAAGGGGTGGGTTGGGAATTTTTTTTTCCTAATGACACTCAGTAAGCTGGATAGCATGGTTTGATCACAGATTCGCGTGAATCTGGTTTAAACAGCTCAGTCATGTACTGACTGGTATGCAGTCAAGGCGCAGCAGAAGAAAAATTGTCAAGAAGATTGCGTTAGAATTCACTTTTGTGAAAGTGGTTCTTCCAATATATCAGCAGGCTGTCCTCATGTATCTAGTCTTTGTGAATGCCACTTTTTGTCACGTCTTGTGGTTATGTGACAAAGTTGTTGTTTTTTTTTTAATGCTTCAAAAAAAAAAAAAAATGCTACAGAGAGGCATACCCACAAAACTTTAAAAACAATGTAATGCGGATTCATAAACAAAAGTGGTAAAAATACACAAATGAAGATTCTAACTGTAGTTAACCCCTTGAAACCTGAAACTGGCTTGATTTCTTAAAAAAAAAAAACATAGAAAGCAGGCAATCAGCAACTAAAAAACATGACAAAAAGGAAGAAATTAGGCAAAAGTTACAAGAAAATTCTCAAAATTAGCCAAACAAAAAATAAAAGAACCAAACAGGAAATGACCTGAAAAGATGCTAGAATAAATTAATAATTTCTGACGATTCTAATAATTATAAATATACTTTTTTGGGGCAAATTTTAAGGTACTTTTCTTATCACCTTTGCGAGACATTTCATGTGAAGTTGCTTATTACCTTTTTTCCCACGCTTTTGAAAGAAATCACACAAATTTACTCAATGTTTTAAAGGTTTAAATGCTTGGGAAAGACACAAGAAAAGTGATAACCATCCAGGTTTTAAGTAAAAAAACAAACCTCAGATCAGCCCTCTTCAAGGATTATAAAAGCAAAAGTGTTTTGGCAGTAGCTTCACTGTCAGAGCTACAGACTAATAGATATCTGCTCTGGAAAACTTTAACTTTGAATCTGTTGCAACAGGAAGTGTTAAGTTTGCTTTAACAGCATAACGTCAGCTCTCTGATAGCGCTGCATCCCGTTGATGCACTGGTGTGGTCTGAACAACACACTGAAATGACCCAGCATAGATTTAGATAGGCAAACCCTATACAAGAGAATGTGTTTATTATTTTGTACGTATGGAGAATGGGCAAAAGTGCATGAGAAGTATATATGTGTCTTAGTATTATTTGTTTACAGGCCACTGACTGCTAATTTATTTTGATTTATTTATTTTAAATGTATTTTTTTGAAGTTGTTTGTATAACTCTGTCATTCTTGACCATGTTGCAGGTAAAGGGGCCATGGCGGAGGTATCGACGATCGTCAGCGTTATTAAACAGTATGTGCAGAAACAAGATGAGTCATCCCTGAAAACATGCATGTAACATGGTATTGTGCATTCAGCTGGCACAAAAAAAAGAAAAATAGAAATGAAGCTTGAAGAAGGTTTTTTCCAAACCTCGAAGACCCTGCACACTCATGATAAACTCACGCAGGTGATGTCATCTGTTTTACCTCTTCCTGCTGGGATTGCGTGGGTGTTTATAGACTGTCATTAAATGGCATCTCTCTGAAAAAAGACTGAAGTGTGGGGATGTCACTTTAATTGTTATTGTCAACTAGGTGCTTAGGTGCTTGTTTTTACATGTATCATCGAGTCATCATTACATAATAACATGACTGATGACTAATAGGAAAAAGAATGCAGATGATCTAGTTATTTAGGCCTCGCCTCTTTTCTGCAGTGACACGGCAATCCCAAAATCACATTGAGGTGTGTGACACAAAATTTCTGTTGTTTTTAAAACAGTAATAATTAGTGACATGTCACCAAGCTTATGTGGATATGTTGAAATGCAGGTTATCCTTGTTGTTGTCTTTCTTTCTTCCCGTTGTTCTTTTTTTTGTCTACACTGTCGCTCACAATGACATCAGGCACGTTATTGTGTTTTGTCAAACTGCTGTATGTGTACAAATATTCTGCCTGCTTAAAAAAAAAAAAGTGATAGGTATTCCTGGGCTGTTAGCATTCACATTATTGAACCTCTGCCTGAGGAACTCAAACTACGCAAAGGTTCATCAAGGATTAGTAGGTCTGAACTGTGATCTAGAGCCAGGCCATAAAGAGCCCTCCTAAGAGTAATCAATAAGATCCTAAAATCAATCCTAAAACAAACAAGGAATCAATGTTAAGAGGCGAAAACCTCTGCAATGTGGTCGTAGCAGTTGAGTTCTGTACAATCGGTAGTCGTTTTAAAGTTATTTGGTAAAGACAAGAATAGAAACAGTTACAGTAATCAAGGCTCAAGGAGAAGAAGCATCTACAACAGTCTCTAAAGTAAGATTTCATTGATAATAAGTGCTGCAGTTTGGGGAGTTTTAAACAACCTGTCGTAAGAGAAAACAAATGTTCACAATGCAACAGAGGTGTACCAAACTGGTCATTATGCAATAAAATGTCACTAAATGCATACGCTTATGATGTCATCCATTTTAGTGTGAACAACATTTTTCATACAGGAGTCTGTAAAACCTGTCATGGTTCCTATGGGGTTAATTATCGAGACAAAGGAGAGGAAACTCTTGTCCCACAAGGCACTTGGACAGAGTAGAGAACAGGTAACATAAAAGTGTCAGCTGAAGTATGGATGTCCCAGACTCACTGACTATTTGGTATGTTATTTTAGTACATATACATATACGTACTATTTTATGTGTCCAGGCAATATATTTTTAATATTTTTGACATAGTAATATCATGGCATAAATGTTTTTAAAGACATACCATGGAGAGGTATACTATATTTTGCAAAGTGCTTTTTTGCTATGACTCTAAGCACCAAAGGTCAAACGTGATGAAACCCATGGTTCACATCATGGTAGACATGTTAATCCCAGTGAAAACCCTCCATCTCTGAACAAACTAGTCTGGATTTTGTCAAGAGACAACAGACGAGTACATGTCAGAGTTAACCAGACCCTGGTTTGTTTATGTAAGTGAGCTGAGGCAGATGGTAACAACTGTCTCACTTGTAATAAACTGAAAGGAACTAAACCTTTGTTGGAGTATGTAAGTATATGATTCAATGTTCACGTTCATTCCTTATTTCATGTTTATTCCTTATATGGTCATGTATATTCCTTATAAGAAGACAAGATATATTGTCGCAATAACTCAATGTTCTGTATTCTGTATTTAACCTTTGGGGTCAGTAGTGAGAGTGAGAGCATGACGTGAAGAGAGATAAATATGGGATGGAAGGAAGAGAGGTGTGGAATGAATGGGGGTCAAAAGGGAATGGATGTGTGGTGTCTATAATTCTGTTCAACAGGACACCTAGAAAGAGAAAAACAATTCCTAATAGGGGACTGTCCTTGGGGTCAACCAATCCTAAGACGATGCCATGCTGAAAGGGGAGCCAGATAACGAGGGGAGCCAACCAGAAGATGACTCTACCTACATTCACATTTTTTGTCATTGTAATAGTATAAAATACTGGATCAGGGACAAACAGGTTGTCAGAATGCAGGCTGACTCACTGATGTTATCGGCTAGGGAGAGGCATTTCTGATCCAGAGCTCTGTATCGGCTCATTGCTTGCTTGAAAAGATTCACTAAAGGTTTGAACTTAAAATTCTAAATTCTGTGTGGACATTCACTCATTTGCTGTTTATTGAGTTGCTTTTAAGAATTCTGAACATAGCACTCACCCTGGGAGGGTGAGAGTTTTTTTCTATTTGCAGCAACCAAGAGAAAAACTCCTTCACCTTGTAGGTGGTCATCTCATGATGGACAAGTAGGGATAGTTCAAATTTTTAGAGGAGGGGCCATAAGGGTTTTTTATCCATAGTCAGTGTCTTACATACAGTAGATATCAGTCAGCAAGCCCCCAGTTTGATGATGCAGGCTGGAGTCTGACACGAGAGCTAAGCAATGAACTGCAGTAGACCTGAATCCAATGACAAAAACAGTAATTTTAGCTGGCAGCACGGGAGCTGCTGGTCTACCGCTGCCTCAGTTAGTTAGTTAGTTAGTAGGCAGGTTTCCATTAAAGCTCAAATTCCACAACTTGAAATTGCGAATGTAAAATATGCCTCATGGAAATACATCAATTTAGAAAAAGCTCCCATTTATCACAAAAAAAGTTCTTACACTTGCATGAGTTGGTGTTTAAGGCCATTTGAAAAAGCCATATTTCACAAAACTGCAGTTGAAACATGCCTATGTCGCCTTGGATTGCAAATAATGTCAGCTAGTGCGGTGGCGGCAATAGAAATAAACCTGGAAATGTTTTAAACATCCATCACCATGCTTCTTGAAAGTTATCTCCGGAGGAGAAGAAGCGTAACATCACTCAATAGAAAAGCAGTCATCTCACAGTGTTTTATTGACTTTTTGAAATATTGCTTAAGTTTTGCACAAATTTGTAATGGAAACCCTCCTTTTGTTATTGTGTGACTTTGGTTAATCTAAATAAACCTTTTTAAGCACCAAAGCCACAAAATAACACAAACACTGACTGATCGAGGCAGCGGAAGACCAGCAGCTCAGCAGTGTTAAATAACTATTTTTCTCAATAGAGTCTGGCTTCACAAATCATAAATCAGAACCTGCCTCAGAGGGCCAAAACAAAATATATAAAATATAAAAAAATATATAAAATAGATAGACAGATCAGATAAAATCAGGATATGCTCTCTGATTAGAAGTACATTTTTAGGAAATAATATAGAGAACATATTCTAAATATAGCATAAACTGAAACTGATATTGATTTTATTAGATGGGGAGTTTTTTTGGTGGCTAAAATATGGTTTGTCGCTAACCCTTCCTGATTTGCTCAGCTTCCTTGTTTGGACTCCAGCCTGCTTCTCAAAACTGGGAGCATGCCCACTGACATCTACTGTATGTAATACACTGACTATGGATAAATACCCCAAACAACCCCACTTCGAAATCTGCCCCCTTAAGATATAAACACTTAAACATTGTCAACCAGAAGGAAAATTGGCGATAACAGTCGCAAAAAGAGATTCAGATTTATAAATGCGGCCTAAGTCAGCACTGTTGGTATGAACTTGACTATTTATTGTTTTACAGTTCTCTTGAAAAAAACACTGAAGTCTTCCTGATAAGACGCATCCCTGGTGAATCATTGATCGTGTCTTTGTCATCAAGCTGCAAACACGCACTCATTTCCAAAGAACTAAGATGCCTCTTCCAGTAAACGCCTTCCTCTGTGACCAACATGTAGACACTTGCTTCTGTTTTCTCCAGTTCTATTCTATCTTGGTTTATGTCAGTTCCCTCCTAATCCAAGGGAGGCAGAGAAAATTTGGTTTGCAAATCACCGGGGGAACTGACAGTCGAGCTGTCGAGGTTACAGCACATGGAGGCATGTGAATGGCTCTCCATGCTTTAAAAAAATCAACCATCCCTGAATCATAACTTGTCCTGCTGCTATTGGTTGTCATGTGATTGTGTTAATGATGCCAAAGGAGCATTACATCAGCCACAGCGATGAGGGGAGTGTCAACAAGACCTTGACGGCTCTGTGCAGGAGTGTGCAGCCTGCAGGTGCGCCTGATGGGAATAACACTGTGTTCCCACGACTACAGATAAATCATCAAAACTACAGATAGGGTGCAGTCGGCTGCAATGTCAAATAATCAAGCACGTTTCAAGACGAAACATACTACTGTCCTCTACTGCCACATCAACAAACTGATTATTAAAAGAAGTTTAATCAAAATAGCGCTTGTAAAAATTAAGAGACTGATCCTGTAGCATTCCACCTTAACCCTTCGAAACCTCAAACCTGAGCAATTGGTTTGATTTCTTTGAAAAACATGGGAAGAAGGCATATGGAGGCATATGCAACAAAAAATACAAACAAGCAAATAACCTGGATAAAATGTGTCTAAAATATTCATTCATTTTCTGTAACCGCTTGTCCTCACAAGGGTCACGGGGGGGGGCTGGAGCCAATCCCAGCTGCCACCGGGTGGAAGGCAGGGTACACCCTGGACAGGTCGCCAGACTACCGCAGGGCCGACACATATAGACAGACAACCATACACGCTCACAGTCACACCTAAGGGCAATTTAGAGTCACCAATCAACCTGAGCTGCATGCCTTTGGACTGTGGGAGGAAGAGAACCCACGCAGACACGGGGAGAACATGCAAACTCCACACAGAAGGGTCCCCGCCCACGGACCGATCCCCGTTCCAAAATGGGATCGAACCAGGGACCCACTTGCTGTGAGGCAACAGTGCTAACCATGACGCCACAGTGCTGCTGTGTCTAAAATGATCATAGTTAAAAATATATATATTTTTAAATATATTCTCAGAAATATTATTAAATATATAATTAAGATAGTTCTGAATATAGATTTTGGGACAACTGTGATTTAATTGGTCAATTTGAGGCAAAAAATGCATTAGTACTGTTTGAAAAAGTAAAATTTTCATGTTTGTTTTTTTTTCAAATAACAATTAATTGATCGTTAATTTTACCAACAATCGATTAAGGAAAGGCCTACTTAAAATTTGCAACTCTTGAAAGAAATAGGAACAAAAGAATGAATCAGCAGTGCTGCTGTGCTCATAGGCTTCTCAGAGGTTTCTCACCTCTGAGAACAAATAAAATTAGAGTTAAGACTTGAATTTACTGAGACAGAGTTATGAAATTATGCTTGGCTCATTTATAATCCACTCAAGTTTTTTTAGGATCTTACTGTCATCTCAAGAGCTGATTATTTCAGACAAGACCATTGGGTGGTGATGAAATAAAACTAATAAAATCAATAATCAGAGGCATGAGCCCCATCAAATACTTTGTAATCCCTGAGTGTAAGAAACTAATTTGCCGCTTCACTTCAAAGGTGCATTGTACCTCAAACTAGTTCACCCAAGGTTAGTGTGTACTTATCCAAGTTATTGGATTGTGTACTGCATTTACAATGTTTACATGAGAGAAGAGGTGCAAGGGAAAATTTTACAATAGAAATGTGACACCTGTGACTGCAAGGCAAGTAAACAATACAAAAAAGCTTGTTTAATGTTAAATTGAGATTTGTTTTTATATTTTACTGTCGTATATTTGCTATAATGGCTATAATTTCATTGTATGGAGGCTGCAGTGCAGTAACCTAAAGTGAAGTATTACCTGAGCAGCATGTGATTAAAAAAAAAAGGACATACTTTGATTGTTCACTGTCCGTATTGCACAATGCATGCTTTTCATAGTGTATAGTCTGTACTGTACAGACATGGGTACACACATGTGCATTACAGCTATATGATATCTTTCCCTCTGTGTCAATATGTGCGCACGCTCAAGTGTACAAGCGTCTCGCGTGTCTGTTGCAACTCGATCAGTCTCTGGGCTCAACAGTTTCTGGCCTCTGGGGATGTTCAACAGTGTTTCATCAGAAACTACATCCTGAGAGATCACCTGCCCTATTCCCCGTGTCACCACAGCTCACATTGTGAACTCTCAGGTGTTTCAAAGTGGTAAACACACTGTTGTGTTTTATTTGTTTGACATATATATTTATTTAGTGTACTTCATATACAAATTGTACTTTAAGTTACACACAAAAGAGCCACGAGAATTGTAAACAAAACCACCTAGAGATTACAATCAACTGCTACCTAATAGTTTTGAGAGGAATATTCAAGATACAATTACTGAGGACTAATGCTAAATCTAATTTTATTACAGTTACAAGTGATAATTTATAGAACAATTAATGAAAAGATGTAGAACATTTGACAAATCTAAATCATTTTTTAAAAAAAACATACTGAGGGAATATGAGCTGGTTGAACAGAGAGGGAAAGTGGAAGACAGGGTAGGTTGTTTTTTGATAGTGTGATTTTTTTATTGTTTTCTTTGTTTTTTGTTGTGATGTGTGTGTGTGTGTGTGTGTGTGCGTGCGTGTGTGCGTGCATGTGTGTGCGTGTGTTTTATTTAGATTGATCTGTTCTTGTTTTGTCTTGAATGTTTAATCTTGATATGATCAAGGTGTGTTTGGTGAATACTAAAGTGGAAAATATTCATGTTTAATATAAATTTTTTGGATAAACTTTTTAAAAAGGGGTACCATTCTCCTTTTCAGACATGAAATACCTATGTTGTTTACTGGATATGTCTAATGGATATTATGTTGTTGTTTTCTCACTTACATTTTATGTTTATTCTCTTTTTCATTTTATTTGAAATAAAAATCTAAAACATAAAAAAAAAAGTCATTGGAAAGATAAACTCTTCATTGACATATTTTTTCTTAAAAAAGGTTCCAATTATCTGCTAAATGTTGGATTGCTTTTTATGTATTTATGTGTCTTAGATATTTAACAGAAGGGAGTTTCATAGAGGGAAATAACCAATAAGACAGGTTAGACTGCCAGTAAGTATTTGTCAGAGTAACAGGAAATAAGAGCCAGCAGATCGCTCTAAAACAAAGAGGAAATCGTTCTCTTCAATTTGAATAATCATTCACTAACTTGCCTACAATCAATGGGTCCGCAGTGGAGGGATTCTGGCTGTTTTAGAATTTCTGACCCTTTTCTGAAAAGCCTTTGCACCGGCTGTGTGTGTCTATTCACCTCTCCTGTCCACAATGTGTTTAATGCATCATTTTAACCCTTTATTTGTGAGTTTGGTGTTGTTGTACCTATAAGGCACACTGTAAGCCCCCTAACGCATTGTGTTGGTAAGCCTGAAGCTGTAATGCCATGGTAACTGGAAATAGGGGAGATGTGAAAAAGCTCCGTGGGGAAAAAGTTCCTGCCTTCTCTCTTCAGTCAAACCCCCCTGACGAGCGTCTCTTTAGCTGCGAGGCCACAAGGGCTGATGGAAGCCACCAACTTGTCTAGACTAAACTGTGGCAGTCCCGCAGGACGCACAAATTAGACTCCGGCTCACGGGTGAAAAGGGACCAGTATGATGCAAGTACAACAAGAAATGAACTCATTCAGAGGGCAAATCAAGCAAGTGGAAGAATTCAGCTTGACAATAATGTAAGACTTCCTTTAATGATCTGCTGCTAAATCTAACATTACTTTGCTTTAGTGTAAATTAATTAAGGCTCATGGACAAACGTGGCACATAATCGATAACAAGAGGTGAAACACAGTCTGTCTGAGGTAATGGCTGACCTGATTTCAACTTTGGTCAACCAAAGTCAACCATTAACCACATTAGGATGAGGTCAACAAATGGAGATTCAGTGCCAGAGCCTTCCTTCACAGCAGGACTTTGTCTACCAGCTATTCAAATGGTACTAGTTTTATTATGTTCTTTCTTTTTTTAAAAAAAAAATCCAGTATCTCCTCTTTTTTCTCTGTTAAGTCATTTAACATTTCTATTCCCGAGGACCCCGTGACATTCTGGATACAGTGCTGTAACTGAGATTTTCATCCTTTGAGACCTAAGCAAATTGGCTTAATGACTTTCCAAAACATACTAGATAAAAACAATGAGCAACTGAAATTACCCTAAACAACATTTAACATATATAATCATAATTGTCGACATGTATTTTTATAATTCCTCCCTAGCGTCTCTAAAAATTATTATTATGATTACTTTCCAAATCTACAAATTTCTTGCAATTTGCAGAACAATCCTTGTCAAGTTGCACAATGCACTTTTTTTCTTGTGTTTTCAAATGAAATCACACCAATTTGCTCAGTTTTTTTAAGGTTTAATTACTTGTGAAGGTGTCTGAACGCAGCAAAAGAAAAGTGATGCTGATCCAAGTTTCAAAGGGTTAACAGTTATAGCAATCCTAACCATGGTGTGCCTTTTAAGGTAAACTCTTGAATATGCTGCCACTTGAAATTCATTAAATTCATTTTTTTTTATCATTACAGAGGTGTAATTAAATTCCTTGACTTTTCCTGTACCTCATTCTTAACCAAAAGTTATGCAGTGGATCCATGTATAACTAAAAAGTTATTATTTTCAATTTTTTAAATTGAATTGAATTGAACTGAATTGAATTTAACTTCACTGAATTAATTGAATTGAATTGAATTGAATTGAATTGAATTGAATTGAACTGAATTGAATTGAATTGAATTGAACTGAATTGAACTGAATTGAACTGAATTGAACTGAACTGAACTGAACTGAATTGAATTGAATTGAATTGAATTGAATTGAATTGAATTGAACTGAACTGAATTGAACTGAATATAGTTCACACTGTGCAGTGTGGGCTCCCAAACTGTTTTATGTAAATGAGCAACAGACTAAATATTTATGGAAACTGATGCATGCATGCAAAAAGACAGTCTTACCTTATTTCTTCATGGATGGATTACTGAATGGAACCACCAGGCACAGTCCCAGGGCCCTCCCTCGCCTTCACCTGCAAAATATCACTCAAATTAACACATAACAACCAAAAAAGAGACCCAAAATGACTACAAAGAAATGCAAAGGAATTGCAGAAAGACACAAAATAACAAGCAAAATGGGGAAAACAATCACAAAGAGACACAAAATAACTATAAGTCAGCTTGCTACCAATGTCATTATTTGTTGATATTTGGTTGAATTTTTGCTGGGACATCGGGTGACTACAAAATTCTATGTCAGGACAACATCTTATGCCAATGCAAATTGAATACTTTTTACATTTGATGTTGGTTTTAAGTTGCGTTTTTCAGTTACTAAAATCCCACCTCTTCCAAATGTCTCATGCCATCGTCATCTTGACATAGGATAAAGTTGTAAGGTATGAAGAACAAAATCCAGCATCTGCAAAACTTCATAATGTAAACACCCAAACAATGTGAAATTCTAATGTTGTTAGACATTATATATTGTCAACCACATTTTCATTCCGACTAAAATTTAATGTCTGTCCGAGGTAAGAGTCCAAAGTTTTTCTGACATCATTTTGACATCTGGTGCCAGCTGAAATCGTCTGGAAATGTTTCAGTCGCCTGAAATACCACCTCATGTGAGCATAAAAACTTCTTAGCAATAAGTGGGTTTCCATTAGGCGTATTTTACGTTTGCAATTTCAATTTGAGGGTTAATGGAAACCCGCCTAGTGTCTCTTGTTCCTGTATAGAAGAGGTGGTGGGGCCTTTTGCATATCTGTGCCATATTCTCATAATCCGCTGAGGTGTATTATGGTCCATTCCTTATGGTCCTTATTTGGTCAGGCACAAAGAGACCTTGAAGAATGTATTGATGCCTGAATCTATATAAGAGACTTGCATGAGCTGTAAGAGAGAGAGATTCGTATTGGTCCTGAATCCTCTCACAGGCAGACCATGGTGCCTGGTGGATGCTGAATTTCGTTGTAATAAACTTTTTCTTATGCAACCAAGTCGGTGTCAGTGGAAGTTTCTTTATCATCTACACATCATTGCTATTTAATAAACAACACCGCCCAAGCTTATTTTATGTTAACATTTGGGGTAAAACAACCGTGACATAAGATTATTTCTTAATTTGGAGGATCCTCTGGAATAGCCTGAAGAGTACAGGGACCAAAACTGTGATTTGGGAACAGCAGAGAAAAGAGTGAGGCATCAGGCTGGAAAAATCAACAACACAAACTCGTGTTATCTGTCACTGCATGTCTAAACTCTAAGTTCACTTCAGGTGGCATCAGTAGCCAGCTGGCAGACGAGTTTGGGAATAGAGCCAATAAAAGTGAGAAAGTGACAAGCGGGAAAAGAGGAGAAAACAAGCCGTGGATAGACGCGAGGAGTGACTCCGCCTATTGATCAAAGACCATCCTCCTCCCTTTTGTCTTTTCTTCAGTTTGTTAACTTCTCTAAAAGCCGCGTGGACCTCGCGAGAGCCGCACCGACCTTTTTGGCAGGCCTTCTCTTCATTTCGTGGGACTTTGGCGCATCCGGGCTGACCCGGTCCACGGACAAGCTGATACTCCCTCCTTTCTCTGAATTTGTGTTTCATGGAGTCTTTGTGGAAGTCATTGATTGTCAACACAGCAGCGAGGTAAGAAAACACATTTATTGCCCAATCTTGTCCAAAATTATCATCAGATTAAGATACAAATAAATCGCGTTTAATAGACACGCGAGTGTTTCTCCTCAGAAAGCATGACACATTGTCAAAGTATTTTTATGTAGCCAAAACATCGCTCGGGCTTTGAAAACTGTGTTTTTTTTGCCCACAGTGTGGTTTTACTTTTACCGTGGTTTGCGACGCTTTCTCAGCTTGTATGGAAATCACTCGCACTGTGATCGGGCTCTCGCGCGTAGATTATTTTCATATTATTTGCGTCCTTGTTAATTTGAGCAGGCTGTTCATGCTGGCAGGACAAAGCTCATGTGTTCTCATGTAACCCCCCGCCCGATAACGACATATATCCACGCGCCCCAGAAGCTGCAAAAAAAAAAAAAAGCTGCGAATTCAAGAGACATTACTTTCATAGTTCCGTTTTTATGGTTGTACGTGAGTCATTTTTATTGGCTAATTTGAGACTTAGTCACGTGAACTTGGTGACACCTTCCAACACGTTTTAACTTGCAGGATCGATCACGGGGTAAATTATAGCCTAGAACTTTTACGCATACTTTAATGAGGTGATTTTTCTCACTCTCTCTTCCCACGTGGTTTGTGATCAGCTTGTCAGTTTGCCTTCTGAAGTCACACTCTCCATCACCCTTGCCCCACAGATCTGGGACTGTGCGCGCGACACACACACACACACGCGCGCACACACACGCAAACTCACACACTCCGTCACTCACTTTAACACACACACCTCACAGAGTGCGGCTTGCAGTCCGTTGAAAACAACCATGAGCAGTTTCCTCCATGCGCACAAACCACACTCCTCCTCGCTCTAAACCAAGTCAGGCCATCTCTGTGAACTTCTCTGAACGGTGTCAACAGGATGAGCTGATAACATCTGTCAGCGCTACGTGGTTGCCTGCTGCTTTGTGAGCCTG
This sequence comes from Plectropomus leopardus, assembly GCF_008729295.1. Taxonomy (NCBI): domain Eukaryota; kingdom Metazoa; phylum Chordata; class Actinopteri; order Perciformes; family Serranidae; genus Plectropomus; species Plectropomus leopardus. The sequence continues at coordinate 5,212,807 of NC_056473.1, read as the reverse complement.
GATTTGGTTTTATTGAGGCCTTTTTTTTGGGGGGGGGGGTGTTAATATGTCACTCTATTCTCACCACGGCCTACATAAATGCCATAGAAATTATTGACATCATCTCACTTTTTGTACAGTCTGATAATATACTGTATATGTGCTCAGTGGATGTGATGCAGCTGTTTCAACATATATTGGCAGATGTTATGCTGTGAATTTGGCTTCCTGTCAAACAGGCCACAGGGGTGTTTATCGCACTCTGATCTGTTGGTTTTAGGGGGCAAATTGGAAATGATTGTCCAATAATGGGAGAAGAAATGATAACGCTTTATATTGCCGGTCCACCTACAGATGGTTTAAAGAATATTTCTATCATTTTAACAGCTTATTAGTTAAGATTCAGCAATTTGTTTGTTTAACTTTTTCTTTAGATGCTTATCTGAAGAGGATAGGTGATAAGGTCATATTCCCAGAACAATTTAGTTGAACTGTTCCCTCAACCTATGATACACGCCTAGATGTGTAAATAAAGTATTACCAAACATACAATGAAGATGCCCTCTGCTGCCTTCAGGTGCCTGCAAGAAAAGACAGAAAAAAGGAGTTGAGCATGTTAAATAAAAAGTATGATTAATATGGTAACTGCAGGATAGTTGAGGGTCCCACTTATAGATTTTTACTGATGTTGAAGTTGCCATGAGGTTTTCACAGACATTGTAAAGTACTATCAGCTTAAACAAAATCAATTGAAATAACATCGAAAATTTATTAGCAACTATTTTGCAAATATATGAGTCATTAAATAATACATTTTCAAGCTGAAATGCAAAGATTCCAGTTCTCTGTTATAAAGATTTTCTGCTTTTCTTTGTCATTTAGGATAATTAACTGAATATCTTGACTTATTGTCATACAGAAAAAGATATTTAAAGATATCACTCTGAAACTGAGACAATTGTGTTTTGACATTTCTGCAAACATGCAACGCTACTTAGATCTTAGATCTACTGTAAGACTGCAGACATACATGAAAACATGCGTTCATATTATGAGAGGCAGATAATGAGAAGGAGTATTTCTGGCTCTGTTGTGACAGGCACAAAAAAAGTCAAATAACATAAAAAAATCCCACATTTTAAAATGTGAAATTAACCTGTAAACTTGATATATTAGACTAAGTATAACCATTGTTGTTAACCCCAAATATCTTGAAGGCACTGAGTTATAATAATTGTTGTGGAAATATATTGTAGTTAAAGAATATAGCACAACATCTCAATGAAGCAGCTTAAAAAAAAGATTAGTTCAGATCCACTGGATTTAGCAGCTCAAATGTGATGTTATTTTTTTGTTATATATTATATTAAACAGAATATTTGTGGGCTTTGGATGGTTTACTGGACAAAGAAGACATCTGAAGCCATCACCTTATGTACTGGAAAATTATAATGGCCACTTTTGATAATTTTTTAACAAATATTTTCTGACATTCTGACAAGCAGTTGACAAAAAAAAGCATATTAATTAAAAGAGAAAATAACAGTTAGTTGTGGCCCTTCATGGTAGAAATGTATGGAAAACAGAACTCTGGTGTGACTTGTGCGTTTCGTGGTGATAAAATGCAGAATAGAAACACGCACTTCACTGTAGTGCTGAGTCTCAGTGCATCAACACAACATGAGGGGTGCGTGTCAGATCAGGCAATAAATAGAGGACATTCTGGTTTGATAAAAGGGACACTGAAACCGTGACGGTGATGACATCTGAAATGAGCTGTTGAACGACCATAAAACAACAAATATGACTAACAATACACTATCACAGTAATTCAGCCCCGTTGTCACTTGTCATACATGTACACTTGCTGTTGAAGGGAAGACTGCTCTCGATCGCATGCTAATATTTCATCACTGCCATAACTGGTTATGCTTGAGGCTCTGTCATGAGAGCTGGTTTGTTTGTTGCGACATGGCAGCTATCACATTGTTGATCCAAAGAAACTGATTGGCTCAAGTTATGAATCGGCCTCACACATTTTCCACTTCTTTGCTGTTTATTGCGTTTCGCTTCCACCTATATGCATTGGCTGATAAGGGTGTATGTGACATACATGTGATAAGCCACAAGATTCTCAGAAGTTGATAAAAGGCCTCAGGCTCGCTGTTATCTAATGATGACTTTATGTGTGCAAAGTGTTCTTGTTTTACCGCTGTCCTTTTTTTAATGTGTGAGGTTGGAGTTTATCAAGCTAATTGAAAAAAATCAAGCCAAAAAATCAAGCCTTTCTTCTATGGATATTAATGATTGAATGCCAGTGTCTAATTGTTTTTTTATGCTCTTTAGGTCTGGAGCCAAATCATTGCAGCATCATCATAAAAAAGTGACTACATGATGAGCAGCCAGTCGATGCACACCGTCATTGACCCGGTGTTTCGGTGCAAGATGCCATTATTCGACGGGACCCTAGGATCCGCAGGACTGACGAAACCACAAAATATGTCTGGTTTCCTGGGTAAGCCGACACTGCAGTACAGCGGGGCCTACTTCACTTATGATCCCAGAGGAAAGGACGGAGTGAGATTAACTCCTCCTTGGAGCAACTCAAAGACCTCCCTGCTGGATGGCAGAAGTCCTGTGAGTCACCTCTCTGGCATGGAGGGACCAAACCGCATCATTTACAGGCAAGACAGCAATTCTTCAGAGGAAGGCCATTCTTCATCTTTGCACCACGCCCCGGCTAAACCGTCCTTTACGTTATACACTAAAAGCCCTGGAATCAGCAGTCCTGCTGCATCGGCGGCTGTCGGAAAACAAAAAAACAGACGTGAGAATTCATCTCCCCTGTCTGAAAACTCTGTTTACTTAGCGATTCCTAAGCCGGTTTATGTGCATAACCCTTGTTGCAATGAACTGGGCTGTATGTTAGGACGATACAGTGTGGAACACAGCTCTCCGAGGATACCAAACACTGTGTATGAGCATGACTGGTTGCAAAATGATGCTCACTACACTGAGAGACCGCCCATGCAGAGGAAAACACAAGACACACTGCTGCAACAGAAAGGCTTACAGTTTGAGCCCAGCGCAGAGCCGCTAAAGAGGACTGTGGAGACGTACAGCCCAAGCAGAGCGAGGACTTTTTCTGCTATGATTGACCCAAACTACAGCAGCTACCCCTGCACCCCGACTCACACACTGTTTGGTGCTCTGAGTGAACAGAACCAGCGTTTACAGACTTCCCCCAGAGGCTACCCCGGTTTATACTCCTCCCATCCCACATATGAGCATATGACCTCAGAGGTTTATCAGGAACATTCTCCCATGTCCAAATATGGCCATCTAACACAGCACCCGATGTTTTACTACCCCCAGGCGAATGTGGAGGTAGAAAACAGGACACAGTGTAAAGATATTGGCAGCAAGCAGAGAGAAGATGTGCCTGTTATTCTAAAACACACAATCTCAAACCCCCGGGAGCATTATATAGTGCCTCAGTCGCTTCATGGGGAAATTCCTTTGCATAGCTCTGAATCATTGCCAAATCATCCTTTGATGAGAGGTTTTGACTACGCATATTACGCAGTTCCAAGATTTCATTTAAATGCAAGCCAAATCAGAGCCCCCCTTAAACATGCATCGCCCAGCTTGCACTCTAATCGCATAAATGTGTCCCCATCCAGCCAATTCAAAGAGCACCCCATGGCCTCTACAATCAGCTTACAAAAGGACAAACAAAACCCCAGCCTCCGTGTCAGCTCACCACTCCTACATGTGGACAAAACCAGTCCTACCAGACATATAAGCCAGTCTGGCGTCTCACCATCCAGCATACAAATCAACAGATTTTTTCCCCCACTCACCAGCCCGCACAGAGACCAACCCATCCTTTCACCAACTGGGATGAGCATGGACAGAATCTTTCAGAATCATTCCTCCTATGAAGCCCAGACTGCGTGTCTCAAACAGCCAAAAAGCCTCCCTGTGTCCCCAGGTGCATGGCTGTCGCAGTCCCTGCATCACAGTTCAGGTCGAATCCATGAATCTAACCGAAAAGCTATTTATTCCCCTGCTGTTGCACCAGGAGACAAACACACTGCCCCTATGTCCAATTCAGGTGCCACTATTCTCAGAGGGTGCCTGAAGAGAAGTATGTCTCACTCATCTTCACCCATCAAAATAAAAGACGAGGACAGGGATCTATGTGAAGTGGCGCTTGTTAAGAAGCGACACAAGGTCGAAATTGAGAAAGACAAATTAAAAAATAAAACAGACTCTCCTCCTATGCCAGTTATTGACACCGTCTTCAGTCTGGCGCCTTACCAAGCATACCTGCAGGCCTCTGGAGTCTTATTTCCAGGCAGAGTACCTCAGAAGACCGTCCACGCATCTGAGCAAGTGAAAACCAAGCCGGACATCAGAGACCAAAGGCCACAGCAAGATGAACAGCAACCTGTTTTCTATCAAGTTCCCAAAAAAATCTGTGGAGATACTCCACTAGGGAAGCCTTTTGTAGAAATGCTTGAACCTAAAAATATCAAAGTGGAAAAAGTAGGTCCTTCAGACAAGCCTGCAGAGATTCCTCTCGATCAGAGCAGCAAAATAACAATCAAAAAAGAGCCCGAAGAGAGTGGCTCATCCCACAGCGGGCCCATGTTTGTGATAAAGAAATGCGAACCTGATGAATTTGAATGTAAACCCTCATTAGCAGATGAAAAGGAGACTTCACGTGAGTGCAAACCTGTTGAGGTGATTGCACAGATGAATGATAAATGCACACTGAACAACCAGGGGGTCACCCTGCAACCCAAATCCATTTCTCCACCACCTGAGAGCAAATTCAAAAACATTCCTCCGCATTGTCTGAAACTTTCCAGCTTCAGTTTAATTATCTGTGACCCAAAGCACTCTGCTCCATCTGCAGAGAGGCCACCTGCAACGCCCGTAACTGAAGTTATCCCAAATCTAGAGCAGCAAATTCCAGTCCGCAAGCACTTCCTCGAGTTGCACCAATCCCTCTGCAAGCTAGTGTCCAACTTTGTGTCTACTTCTGCCGAGCAGGAGCTCAGAGCGTGGTTGTCTCAGTTTGAACTGTCCGAACCAGCATCTCCTTCAATCAAAGTCCAGAGAGTGTCGTGTTTGTTGGGGGTAAAAGCCAGAGAGGTGTGGCTCAATGAGGAGATGAAGTCGGCGCTCCAGAAGGTGCTGGAGAGGTTGAGAGAGTACACCACTCAGGAGCGCTGTCCTTTTCCACACGTCATGCGGACGGGGGCGGTGTTCCTCCCCATGCTGGTGGTGAAGGAGCTGCTGTTTCCGACGGTGCAGGGCAGCTTCATTGACCAGGTGCTGCAGGAGCACAGGGTGGAGCTGCGGCCCACCACGCTCTCCGAAGAAAAGATCCTCATCCAGCTTCATAAACGAGCCTGCTCCTCCAGGCTCAGGAAACTGATGTCCCTCAAACATCTGCCCGACATCTATGCTGACGTGGTCAACCTTTTTTATCATGCCTGTGTCTGCAAACGTTTGGGTGAGTACATGCTCACTTTCTGCTGTAATGCTATATGAATGTTTTTCTAGTAAAAAAAAATACGGGAAATGAGCATTGCACTGATGAAATGTCAGTTACAGACGTCTTGTTTTAGTCCTTATTCCGTCTGTTTTCCAAATGAATGTTGCTCAGGGGTGGCATCATGGTATTTTGTGTCTTTTTGGTATCATCAAGCTAGGCAAATTAGAGGTGACACAGTAAGCAAAAGTTGTGTAAATTACACTCATGGACACAACTATATATTTGACCAACGCTGGAGTAAACAAATGTTCATGAAGGAGGCAGGAAATGAGGGAATAATGGGCAGTCATTTAGGGGCATGCATACACAGGGGCATGTTTTTTAAATACATAGGTTTTTTTGGGTTTTTTTTTAAACAATTATAGCACTTTTTCAGTACTAAGAATGCAATGCACTTTGTCAGTTAACCCTTTGAGACCTGGGCAAATTGGCTTTATTTACAATAAGCAACTTCAGAGGAAATGAAGATGAAAATGAAAAAATAGCACAAAATTAGAAAATAAATAAATAAATAAACAAGTACAAAACAACTACCTGAAAATTAGCACAAAAAGGGAAAGAAAAAAAGCTGAGAAAATTACCTAAAAATTAGGGGCAAAAAGGAAAAGTTAAAAAAGCCAAGGAAATGACCTGAAAAGGTGCTAAATAATAAAAAAAGAATAATTCTGTAACATGATTTTAAATACAAAATGATGATAATTATAAAACTAGTTTAAAGGACATTTCCCATAACTTTTAAAAAAGATTCTAAATGTACTTATTCATTTTTATTTATTTTTTCCTTATTTATATAGTGCCTTTAAGGGGACTCAATGACACTGTACAAAAACACTACATAGGACATGATGAACTAACTAAAAAAGCAAGAGATAAGTGTTAGGAGGGGTTATTTATGTTTTGCAGACCATTTTTTTGCCAAGTTGCTCCATGCCTTTCTCCCCACGTTTTCAAAAGAAATTTGGTTATGGTTCAAAGAATTAAAAACCTGTGAAAGGCATCTGAGCCCAGCACAAGAAAATCAATGTCGATCCAGGTCTCAAAGGATTAAGTAAAGTTTTTTGGTCAGTCAGCTATAAAAATGTACCTTTTCATCTCAGTCATGAGTGAAAAGTACGAATCGGCTTGTGAAAAGTCAGTCAGGGATACTCAACTTGCTTGCCCGGGGGCCACTTTGGCAAAATGAACCAAAAAAAAAAAAAAAAATCAATAATTTATACACAAATAATTAGCCCAGATGTCTGCTGGTCGTCCAGCAGATTCTACCCTGGCACTTTGTGCTGTTATTTATGATAGATCATAAGGCTCATTTAGGTCATTCATATGATGCTGTTTCAGATAGAATTTGGTTACATGCACAAATACCAAGAAAGATTATACATCTAGTTATGTACATGACTGCCAAAGTAACAGTGCTTCCTGCTTTTCCTTTCATATTTCTGGAAAATCCCCCAACGGATAGATGGCATGACTTACTTATTCCTCTGGAATTTATTATAAAGCATATTTTTACTATTAACTATAACATGTTTTTTTCCCCTCAAACTTTTAATAATCATATTTTCTGCATTACTGGCCCTTCTTGCAAAGAATAAATCATAATAAACAAGAAATATTCCAAATAAAAATCCATTTATTTTTTACAGAATCACCCTCACCTGATGTCCAAAAGAGAGTCCAGGTATATTTAATTTTTTATGTTGTCCCTCAATCTCACTACTCTTTGCCTTTTTCTGATTAGAAAGCAGGACACCTGTCTGCTAACCTTTAGTGACTAATCACAACAAGTTGCATGATTGCATTGTACTTGTTATGGTGGGTGGAGGGAAGGTTGCTGAGCTGGGCTGTTTGTGGAAAAATGAAATTTGTGATTTTGTTGGATAGCATTGGTTGGACCTTTGAGATCGTGAGGCAGGCTGTTTGGATCACGTTACCAGAGGAAGGAAGTGACAGCCTGCTGCACACACGTGTACACACACACACACTCACTCAAACAAATTTTGAGCAGATCAGAAGATGGTGATCATCTTTTTTTTTTTAACTGACCAGTTCCCTCAAAAACCTTCATCTGTGCTGTTATAGGGGAAAGTCAGATTACACAATTGCTGTTGGGAGAAATCAGGATTTGAAGGAAAGGGCCATCAACATTCTATATTTTTGTTATTGTCAACAAATTGAATGAAAAATTCACATATTTCTGCTTCTTAGTTGTTTCTTTAACTTTTATTTGATGATCTGGCCAAGACGGGCAGCAGCCTAAATGAAAACACAGTCACAGACAGAAAACACGAGACTAAATTAAAAGCAAGTATAAATCAAGCATATAAATCAATTTAAAAGTCGTTCTTGTAACCAGGCAAATTAAGACATCTTCAGAAATGTGTCCATATTTCTTTCAATTTGGATTTAAAAGTATTTAACAAGCTTCATAAACTAAGTTTTAAGTAATTCTGCAGCATATTCCGTACCTACTGTGCAGAATACACTATATCCATTTTTGTCATTTCTGTACGGGCAGTTGGAACAGAAAGCATAAAGCACTGAGAATGCAGAGAGTTTTGTCTGGCTCTTTACTGCATGATAAATAGTGCGTTCGGAAATACTCACTCAGGCACAAACTTGACCGTTGGTAAATTCGGAGCGCTGCTGGAATGTACCGCCATGTTACTCAGAACACCACACACTCTGTCTGGGGACACAGCAGCAAAACAAATCAGCGTCATTAGTCATTAGTTTGACTTTTTCAGCAGGGTTGCAAATTGGAAGCACTTTCCTAAATTGATTATTGGTTAAATTTAACGATTGATTAATCAATTAATTGTTATTTAACAAACCATAAAAAAATTGCTTAGTTGTTTTTCCCCTCAATCAAAGCTAGGAGCAATATATTGCATGTACTTGGACAGCTCTGCATAGGTCATTGATTAATCAATAAAATTTCACACATTCAATTAAATTCTTACACGATCAATCAACTGTCAATTAATTATCATCCCTATTTTTTCACTGAAAATGAGATGCAAGATTGACCCACTAAAAGTCAGAGTCTTATTGCAATCGTAATATCTGTCAAAATAAAAGCAATATATATTTTTTTAAATATCATGCAACTCATGAGTATTTTTGGCTCCTGTACGGTGCTTGTGAGGTTCAAAATGACCTACAGTGCCCATGCTCACTATAATGAAGGAGAACCGATACAGTGGTGTGGATCATGAGTGTGTTAAAAATCAGCCACATCAGGCTTTCTCTGCACAGAACAGTTCATTTTTTGTTTTAGTTTTTTCATCTAATTTTTGGACAGTAACACACATTAGAACAAAGAACTCCTACACATGCTCTTAAAATTATTATTTATTTGGAGAAATGTTTCCCAAATAATTGTTCCCAATAAATCTCTTATAATTAGAAGTAGAGTTCTCCCACTCACCTGTCATCCTACAGGTGTGCAAAATGTTTGCTTTTTAACAACAAAAATGCAAAATATCACCCGACATGTTCTTCAAATCACCTTTTCCATTTGTGTCCCTCGACAGCGAGTATTCTATTTAGCACATGCATTTTCTAACTGAATTGCGCCTAATTGAGTTTCCGTTCACTGCTGACATTATTAACGGTTCACATGATTTGGGAGCACTTGACTTCAGTGTATAAACATTTCCCTTGTCTCACTCCTGCCTCACTGCTGTTTTATCCCTGACTGATATCACCCCTCGTAGCACCTGACTGTTTTCCCAGCCTTCGTGTTTACTCCCACAGCTTCCTATTCTGTCTGTTGAAATGGTGTTTCATGGTGGAGGATCATGCTGTCCAATCAGCAGGTCTGCTGATATTAATAGAATAGTTTCGCATTGTTCTCGTGCTGAATCAGCGTTATGGGAGCAGTGATTCGTCAAGCTGTATGGAGGTGTTGGATTTTGTGGTTGCTTTGTAGGAACCATCTGCTGGGAAACAAAGTGAATTTAGATATACTTTTTTCTGAGTCACAAATCCTGATCATCCACTTGCAACTAATGTCTCACTGATCGCTAAAAAAATTCTATAAACTAACCCCACCTTTTGTCAATATGCTCAATTTTATACGCTGAACAAAAATGTAAATACAACACTTCTGTTTTTGCTCCCATTTTTGACAGGTTTAAGTGAAAGATCTTAGACTTTTTTCATGCTCTCAGTAGATATATTTTACTCAAATTTTGGTCATTAGTTTGTTGAAATCCATGTTAGTGAGAACTTCTCCTATTCCAAGATAATCCGTCCACCTGACAGTGCAGCATGGCAATTTAACCCTTAGGGACTGTGTGGCACATTTTACTTCACTTTATCCTTAATTTTTTGATCATTTCGGCTGTGTTCGTGCATATGGCAGAAATTTTGGCACTTAACAGTATGAATGTAAATAAAACCGTTACATTCATACTGTTAAGTGCAAAAAATGCTCCATTGAAACCCATTCAAACTGCAATTTTTGATCCCACAGCCATCAAAGCATAAAAACACGTACTGTATTATTTCTTGAATTTGTCATTTTTACTATTTTCAACCTTATGACATAATTTTTCACCATATTTGGCATTTTACAGTGTTGGCATTATCAGCATTGCTGCAAATCATTGACATATCCAAGGATGTGATAGTCAAAATAAAATCTACTTTGCATGCAGTATATTTAAAATAATTATTTATTTTTTAAAGTCTTAAAACATAGTAGCATCATGACAAAAAAATTGCATTTAAAGGGTTAAAATTCTGAAAATTAATGAATATTTGACATTTATGATTAAGACTTATGTTGATTAAAAAAATAACTCAATGAAAGTAGTAAGTTATATTATATATAATACTTTCTAAAGCTTGATTTTGAAAACTGCATTTTGTGCGCAGAGCGATACTAGTGTGTGTAATATTAAAACGGGGCCCTAAGGGTTAACAGTACCATCACTACACAGGTGTGTCTAGGGATGGTCACAATAAAAATAAAATGTGCAGTTTGATCACACAGCATAATGCCAAAGATGTGGTAGGTTTTGAGGCCAGACAGACATACTGCCATATTCACAAAAACAACAAACAAACAAAAAAAAAAACATTTGAGATGGCTGATGGTAGTGAGATAAACATTCAGTTCAAGGACAACAGCTCTTATTGACAGCTCTTGACATTCCTGCAGTCACGCTAATGACACGCGCCCTCAAAACGTGCGACATGAACAAAAACTGAGAGAAATATATCCAATCAGTGCATGACATAAGTCTTAGATCTTAACGTTGGAAAAATGGGTGCAAAAACAAAAGTGTTTAAACATTTGTTCAGTTTATGTCTGGCATATTTTTGCATTTATTTTGACCTCTCCTAATTGCTAGCATTCCTTGTGTTGCAGGATTAGATTTGGATGATCCCGCTGACAGAGAAAAAGAAGGAGGTTCTGAGGAGACCACCAGCTGCAGGACTCCTGCATTTTCAGACATGGCAGCCTCAGAGCCACACCCACAGAGGCATCCGACGGACCGGGAAACCAAATCGAATTTAAGCAGGAATAGAACAACAAGCAGGGTGAAGAGCAGCTCCAGGCGCATGTTTCTGGATGACAGTTTGTCAGAAGAGGAAGAGGCAGATGACACAGAGAATACCGAAAGTGGCGGCGAGCTGATTGCACTTAGCGAGGAAAACTGGAGTGGACGTCAGACTGAAGGGACGGATCACACGGACAGTGACCACATGGTCGCAGAGCAGGATTCTTTGCTCATTCCAATCGCTTCTGAGAATTCATGGATGTGCCCTTTAACCTTGGACAAGCTTTCTCCATCTCCCTCCCACACAGAAACAGAGGAGAACTCCAGTCTGCAGCCTGTTGGAGCCGAGTCTCCGGTTAGACCCAAAAGCTGTTCAGGGGTGATTCTCAAACTGAGGAGGATGTTTAGTAAAGGACTAAACAGAAATAAGGCCCTCTACCAAGCAATCTCAGACTCAGGGACATTTGCTGGTTCGTCCCTCTCAAAGACTGAAGATGGGGAGGAAGAAGAGAGCAGCCGACGGGAGCGACACAGGCCCAAAATCACCCACAGGTGGCAGAGAACAGGAAGCTTCTCTCACGCTTTAAGACCCCTCCACAGCAAAAGGAAACACAAATCGCTCTTAAAGATCAAATACTGCCCCTACCTGTCCGCCTGCCACAGCGCAGAACACAGGAGGCGATGGGTGCTGCGTTCGGCCGTTCAGAGGGCTCGGGGGGCCATGAGGTTGTACTACCCAGACTTGGTGGGGAAGAGGATTCGCCATCTGTATGAAGAAGATGACAAATCAGAAGTGTGGTACAGAGGGGAAGTGCTGCGTATCCACGAGGCACACGCCAACCCTCTAAAGACTATATTTGAGGTCAGGTATGACAGTGAGCCAGAGTGGAAGTACTACCTAGAGCTACTGATAGATTATGAAAAAGGCTGGCTTAAAATTGAAGACTAGTTGCCCCACACAAAGGTTTTGCTTTTGGTCACATCATTTTTTTTTAACTCACCAACAACAGGCTGACAAGCTCTAAATGTGCGCCCGGCCTCCTCAGGAATGAAGTTGGACGGGATATTTTCTTTTTTTGTAATGAGGTCAGCTAAACCTTCTTTGACACTTGAGAGCGATAGGATGCATTAATAGGGACGGACTATAGCCAATGTGCTACATCCTGTAGATGTGTTTTTTTAAGCACTTATCATTTTGACACATCTATGTATGGCTTTTTGGTTTAGATACAAATTAGATTGTGGTTATGTGAAAGAAATGCTATGACTAAAAATAAAACCCAACTGTCTATTAGGTTTTTTTTTTATCAGTTGGAAGCAACTAAGTAACTGTCATTATTTCCCTCTTTTCTGTTTAAGAAAAAGTAATTCTGAGTAAACTTAGTGACTGGTAGATAGTTTTTTTTATTTTGCCAAAATAAAATAAGAAGTTGGCAAAGTGACATGAAAACACTTCTAAAAGGTTTTACTGTCAAACAGTTGCAGCCACATGTATATAGGTTAACAGTAGAGCCAGTTGTCATTATAGCAGAGCGATTTTTACCGTGATGATTGTAGTTGGTGTTTTATTGTGTGTAAAAGAAGCTGGACAGGCATTATAGTTCCGTACTAAGCTGCTGAAACGGTCTTTGGCTGAGATGCCCCCATGTCATAGTGTTCAAATCACTGTGAACCTGAAGACTTTCACCTCAAGTCATTTTAATTTTGTATATTTTTTTTTAGACTTCTGTAGATAAAATAGTTGAAAACATTATTCTCAGTGATGTCTTAAATATTTGTTATGATGCCGTGTTTTATGTCAAGCTGTTGAAATGTTTGCTTTTTCCAAAATACATTTGACTTTTTTTACTTACCTTAGTTTCGTGGTATTTCTTGAAAATCAAAGCTAACATTAAACATATACTGTTTAGCATTTTACTAAAAATCAACATATAGACACACTAGAAATGTGGTGGTGTATTTTTCTTTCCCTCTGCCTCTATTTTCTTGTTTTCTGTGTTCAGGACGGTTACAGGTGTGTGTGTACCTTCACAGTGCTTGGGTGACATCAGGGCTTTATGAAGAGGTAGGAACCAGCCGTAAGCAACAGGCGTCCGAGAGACACTGCCGAAAAAACACACATATGGCGAGGTAAAATCCCAAACGAGAGTGAATCTGGGGTTGGCTTTATACTAACACTGGCAAACTTCTGGCAAACTTTACAAACTGTAACCAACAATCCACAGATAATACCCGCTACACCATCTGAACTCCCCATGCAATTCAGTAAATCAATAACTCATATTCATGTCTTATTGAGTGTATTGCAGAGTCAGATCTATTCTTACCTGTTGTCCTGCAGTTAATGAAACTGCATAATTTTATTTTTGCCACCACATCAGTGTAGGTGTGATGCTGTAACTGAAACAAGAGAAGTCGTTTTAAGAAGAGCAGTTCATTTTGGAATCTAACCTCATGTGAAACTTGGAAGTTAGAAATGACAGTGTGTTTGTCCCCATCCTGTGGCAGAATGCTGAGCTGCAAATTCACTTTTAAAATGTCAAAATTGCTGTTGCAGGTGCGGACTGTAGTTCCAGTGACGTGCAAACAACTATCTTCACACTTAAGATGTTAAGATGTGAAATAAATAATAAATGATGTTGCTATTCTAATTCATTGTACCTTGAAATAACTTAAGGGCACCAAAGCGCTTTTAAAAATGCATTGCAACAGCATACTACTTTACTTGTACATTTACTTCAGGGGAAACCTCATGCAGCAACATTCTCTTAAATTTCTCTTATATTCTCTCTTACTTTTCTGGTAAGACAAATCTAAGAGAAGTCATCTCCAGGTGCACCAAATGCTCTTAACCACCCAAATTTGCTCATACTCAGGTGTGCTCAATAATGAATCCCACTTGATCATAAGTCATCTAATAGCACAGGTAAGGTCCCCAAAACACTATATAAGGGCAGGCTTTGTGTTGTGTGCAAAGGCACATAAACAAGACTGGAGACATGACACCACAGAAGGCTGTAAGATGAGGAAGAACTTCTGCAGGAGCAAAACTAATGAACTGTTAAATAAACTTAAGGTAAATGTAATATGAGGAAGATCCATTTAAGTATTAAAAGCAAGAGTAACACATGCAAAAAGGTTTAAATACATTTAATAAATCAAAATGATTGAAATTATTAAAAGAAAAAGCCGCAATTCCTCATACATATAGTATGTATGAGATTTTAAACCATGAAATGTTTTGGGGTTTTTTGCATGAAAAATTACTTACACAACAGAAATAGTTTGCCAATTAATTTTCTAATGGACTAATTGTTTCAGCTGCACTTGTATATTTTCAGATTTTTGGTTTGCGTGAAAAAAAATCTTAATTTGTAAAGCAGTTATCTAATAATAGTAGTTAACTAAAAAGTACAATATTTCTCTCTGAAGTGCAGTGGAGTAGAAGCGGCATGAGATTAAGATAATCACATAATGTAAAAGTTACCTCATATTTGTACTGAAGTACTCTACTTGCGTAAATGTACTTAATTACATTCCAGCACTGGTCAGCAGAGGGACACACAGCACCTGAAATTACAGTAATTGGGATCAACTGACTGAATACAGTAGTATCCCTCTACCCCTAAAATGTAATAATCCAGTCATTATAATTCTTCTAATACTCCATCTAAATTTGATAAAATGATATTAATGAATTTTTAAAATGTTCCACAAAGATACAAAAAAAATCCTTGTTTGACAATTGGTGGCCTGGGAAAAACAAGATATTTTTCTCCTATCTTGGTACAAGTGCTCTTGACCATTCGTGAAATTTCCTCTTTAACCAAGAGAAATGCAAAAATAAGAAAACACTGGTGAATCCTAAAAATCAATGGGTACTAACAAAATAAGAACAAATCCTGGATACAAGCAAAATTAAGAGAAAATGTGTTCATACATAGTGTCTTGCATAAGCACCATTGTGTTAATATATTCACCTGAAAGAGAAATAGTGGTTACATAGCAGATTCCATTTTAATCACAAAATATAAAAAACATGATTTATTATAATTCAACGAACTGCCCAGTATAACATTGGAACTGAGAGCTCTACTTTAAACAGACATTAAGTAAATTTAAGCGCATGGTGACTTCATCACTTTATATTGTTCTCTTCCCGTCCACTGCTTCCTACCTCTGGTTATTAGTTAATATGGCAAAGAAGTAAATCAGTTAGCTGCAAACACAATAAAATACTTATATGTTGAAAAACAAATATATATAATATAACAAATGGTTCGGTTTAGGAAAGAGGACTGGGATTGTCTATTGTTAGGGAGAGAATGTAAAGGTAAGTAAGTAAGTAAGTAAGTAAGTCCTGAAGCCCAACATCTGAACAGAGTTATAAAGTCTGTTAATTCTTCCTGTTAAGTTTATTCAAAGATTATTAATATTAAATGCATCCAAATCGCACCAAATTCGAGATTGCACATCTTCGGGTCCCCTGGCAATACATCCACCAAGTGTGAGGTAATTCAGATGAACGGTTTTTCAGAGATGCAGAGTAACAAACAAATCATCGTAATTATATCTTTGTGAGGACACTTGAATAACGCATTCCCTAGCCCCTTACCCTAACCTTAAACATCACAACTAAATGCCTAACCCCAACCCCTATCCTAACTCCAACCGAATTCTAACTGCAGCCTGTACCCAAAAAAACACAAGTGTACACCCTCAAACTGTCTTTGAAGAAATGAGGACCAGTCAAAATGTCCTCACTCTGCTGCAAAAATATTTTGGTCCTCACTATGTAGCATGTACAAGCGAACGCGCACACACACACACGCACACACACACGCACACACACGCACCTTGCCTTTATAGATAGATGGGTTTAGCTTGTACAAGTGATGACCACAATACACAGTGGCACTCTTGTTGAGGACACAGTTTAAAAAAAATTGATTGTGGCGAAAACTTTTTTTGGCCGCTGCCACAACAAAAACATTGTGTCCATTATCAAACAACCACCCGTGCCAGAACGATGTTTGCAACATTTTGCACTTTAATATTTTCTCCAAAACAGACAACTAATTTTCCCCACATTTTTACACTAAGAGGAAATAAAACACCTTTGATAGCATAAAGAAAAGATATGTAGAAAAGTATTAAAAGTTTTTTGGATGTCTCAATTTAATGTAAGTAGCTGCTTCTGTTACTTCAAACGTTATGTCGACATGTTCATGAACTACTAGCAGACACAATGAAAACAGAGTCCTGGAGAGCACATTAGCCTAATGATCACAGCTAGAACTGGTGTGTTACTGCAAGACAGCTTAGAGAAAGTAGCCCATCTTTTGTTACTATCCATTCAACTTGTTCCATCATTGATTTGTGACTTAGGAGACAAAATTAATTTAAAAGTGACATCATACAACCAACCACCACACATTCGCAAGTATAAGTGGTGCAAAAAAAGCTAACATGTTAGCCTAAAACAGAAATTCAAATAAAGTTACCAAATAAACTCCACGCAATTCTGGAAGACACAGCTCTGCCAAGGTCTGTCATACACTACATCGCAAAATACACAGCGCAGAAATGCATCATGGGTGTTTGGATAGTTCATATGATTGAGACCAAAACCTACTCTAATGACTCACACAGTACTCCCAAAAATGAGATTTCTCATGACATTTATTCAAATAAACAATACAGTTTATAATTTTGCTAGGATAAAATAATAAGTTTGAACACATAAGAAGCATTTGGGAGAGAATTCCCCAAAGATCTGAAACTGGGTTAAAGGATGTGTTTTAATGAAAGCTGACACTTTGGTGTCATCTTCTGACTTGCATCGGTGCCTGTTTATTCACGTCCCCTCCAGTCAATCTTGTGAAGACTGCCATATTGCAGAGACATGAACGAGCATTTACAAGCAGAGAGCCTGACAACCAGAGTAACCACCACATAGAACAATGCAAAACCTGGGGGGGCACTGACATTTCAATGTCGAATCCTCAACCCATGTGCGAAAAATACAGTCTTTAATGCAAAAGCATAACAGCGTTATAAAACAGTCCTACAACCTTTAGAAGTTTGCCCTATATTCCTCATCTGCCTAAGGATCACACAAGTCCATCTGGGTAGCTTGGTTTTAAGCTGCGTTTTGTCTCACTGCGAGGCAAGAGATATCTTCGAGGAAGCACGACCACTACCGGGCCCATACCACCCGAGTATTCCCTGCAAGAGTGATGCAAATGCCTGACCCTGTTTGACAGTGATCCAGCTCAATTAGCAGCACGCCAAAGCTGTGCTGTCAGTACATTCTATTACCCTCATTCAATCCCCAAGGTGCAAGCTGAGCTTTAAGAGGGCCATCTCAAGCCACGTCAGGAAAGAGAGAAAAAAAGAAAAAGAGTGAATGTCACTCAGTTTGGCTCTTGCAAATAATCAGTAATGTTCTTAAATGTTAAACACCTCTACAAACAACTAAGAGGGTACGGCAAAAGGTTAGAACAGGAGGACACAGGGCCGGTACGTTCTACCTTACCTTTGAACTGTAAAACCTTTTCTGCTCTTGGTTTTTCTAACTCAGCTGTGCACTTTCACTGAGTCCTTTATCTGATCACTTGGCAACTAAGAGAAATTCTTTCTATCAGTCCCCACTTAGAGTTACTGATAAGGTGCAACTTCTGCACTGATCTGAAGAGACTGAGGATGAAAGGACAAATGTCTTATTGCCAAAGACATCCAAGCTCCCACACACTATGGAGGGAGTAGACAGACTCAACCTACATGGCAAAAGTACACCTGTCTCAATATTGGTAAAGAATAAATATTTCAAAATTTCAAAATTATGCAAACACGTGCCACTCTTGCTCTTAAACTCCCATGCATATGGACTATTTACAAATTGAAAAATACAGACTTGCTATTTTGTTCATTTGATGATATTTTTTTTCTTCTTTTCCCCCCTGAAATGTCTTTGCCCCTTTGCAATCAACCTATCAACATTCAGCCACTCAGACAAAGATCTCACCACATATTGCAGACATGGCCAGGACAATTAAAGCTGTGTTGAAAACATTTTCACACTAATGGGAAAACAAAAGTCAAAAATCAAAACAGAAAAGATTCACAAGCAAAAAAAAAAAAAACAAAAAAAAAACAAAAACAGAAAAAAAACAAAGGAAAAAAAGATAGTTCAGGGGAGGTGTTACAATACAAGCCAAAAGGATGTATTTGTTTAAGATGGATTTTCTGCTTTCTCAAGACTCCACTCTGTTGCTAACAATACTGTAGTACACTTTCTTTTTATTACTCTACCTTTTATTTAAATAGAATTTACTTTGAAGATTTTGTTAAACAAATCCAGGAAAAAATGATGCAAAAGTGGTTGGTTTGCCAAAGGAGAGGCGGCAGAAGGCCCGTGCTGCCCTGTTAAATTGCATCAGCGCTCTAGTTTGTCAAGATACTCAAGAGTCCGTTGCATTGGGACGTGTCCTCAATCCTCAATGTACTCCCACAGGTCCTTCTCATAGCCTTCATGCACGTGCTGTAGCAGCACTCTTCGCCTGCTCTCACAGTATCTAAAGAGAAACAAAACATTATTTAGTGTCCCAAAACAAACTACTGAGGCTAGTTGTAAGCAGTGATTATGATTCTTCCTTCACTGACCTGTACTTATCTTGTACTTTCTGCTTGATGTCCTGCAAGGAATCCTGGGAGATATCCCGCTCTAGGTAGCCAGACAGCACCTCAGTGGCATTTTCCAGGTCTGCCTGGTTGTTCTGATTAATCAAAAAACTGATTAACAGAATTGTTCTGACAGAAATGTCAGTTATCCATGATTAAGTATCGAATGTACTCAAGGATACGCTTGTTCCAAGTGACACATATAAAATGACTACAGTGCATACATTAGCCACCGACGTTTGGCTTCTCTCGCTCTCCTCTATGGCTCCCCGCCTTTCATAGACACACACACAGAGCAGGGCTCTAACTTCATGAGTGGCAGCGGTGGTAGTGTGAGCAGGTGAGGCAGCGAGTTTGTGTCTGCAGAGCTCAGATCGAGTCTACTTAGTCACATTTTGCGATCACGGAGCACCAGTGTAACTTGCAAATACTAATAACGTATGAACTAGGAAGTTGTTTATTGCCTGTTCACAAAATCCTCATGGTTTAAGGTTCCGCGCTATCTGTAGAATTATCTGCTAATGCCAATATGCAACTGTTGACTAGAAGCTTCAAGTCCACAACGAAAACATCGACACTTCCAGTCTGAGACGAGCTAGGTCCTTTAAAATAAAGGCACCATGTTTCCTGCTTTGATTTATTTAATTATAACAATATTTTTTTAAAATCTAATAATAAAAGTACTTCATTTAACTTCATTATAACGATATATCTATATCTATATCTATATCGATATAGTTAAATCAATATATATATTTTTATTTTTTGATTAAAAAAATATTTTGTTATAAATAAATAAAACCAGGAAAGATGCAGCGTTCCTTTATTTTGAGATATATATTTATTTATTTTTTGTTTGTTTGTTTTTTAGTTTTGTTTTTGATTTCTTTCTTTTTTTTATAGGAAAGCTTGAGATAGACAGAAAAGATGGCAGCAAGAAGGGGGGATGACATGCAGCAAAGGGCCACAGGCCAAACTCGAACTCCTGCTGCTGCAAAGCCTTCATCATACGTGTCGCACACTCTACCATGTGAGCTAGAGGCGGCCCCCTTACAACTGTATTTTGTTTAATGTCATTATAACAGTAGTGTATTCAACTTTATTATTTGACAGTAGCTACTTCATTTAACTTTACTGTAACTATGGTTCATTAATAATTTTGTATTTCAGTATTTAACATTAGTTTAAAAGACATTTAAAAATATTGATATATATACTGGGTATTGCAATATAGCCTTAAAATATCACAATACTATTTTAAAGCCATATCACCCAGCACTACTTTGAAGCATCCTGCCTAAGACCCAGCTCAGACTACAGGAAGTCTGAGCTGATTTCCTCCTATATCACTCCTCCCAAAAATCGCGTGACTAATTCAGTCTGGACGAGTTCTGCTGCCAGAGAGAGGAACGAAGAATGGAAATGTGGCCAGGATTTCATATCTGTTTGTCTGCAAGCCAGGTATAACAATCACTTGTAGGGACAAATTTCAACCACAGGATCAGGCATCGTCTTCAAGGATGGTGAGGATCTAGTTAATCTAGATGTAGTTAGTTCAGAATTGCAGTGCTGCCTTTATGTAGCACTAAAAACACTGTTAATGAACAATTCAATTGGAATTTTTTGATTGCTCTTTTCATGGTGGTGATTACTGACAAAATTATCAATCATCACAAACTGCTTTGCAAATGGTATTTGTAAATATAATATAAATACTGAAATGACCAAAGATATTTATGTCTTGTACCATCTACTCAGTTATGCCAACAATTACTTTTTACATACCTCAAAAATAATGGACTGGTTGTTCTTCTTGAGGTAGAAGGCAAAGACGTAAGTGAACATGAGTGTGGAGCGGCACTGGCACAGCACATCCACAGCCTTCTTCAGAAACTGCACCTCAATCCAGGACATGTTGTGCTGCTGCATCTCCTCCATCTTCTGCTTGACCTGAGCATAGAGCTTGTGCTCAAAGCGCAGGCTCTGCATGTGGTTCATGTAGCGGTTGCAGTAGAACAGGTACCTCTGCAGGGCTGCCCTGGAGCGCTGCACACACATCATGGCACCGGCTTTAACTCGAGCATGCTCAACGTGATTTGGACTAGACTGTTGATCTTCAAACTCACTGGGTACTGGATAATTAGCAATATATAATGAAATGTCTTGATTGTATTCTGCAGTTGTTTCAGACAAGACACCATTTTCTGTTCATCTATCTGACAATTGCTGTAAAGCATACAATGAATTTCCAAAAAGACAAATAAATATCTATGTATCTATCTGTCTTTCCAAGACACCATTCTTCAATATGCAACAATCATAAATGATGTTCATCAGAGGTGTAATAGACATTTATATTTAACACAGAAGCATTCCCTCTTGATCTAGCCCACTGTTTTGGGATTAACGTCTTCAAACTGTACAGCAGGGTTACATGAGGGACTGTCACTTGTTTGATCAGCTGGAATGGATTACATTCTTTTATTTTTTCTTAAGTATTTTCAAGCGAGGTAATAAAATTGTTGCAAGATATATATATATCTTTTTTTTCAGAAATTTTTTTGTCTGAATTTTGTTTCATCCAATGCAGCGGGATGGAAATAATAATTGGGATGCTGCTGCCTCTGTGTAATTAGAAATCACAGTTACTCGGTGATGTAACAGTGCATGTATTTGTCCTCAGTAACTCAGTATGGCACATTCGGTTCAGTGTGGGACATCTTCGGTTTGGTACTCCCTGTGGCTCCAAAAAATTGCTGTCAAAATAGTCTACTTATGCCTGCTTCCTACATGTCTGAAACAGAAATACAAGAATTCTATTTTTACCCGGGAAGTTTTGGCAGTGCACTAGTTGCTGTTAATCAGCTGTAGTGCGGTTAGCCATGTTAGTCAAGCTCACCTACACTGATTTGTGTCAGCGTATGTTGACATCGTTCAACTGTATTCGGGTATATCTGTAGTTCCACTTCAAACATTTTATTTACGACGGCATCGCAAAAATGAGTCCATTAAGAGTACAAGACAAAATCAGATTAGAGGGCAAAACCTTCTCCGCACAGCGTTCAGACAGCCTCCCACTGCAGATTTAAACTGCACCCATACATTCTGTAAGTCGTAAAGAATACCAAATTAAGGCATATGGTTAAAATAATTGAGGCCTCATTGAGGCACCGTTAGATCTTTACCAGTTAAACCTGTGGCAATATGGCTGAATGAAGCACACTGAAGAAGGGCATCTTGACCAAAAATTAGACAAAGACAAACATTGTGCCATTATGTGTCATATCTGCATATCTGCCAAAATAACACGGCATGCAAGGTTCTGAGTGTAATACAGTACCTCTTGAGCATCTCTGGCTGCCTTCGCATCATCTTCATTGTAGCGATTGCAGTTGTACCTAAAACACAATAGCTGGGTTAGACTCATCAATGCTTTCCAGAATACCAAACACATATCATTTCTATATGACAATACTTTATGTTGTCATGCTTTCTCTAATATCATTGCAGATGTCCGATGTGTATTCAAACATAAAATAGCATGACATGCCAATCTGCACCACATATTCGGCATGTGTAAAAGATACACGTTTTTAATTTTAACACACACACACACACACACACACACACACACACATATGTCAACACTCAAAACAGACCTATTTTAAATATATTCTATTACAGCACTAGAAGTAATACCATCGCCTTTTTTTAAATAAGCCATTAGCTCTTACCAGGCTGAGCCGTGGGGTTCCCATGGACCCAGGCAGACCCAGCAGAACTCAGCTTTGCAGTTCTGGTTCCGACAAACCATATGATTGCAGCCACCATCTTTCTCAATGGTCACGTGGCATTTTGGACACTCCTGTCATGAGTGAAATATGTTTTGTAAGTATGTACAGAAATCAAACTTTTAAGAGGAAGTCCTATAAGAAAAAGAAAAACATGCTTAAAGTCTATAGGTATTTAGATTTGAGAAACAAAGTTTTTTTGGCAGGTCTGTCATTAGTCTAGAGTTGTGTCCAAATCAATAATGAAGGCCTGATGGCTTAGGACCATACCTTAGTATTTGCCGCAATCCAGTTTGAAGTTTCACTGTCATCGTCACATTTCTTAATCCATTTTCTCAACCACTGCAAAAGAATTTGTGCAAGAATAAGAAATTGAATTCTAATCTAATAGATTTTCACTCAAGATGCTGGAGGAATAGGTTAACATTTCTGTAAAGTGGCTTAATATTTCCACTTGGCTTACCTTACACTTGACAGGATCATGCCAGTTCTCTCCACAGTTGAAGCTGCATCACAAGTCAAATTAACATGTTTTTTAAAAATGACCATTTAAAGCACCTAGTCTACACTTAAGTACTGTCACTGCCGGTTCAGGGTAATCTTGTACACTTCTGTCTTACCAGAACTGACGTCCACACTTGCACCTCACTGGCTTGGCATCTGGGTACTGGACTTTGACAACATGATGGCAGTCTGGTGCAGGGCACCACTTTAACAGTCGATTGCACTTGAAGGAGTAATGAAAGGTAGAATATCATCTCAAAGTTTCATGGACACTTAAGTACAGAGAAGGTTCCTGCTTTTCCAAATGGTAATACAGGATAACCTGACATAAATCAATCATAAATCAGGGCTTCCATTTTAACAAACTATTAAGATGAAAAAAAAATCTCAAAGCTTACCTCTACAAAACTATTCGTAATTAAATGCTGGTACTTCAACTTCACTTTTGAATCTGTTATGAGGCGCCTATAGGAGAGGTCAAATCATTTATTAGCCTTCTTTATATAAAATGGGTGACTTTGGTTGAAGCTTCCTTGCTTCATATTCAGTGCATAACTTCCAAGAGACAAATCAGGGAACAAAAAGATGTCACACAATTTGAAGTTCAATGAAGTACAACTGTAAACATTATAGAGAAAAGATTCATTTGTCTGCATTAACTGTGAACCTATAATTACTACAAATTGAATTGCTACAAAACTAAGAGTTTAAGTGCAGACTACTGATCTTTAAATCAGTAGTAGATAGTACATAATTCTTACATGAAATATTATACTGACCCTAAACTAGTCAGTGAAAACACTGTTAGGTCTCTTGCTAGCTGGTCAGATCTGAATGTAGGTTAAGTCAATTACTGTCAGCTTAAGAGCTGGTACAAGAGATTAGTGTCCATGCTTTCAATGCGGAGGTATATGTCATAGCACTACAGGCTGAACATCAACACTGTAAAGTAGTTAAGTAGAGGTGTAAATTAGAGAGCCCTGTACTAAGAACGTTCTTTTAAAAGGCATAATTTCAGGTAAAAATTCTTCCTGTTCTTTCTTCTCAAAAATGTTGTTCCTTTTCCTGTTAAATGCACGACAGACCTATACTATAAATAAAGAAAACATATCTGATTTCAACATTACAGATGTCACAGTGCTACTTCTCAAGAACTGCATCTGTCTCTGTTCACTGATAATGTCAAAATGAGACATATACAAAAACGAGAGAAGTCATTTTGGTATTCTGCTCTATTCATTACCAGAATGGGCCATTCATATCTATATATTCTGACCAATATGCAATGAAACATGAAGAGAAATATAAGCAAAGATACTCACATGACTGTGTTGTCATCAACCAAAATGTCACAACTATGAGCGGGACAAGAAATGGTCTGAAGAGACAACACAGAAGGAAAATCATTAGTAAGACAGCTGTTACAAGACTTACAGTGATCAGTGACTTGTAAGCATAGTTAAAATCTTAGTGAGTACCTGTCCCATTCCTTCCTCTATGATTTTGGTGGTCAGGTAATCTCCCCAGCACTGCATGCAGAACTTGTGTCCACACTCCAGGCCTGTAAAATACTGTAAGAGAGAAGTATCTCGTAAATCATGTGATTATGCACTTCTGGTAAGCAGGCAAGGCAAAGCCTTTGGAGACAGGCCTTTAAAAGGAATCTATTGGTGGAAAAAACAATATTGTTTCAAGAGGTGCATCATTTTCCTTAAAAATCAATCAATCAAACAATCAAACAAACAAACAAACAAACAAACAAACAAAAACAATGGATAGACTCATACAAACGTATCTGCAGGGACTCTGGCCTCTGCCTGTGCCTTTCTTTTATTTTTCTGTGTTTGGGATATTCCTGGGCGCAGAGTGCACATGAGGTCGAAAATTTAAGAAAAGGTACTGAGTGCCAGACCGTAAGCAGAACGCATCCAAGAGGTAGCGATGAAAATCTCTGATACGGCCAAAAAAAACAAACAAACAAAAACAAAAAACTCGCAAATATAGCAAGGCGAAACTCCAAGCAGATAAAGCTAGGGTTGTCTGTAACATTTGCTGGTGATACTATAAACAGTATCAGACAATACCTGAAGAAGACACCTTTTACAGATGGATTAAGACAACCAATTGATTGGTGTACTATAACCTCCAACACACAAATACTGCACATTAAAATAATCTGAATTATGCAGCTTTTGTTCTGATTTTGGGAAAACATATTGATATCAAAGCTGAAACAGTAAACCATCTGACTGTGATGGTATTCATTATCCTTTGTTGAGAGAATATATTCCATTACAAGAACAGAGCTATAAACTGCAGTGTGCCTTTAATTTATATCAACCTGTGATCATGGAAATTTAAATTCTTTCTGTTGATAAAAAGTATGCCATGTCCTTCAATACATGATGGCCATGAATGAATCAGCCTTGTCTATCATGTTATGTTATGTTCTGGCTTCAAGGCATCCGCCTGATATTAATGGAAAAGAGTTTGCCAACAGAGTGGCCCTCAAACAATTACACTTCCTCTATCAGTCTGTACAGACAGCACAGAACTGTATGTAACCATGTATGATTGTGACATACCCACAAAGATCAAGCCCCTACCAAGTTTGAAGCAGTGAGTGGCACTTGATAGAGAAGAGCTGGGTCAATAAGGGATACAAATTACACCATCTTTGGGACACTCATTTCCCATTTCTAACTGAAAGGTTACAGCATTGCTACTAATTACAGCATTTGCTGTGTTTGACTTCAGATATGTGAGGAGGACACAGGAGCATTATGCTTTTCATCAGAGTTATGTAACACTTTTAAAATAGTTTTCCCTTTGGTTCTTTGTAATAATAATCCTTTCTTAAAATTGGAACAGTTTCCAATATCCTAACCCCAACTGGCAAAGCCACCAGCTGGTATAGGGGGTGTCTGCTTACAGGGTGCAAAGTCTCAACTAAAATTTTACTACAGTATGACTAGTAGGTGACTAAAACAATCTTTGGATTTTATCATTTATCACTTTTTACATGTAAAATAAAATTAGTCTGCTGTATTGATAAATAATTGAAACAACAGTAAATACTCTGAATAAACTGACTGAATGACACTACGCCACATTCATAGATTTATATCTGTGGCTATAGAAAGTATGTAAAAATATGAATCATAGTACTTTATCACAAATAATGGGATTGCATTAGCTGAAGACAAGTTATCCATCTTTCCTTTTGCTTTAGCTTGTCTGCAGTCACAGACGATGATGCGCAAACATCAGATGGGGGCAGGAAGTGAGGAACACCTGTTGAAAATCGTTGGTAACGGAAGAAAGAGAATACGCTAAAGCCTTGGGTGGACCTGCACGCAGCAGGTATCATCAGAAAATTTCTAGACGCATTGGGTATGATCCCTACACTTTATGAAAAAGTGATTTTCCCCACAGGTTGACTGATTTGCCTGGTGCGGAGGCGATAGATATCACAAATGACTTAGTCCTGACGACCACATACTACATAGATAGCAAAATGAAGGCGCACAAGAGGTGAATATATTTGCTTGAGAATTGCTATCTATTTATATTGCTGTTTCAGCTCTAAAGTAACTTTACATGGATAGATGCAGCACAAGCATCAGGCTGCTGCTAGCTGGCCAACTGTAGTTCTTCTACATTGTTTATTGAGGTCAATTATTCTCAGAGGTGTTCAGAAACACAGCTGAAAACATGACATACAAAACATAACAGAGTGTTGTGTGACTGAACTTCTCCAAACTTTAGATTGAAGTTTTTAATCAATCTCTGCTGCCGTTTCTTTTTGAGTTTTAACCTTCTCGCCTTTATGTGTCACTAGTTTTGGGACCTGAAAGTAGCTTGCTTGCCCCCCCCCCCCCCAATTTGAGCAGTTGGCACAGCACAAAACTTTGGCTTTTTTGTAAGTGCTTCACCATGCAGAAATCACTTTCTGCCCCCATCTGCAGTTCTTTGGGGTGAAATGACATCATGTGCAAGCAACCTATTGTGTTTAACTGGGTCTGAAAAAAATTAGAAAGGGATTAAAATGTCACTCACTCTGAGATGATGCCTCAGTTAGAGGTCCTTTTGTGTAAGGCAAGTTACTATGTCCCTTAAATCTCCATTGTGGTATAAAGCCAAAACACTGCTTTGTCTGAATAGCTTTCTACAAAATCTTCATCATAACACCACAGCTTTGACCTGACCACACATTCAGCTAGTGTAACACAATGCCAGTGTCATTATGGGACTCACAGAGTTGGGGAAGTTCAAGTAGCAGATCTGACACGGCATGTCCTGTGCCGATGATCTGGTGTTGATTGGAGGACGGATCCGAGGCTTCTTACTGGGGTTAATGACATGACACTCAGAGAAAAGCTTGTCCAGGTTACCATCAAAATACCTGGAAAAATTGAGACAAAAAAAGTGAAAGAAATCATGGTGTTAAAATGGCATTAAGAAATGTATGATGACAAGGTAAAGGTAACGTATAAAGAATAACCTTTAGAGATTCTTACCTTTCCATAAGCTTTTCCTTATCCCAGTTGAAGTGACTGAGAAGGATGCGTGTTATTGTTGCAGGATTCTGAAAGAATGAGAAATTGTTTGTCAGAAATAAACCTAAAGTGGACATTTAACTACTGCTAATTTTCAATTATCACTGTAACAACTTAAAATTGGGGTTAAGATTGACATGAATGCCACTTCCACAAATATACTTCTATTGCAAGTTAACTTTTCTTTTGTGGGATGACAGATAGCTTTAAGGTGGGGGGGACAAGCAGCAAAGGACAACAGGCCGGGATCGAACTAGAGCCACTGCAAAGGCCTCAGCATATGGAGTGCACACTACCAGGTGAGCTTAAGGTCGCCCCAAAATTGACAAATTTTAAATCTCTGGAAGTAGTTGTACATTTTATAGTTTTTACGCACATAAACATTTACTGTCCAGTGATGTATGTTAGTATACAAAAACATCTGAAACACTTCTAATTACATTATGATCCACAAAATACCACCACAGACTACAGCCATAAAAGTGACCACAAAGCCAAGTCAACTCCTCCCTAACACAAAGGTAGTATTAACTGCATTATTAACGGCTCTTTTCTACTGGATTGCAAGACACTGATGACGAGTTTAACTATTTTTTTTCACAATAGGCTAGTTGCTTAACAGAAGGCAACCATAGCCAGCAGCTCATTCTAAATGAAATAGGCCAGCAACAAGTTTTATTTTTGCTGTGTCTGTAGACTTTTCACTGGCACAATGACAACCTGCAAGAATATCTCCAGCGCACCTTTGCAGAAATTCTAGAAGACTACATGTCCATATAGTAACATGCAGTAATATCAGTCAGGTGTTGCTCTCACCAGTTTTGTGCTCAAGAACAAAACGAATACTGCATTCTATCTTAAATTCCTGACTTATTTGCACTGTGTGAGCGTGTGAGCATGTGAGCAGAGTGAGTAGTATGTGAGCAGAGTGGAACTGCTGCATTCAATGATGACTTTGATCTGCTCCACATTTTTTATTTGCTGCCTCCCATTTTGTTATCTGCTCATGCTAACAAAAAACCCTGCGCTAGTTCACAATTTGATGCTGCTCTGCAGTTAAGTTATACAATGCAAAGTGAAATTTAGAGGTGGAGTGAAAAGTTAAAATGTTTCATACATTGAAAAACATTTGCGGTTAACACAAATGGAATTACATGATTGCAGTTTCTTACTATACAGAGTTCAAACAGGAATGGGGGAAAAGGAGGAAAAAACACCTGGAATTTAAGTTACATTTTAGAACCAGTCTAAGTTAGCGCTGTAATACACACATATGTTTACAACCCCCCCACACATCTGTGTATTGTTGCAAAATCTGACTAGCCATCAGTCAGGGAAAACATCGATTGGTTGTTTGTTGACAATATAATCAAGGCTACACTCCATCAGTGCAATTCCTTTGAACAACATAAAAAAAAAAGTTTTGCATTGTTTTGAATGCAGCTTGCTTGTGGGAATTGTACAGCAGAATACAAGAGAACACTGCTGCTCTAACTTTTTGATCAAAAAAATCTACTCCCCTCTCCATTCAACACTGCTAAAATAATTAATCCTAGAAATAAAAGCACCAAACATTCCTGTTGGTTTGTCATATAAATAATAATAATAATAAGAATAATAATAATAAATGATGATACAAATAATTTTGACTAGTTACCAAAGTCACCACACTGATGTGTACCAAGTGTCACTATGGTTACAGGCATTAAGGGGTTTCCCACTGTTACTTGGGTATGGTAGTGATGCATGTAAACATCAGAGAAGTGAAGTATAAACACATTTTGTATATTTCAGGATAAAACTGCATGAAAAAAAGCTATTTACATCACGTTTTGAAATTGTGAAATCATGATGGTGCAACAGCAGAGTACAATACCTATGTCACAGTGCCATGGTTCAACTGTTTAAAGCACAGCACGAGGGATTGATCTCAGCAATCGCAAGATAAGATAAGGGAGTTGTCCCAGTGTATATGTTTATACAATCATTTTTTTTACGTTACTACACCATGATTAAATTAATGGTCAGATTCACAGAGTAATGTTTGACACAATACTATTACAATAGATGTATTTGATAATAATGTATCATGATGCAAGAGAATCAGTTATGTTATGATATTTGTATAATTGAATAGGAATATGTATCTGAAAATTCTAGTTGTTCACTGAAAACAGTTAGCAATCATATCATAATGTTTTGAATATATTTCAGTATGTTTTGAGGCCTGGGTTCAAGTCTAGCCAAAAGGCCCTTCACTGCAGTTCCTCCCTTTTCATATCTGTCTTCTTGCTATCATTAACACAAAAATGTGCAAAAATCTTAATTATTGTATGTTATTATATGCAACTGAAGAGGAAAACACCCCAAGAAAACCTATGACAATGATACCAATATGTTGATAACATAACAGAATTAAGTATGTAAATGGTATTTGGTTGCTAGTTTATTTGGTATGCCTAGCTAAAAGTTATTCAGTCTGACACAACAGCGCTGCAATTCTTCTACCTCCATGATGGTTAAAATTATGCTGAGAGGCATTTATTCAATTTGAGTCTCATTTTAGAGTCTGTAGTCTGTCCTCTGCATGGTCTACCCTCACTGATGTAAATAATTTGGGAAATATCCGCTATAACTCACAGTATAGTCATGGACAACTGCCATACAAGTTTTGCCTTTTATTTCTATCTGAAGTGGGCAGTGGAATCTTTGACAGTGAATGAGGTCTCTGCAGATGAAATACATCCTTCAGCCACTTGTAACTTTACACCTATTGCTTCTTCAGAGGCCAGGCAAAACCAGTCACTCTTGACATGAGAAGGCAAAGTCACTTGAGACATTTACAAGAAAAGCAAATTCCAATAACGCTAGCTCTCCTACTGCCACACTCTCCACGTTGTATACTTTTATTTAGATACAAAATATGTAGCTATTCACCTTTAAAAAGGTTACTTGTTTGGGCTGCAGATTTTTTAAATCTTATTTTTTTAAAGTAGGTAGCTCTAAATACTATATTTAGAAGAATCACCATGTCAATTGTTTCTGCTGTTATCAACTGCCATGCGGTTGTACGTATCTACTGTACTGATATTTTACACATTTTAGGTTTTGGGTTTGCTTAGAGTAAAATAATAATACTCAAACAACATTTCATGTACAAAAACAACACAGTTTCTCAAAAAAAACGTTATATTGACAGGTCTATCAAGACCACTTTCCATTTTATTCTGTACTCAAGTGTAGCTAGGTGAAAGGAAATGGAGGCCCAAGATAACGCTAAGCCGAAGGGCTCCTCTGAGTTCCCCCTTACGTTAAATTTAAAATATAGTTGTGGCCAAATTACAACGTCCATTCGTGTGATCCACCCAAACTTTTTGGACGTCACGATAAGACAGCTTGTTAACGTTTACGTTAATAACCTATAATATAACTTGCTAACCAACTCGATGACCAAGCCTTTCGTCAATCATAAAAATAACGCCAATGAATAGGTTATTTTACAAATTTTGTACAGATAACTTTAAAATGTTTGGTTAACGTACTCCATCCGCCGTCTTGTGCGAGCTGGCAGTTTGTTAACAGTAAAAACGTTATGCTTTTCCAGTTAGATGCTAGGTTAACGGTTACAGTTGGCTAGTTAGCAAGCTAGCTAACTTGCAAGCTAACGTTAGCTTAGCAAACGTTGCTGCCAACTTCTCAGTGGGATTAGACTACTTCCTGGTACAAAATTCATATGGAAATAGTTACTTCAGTGTACACATTTAATGTTGTCCATGTCTTCATTTTAAACGCTACCCATGCAAACGAGAGCCACATTGAGAGAAAAACTAATTTTGGTATTGAGTAAATCGTAGCACTGCTGTCAAACTGCCAACTTCCAGCAAGTAAACTACTCCTTACAAGGCTAACGGCTAAGCTAACGTCCATGGCCTGTTTATGCTTCACCCAAGCCTGGACCCCGGTCTTTCCTGACGCCGACATACCAGAATACCTACCTGGATGACCTCGTTGACCTCCCTGATACACTCCACCATATGCTGGAGGATCTGCTCGGCGGTCAAAACCTCGAAGCGGTAGTCCTCCTCTTCCTCCTCGCCGGGACCGTGGCCACCTCCACCAGTCTCGCCGCACTCATCTCGCTCCCCACCGGCCACCACGGGATCGACCAACTCCACCTCTCCGAGCTCCAGGGTGTCGTCCTCCGGCTCCTCTTCGGCGCTATCCTCGCTACATTCCTCCTCTTCGTCGTCGTATTCATAGTTATAACCCTCGTCTGAGTCCATTCCTAGGGTGGTTATCAACTTGTGACAAGCACACCTAAGTCTACAGTGTGTGAAATGTTGGTTGCGGAACAATACGAAAACCAAAATTATCCGAGCCTGTTTTTCAGCTGCAGCGAAAATAACAACAAAACGTCGCCGCTGCTAAGCCAACAAAGAGATACAGCGTCACCAACTGACGACGGCCTTACGTCAGATGGACTGTACAGGAAAATGTAAAAAGAATAATAATTGTATTTATATTGAGCACTTTTATTTTCGCAACATGTTTAAAACGCTTTTTAAATACACAGAATAATTAATATACGCCAGATTTATGTACGTGCAGCTAAACTTATTAGTAAGCTTACAAAACAACTTCCCCCCAATAAAATATAGACAAGGCCAACTGTTGGAAATTTAAAAAATAAACATTATTTAAAAAAAAAAACAACAAAAAACAAATAGGCGAACTAGCCTATACAATTCTGACCTCGCCTTGTGCTTAGGATGTGTTTTTGAAATGGCAAAACTCATATTTTATCAGCCAAAACCAGACTTACGTTTGTAACCAACCTCATGGTAATCTGTGTTTTGTCTCCCACAATTTTAGTTTACATTTTCTTCAATCTTCACATTACTCCAGCTGCAGTAACGTTAATTTACACGCAGAATAAACAGAATTTCTGTAGTGAATTATGTGACCTAGAAGTATGAACGATTTTTTAAAGCATATAAAACAAAACAAAAAAACTGTATTAATCATTTCCATTTTCACCTTTTAATTCTAAACAAATAAAAAAATATATATATAAAAAAAAAACCACCCACACCTTGTGGCCCCAGTCATGTGACTGCATACTCTTGAGCACCTGACTGCCGCAGCTTGACAGTGCAGTTTGCCTTTGAATGGAGTAGTATCACAGACTGTTATGGAAGTCCAGTGTGTGTTTGGTTTCGGACGATACGCTCGTCCAAATTTTAATATGCTAATACTAGTTATCCTCCAGCTCGGCCTACAAACAGTGGACGGAGTGTGGCCGTTACCGCAGACGTTCACCTCCTCTGCCGAGCGGTACCCTCTGAGCCCGCAGGCTTTCTACTTTGGGTATGGAAGTCAATCAGCCGCACAGCAGGGCTGTTCTGTTCTGGATGCTGCATTCAAGAGATACTTTCCTCTCATTTTTCCAGACTACACTTCTGGTAGGTGATAAAGTGAGGTGGAATTAAAAGTTTGGTAAAACGAAAGTAAGGTTTTACTACATGCTGGAGTTTAAAGGTCCAGTCATACTATCAACAATGGCACATAAAGTGTTTATTACAATATCCATAATACCACAATCTGCTGTGCTATTTGTATGTCATTTAGTATGCTAAAAATTCTATAAATATTGTCTTAATAAACTCTACTGTTGGCAGTCTGTTGATTCTCACGTGTAAGTTTATGAATGCACAAAAATGTGGAGCAAAGTGCTCACTGGTTTTGTTTTGAATGTTCTGTTTGTCATGTTGGCTTTTAAAGTAGATCAATGGGGCTTTGTAGAGGCAGCAGTTCATCGGTCAGCCTGCATTAGGCCCGTGTATCCAACAACCCACAATCACAATGGATCAGAGGAGCACAGCTTCATGTTTGTGCTTTCCAAAAGCATAGCTTATATGACAGTTGAATGTAACATTTTGAAAATCCAATCCAGGCAGCATATGCAGTCTCTACAGAACTTCAACCCAGCAACTCGTGACTGTAATAATCTAACTTTTATGACCAACAGGAAATGACATTCTGCAATACAGTGAGGGTAAACCATTTACTGTTGAGATCAGCGTCGACCATGATGATTGTGAAAGTTACCCAAGTGAGAACTCCTCTGAGAGATGTAAGTAATGGCGCATTTAGAAAAAGAGAACCACTGGTCTAAAGGTCACAGTTGGGTTTGATGCATTATCTTATTCACTCTTATTTGCATTCCAGACAATCTGAGTGTCTCAGCAGGACATGCGTCTCTGAATGCACAAACCGTTTGGGGTGCCTTAAGAGGTGATTACAGCCAATGACAAAGACACAAGTAAAATACAAATGTGTGAACACAAACTCCAAAAAAATGAGACAAACATGTTGGAAACACTATGAAAGCCTTTAGAGAAAGATGCACTGGATCCCTCATGCTAGCCAATATTTAATAACTGATCTAAGTATCTTGAATCTCAGATTTACATGATTGCTGAATGTATGTACTCTGATTAAGCATAGGTCTGGAAACCTTCAGTCAGCTGGTGTATCAAGATGATTTTGGCTCAGTAAGTCCGAATTTTTCAAATGCACAAACTCTAAAGTCATACATCTCGAATGCCCCACCTCACCTTGTTATAGAGCTTGATTAATGTATGGGGCAGATCAATTAAATCCCCCCTCCCTGTTTGTTTTCTCTTTTAGTATTTTGTGAACAAGACTGAGATAGACGACTTCCCCCGCTTTCAGTTCAGGGGGATTTTGTTGGATACGTCACGCCATTATCTACCAGTGCAGGCCATTTTAAAAACTCTGGTAATAATCAGATGACATGATTGGAATTTCAGCCTTCTGCTCAATTGATGACACTTATCATCAGTGGTAATAACATCCATTTTTCTTTCTAGGATGCAATGGCCTACAGTAAGTTCAATGTGTTTCACTGGCACATTGTTGATGATCCCTCCTTCCCTTACCAGAGCCGCAGTTTTCCAGACCTTTCCAGTAAGGTATGTGACTCTGCACATTCATTAGAGTTTGAAAATTAATTTGAAAATGTAGAATCCTGAATACAAAGAAGTTGGGAAGTAAAACGGTGTTAAAAGAAAAAGATGATGTAATTTAGTGGTAAACATGCCCCTGTCTCACCTCTTTTCTTTGGAATTGGGGATGTATTTGCGTTTAAGGAGATGAAACATGGTTATTTAATATTATGCTCGATTTTTAAGCACTGCATGTGGAGTCATGAGGTAGGAAAATACTGAAAAAGTTGCCTGAACCCTGAACAAAAGGCTTCTGGCTCTCATTCAGGGGGCTTTCCATCCGATGACTCACATCTACACGCAGTCAGATGTGAGAAGGGTGATCTCACATGCCAGGTTGTGGGGAATAAGGGTCCTTCCTGAGTTCGATTCACCCGGCCACACCTTATCTTGGGGAAAAGGTAAAATGTACTTTTAATACAACTGGTGTGCCTAAATTATTCCAGCTCATTGATCTTCAACATTAAAAGTTCCTGGCATTTTGCCTTGTTTGGACCCAACAGGAATCCTGTCTGCCAAACCTGCAAACCAAGACTATAAATGGAAACAAGACATGTACTGAATCTTTAGTTTGAGTCCCTTCTTATCTGGAGACTTTTATAACTACATCACTGCACTTACTAGAAAATGCAAGAAATTAGCCCTTTAAAAACTAAGCAAATTGGCTTGCTTTCTATCAAAAAACAGGAAGAAGAGATCAGCAACTTGTCAAGAGATGGCTCAAATATTTGATATTTGAGCCATCTCTTGATGTTATTTTGATATAAGAAATTGAATAAAGAAAGTTACAAGGAAATTATCTGAAAATAAGCCAAACAGGAATTGCAAGAAATGAGTTAAAAGTTACAAAAAATAAAATAAGAAACAAAAACAATATATAAATGTAGTTTTAAAAATGTAAAAAAAAAAAAGTAGCTCAGGCATTTCTTTTGCTGTTTTTGGATAATATCAAATAATCGCCCCCAGTTTATTTTCTGGTATTTTTTTGTCACCTTTTCCTAATTTTTTGCCAAGTTTCTCATCATGTTTTTCCCCCCATGTTTTCAATAGAAATCCAACCAGTGTTCTCATCTTTCAGAGGGTTGAATGCTTGCAAAAGGCTTCTGAACGCAGCACAAGAAAACTGATGTCGATCCAGGTGTTAAAGGGTTAAAGACAATACAGAACGAATTCTGACGCTGACTATTTATTCCCCAGGGCAGTCTGACCTGCTGACTCCCTGCTACAGAGGGAGCACCCCCTCTGGTACCTTTGGTCCTGTTAATCCTGTGTTACCCTCCACTTACAAGTTCATGGGAAGACTATTTAAAGAAGTGTCATCGGTGTTTCCTGATTCCTACATCCACTTAGGAGGGGATGAGGTGGACTTTACGTGCTGGTAGGTTGAATTGTGACGGATCATTTCATAATTCTGGCTATTTTTGCCCTGCTGGTTTCACTCAACATTTGTTTGTTGACATTGTTACTGAATTTGTACACATTAGCTGTATATTTGTTTTCATCTGTTCAGGAAAAAATGTGAAAATAGGAGAAGAGGAAGAACAAGTTTATATCTTGTTCCAAGTAGCTGAAGTTGGTATATATCTCTCTTAAATAAAAAAAGTTTAAAAAAAAAACAAAAAAAACACTGCTTGTTTCCACAGGAAATCCAACCCTGATGTCCGAGCATTCATGAACAAGATGGGATTTGGGGTGGACTTCACCAAACTGGAAGCATTCTACATGGAGAAGTAGGTTGGGGAACAGGAGTGTAGAAATCTCTGGGAAATGAACTCACATGTTAACAGTACTTTAATGTCTCATTTCCAGTATTATGAATATCACCTCAGCTCTCAATAAGACATCGATTGTGTGGCAGGATGTGTTTGACTACCACGAACGAGTAAGTACATCCACACAAATAACACCTTATGATATAAAAGAACCATACATTTGTGGTGTTTATATAGGCATACATGCTTTTCAGACATTGTTTTCTTAATATCTTTTCTGCAAGTGCAGGGGTTTATGATATGGAATGTCCTGATGTACATATTCACAAGTATCAATATTTTAATTTGATTTTTTTTCTCTTTTCATTGTAACACCACCATGTTAGTCCACACCAGTGAAGTATTACATTGTATCAGACATAATTGTCCTAATTTATTTTTTAAAATATTATTTCAGCTGTTTTATGTTGAGTTTAAGTATCTGCAAAAACTATTTAATATATAAAACATCCACATACTCTTTTTAACACTTGCTGCAACAGCTAATGTATCACACAACCAATTCATGCACATACGTCTAACAGTCTGTAGCATTGTGTTGCAGCACAGCCCTCTCTCCGTGGTGGAGGTGTGGAGAGATGGCTGTTACCTGTGTGAAATGCGCAGGGTGGTTAAAGCAGGGCTCAGGGTGATCCTGGCCTCTCCATGGTATCTGGACAAGCCAGGGCCAACACACAACTGGGCCCGCTACTACACCGTGTGGCCCCTCGCCTTCAAGGGTCAGAAAACAACCTGTGTGCTGTGATTAGTTCAGATCGTGTAGTCTGCTGTGGTTTTTGTCTCAAGTAATAATTTACAGGTAAAACCTGGTTTCCTATGAAATATAGAATATATATACACAGTCAAACCTTTCTTAGTGCAACACATAATGTTCTATGTTCAGCTTGACCACTAGGTGACAGCAAAGACCGTTAAAGACGTTATTCTGTGTCCCAATTCCACATGATTTACAAATTGTACACAGAAAATTTTAATAGCCTTAAAAATTGTATTTCTTAATCACCTTTCCACTGTGAACATATGACAAGCAGTAGAAAAAGGTTTTTAAAAATGCAGTATGGAGTTGGGACACAGTTACAGAGAGGTGTGATTGCTGTGATTTAAGATCACAGTGCTGTCTAATGCCCCATAGCTAACATGCACACTCTTCCCTTACACACCAGAGCATGAAATGTTGCCACTGGCAGTAACTTCACAAAGCTTCCTTCATCAAATTAAGAAAGCAAAGGCCCAGCACAGAAGAGAAATACACATCCAAAGCACTCCATATTGTTTAACATTCAAGTTGCTTATTAGATGAACTGCCAATAAACCATGCGCCATGTTGGTGCATTATTAAATATTCCAGCTGGAAACTGTAACTTGAAGCCTATTGGGCATTCCTGCTGGTTTACAAAAATGTAGACATCTATTGCTAAGTAATTTTAACACAAGTTGACATTTCCTGTCAAGCTGCTCAATGGCATTTCCCCTAAAGAAGTCAAACCAGTTTGCTTGAGGAGTTATTATTTGTCTATTTTCTGAAATATAAAACATCATATTTAAACAGAGTTATCAACGCAAAGATACAGCAGGCAGAGGGGTTAGCTTCAATATATCACAGAAGGGCGATACAGCCTGTTGTTTGTCACCCTGCTCAGATTCCTAAGGACACTGTGCTGCACATCTGGAAGGGCACCCCCGCTAGTTATAAGGCAGAGCAGAGCAAGATGACCAAAGCTGGCATGAGGGTCCTCCTAGCTGCCCCCTGGTACATCAACCACATTTCCTATGGCCAGGACTGGCGCAACTACTACACTGTGCAGCCACGGAACTTTTCGGGTGTGTGCATGGCCAAGTTATATCAAGTTATGTAACCTGGCTCAGTTTTGAGTTGGTTATGGGAGCACGTAGAAGCATATTTACATGCTGACTTGCTGAGTTTTGACTTGAAGTGGTGTGATAAATTTGAAGTAAAGGTTCTGATTTATAATGAACTATCTTTAATTAAAATCCATCATATGTTTAAAGCAAAGCTATTCACCATCCCCTCACAGGTACTGAGGAGCAGAAGAAGCTGGTGATAGGGGGGGAGGTCTGCATGTGGGGGGAGTATGTCGACGCCACCAATCTCACTCCACGTCTTTGGTACGAGATTAAAAAGACCCCTGAAATCATTAAAATGTTTAACTTAATATAGTAAGCGCAGTAAAAAATGCATTAAATTAATCCCAATAATCACTGGTTGCACCCAAACTCACAGGCCCAGGGCGAGTGCCGCTGCTGAGAGGCTGTGGAGTGATGAGAAGCAGACCCTCAGCGTGGACATGGCATTTCCTCGCTTACAGGAATTTCGCTGCAAGCTCGTTAGGTACTTTATATTTTATCCAGGATCCCTAAAGAGTTTAGCACCAACATAGCGACACATAGCTCTTTCTCATAATTACACTGATTTCTCATAATTTTTGTTTCCTTTTCTTTTCAAGGCGCGGCATACAAGCAGAACCTCTGTATGTTGGACATTGCAAACATGAGTACCAAGGTATTTGAAGATGTTGGATGGATTAACATTTAAATTTTTTTCTGAAGAATGTTCAAACTAATCCAGGTCACAGTTACCTTCTTTTTTAAGTGGTGTAAAATCTTTAACTATTTGTTTCTCCAGTCTTTAACAAAGTATACACACATCAAAACGCTTTCTCAGGGAACATAATTATCTTTTTTTTTTCATTATTTGTGATCATCTGAGTTGGGTTTTTTCTTTTTTTGATTTTGCATTTTTTGCATTTATAATATTGACATGTTAACTAAAAGCCCTTGTTTGGAAGAACCCAAAGTGCAGCACTGTAATGCCATGTTAAATTGTACTTGACAAATTTTAAACAGATTTTAAAATGCCAGTGTGCTGTAGCTTGTAGTCTTGCACTGAATCGTAATAAAATAATGTTGGTGTGCAGCCATTGTCACAGGTTTTTTTCTTATGAACAGCAACACTTTGAACGATAGAAAATTCTCACTCAGGAGAAACGATCAGTTAACTTTGTCCCTACACATGCTTTGATTAGACAGGTTGCAAGTCTAATACCATCACAAACAAAAACAGAAAAGCAAACACATTGGCAACCTTTTTCACATATATTGGCAGTTCAGATTTTTCAGGTTCAACCTGTCTTTGTGGAGGCCACAAGCACGAAGATGAAGCCCAAAGCAGACATGGCAAGAACATATACATTTTTAACAGAATATCAATTCAAATTTATTTAATTTAATTTATATAGCACAAAATGTGAGATTGTGAACATAATGAGGATGAGATGAGATGATATCCCTCCAGCGTGTTCTGGGTCTGCTGCGGGGCCTCCTGCCAATTGCACATGCCTGGATCATCTCTAACAGGAGGCACCCAGGAGGCATCCTGATCAAAAGCCTGAACCACCTCAACTGGTCAGTCTCTCAAGGCTGAGCCCAGACAGCCTGCGGAGGAAACTTATTTTGGCCACTTGTATTCAGATTTTATTCTTTTGGTCACTATCCAAAGCTCATGACTACAGGTTAGAGACGAAATGTAAATGGACAATAAAATCCAAAGCGTTTTCTTCCTGCCTGAGATGGAAGTGATGCAAAGGAAAATCTGTGTGGTTTTTTTGCTGTTTTTTTTTTTTTTTTTTTTTGTTTTTTTAAACAGTCGAGGGTGCAAAGGAACTTCCAGATGCCACAAAAGCTGAAAGGACCTCGACCACAAAATCTCCATAGTATCCCAGAGACCTGGAAGGAAAATAGACTAAACATTCACAAATTAGGTCAAATTTAAAGATTCAACTCACACAAAAGCAGGACAGAGAAAACGTGTTACGATATGTACGTTTGATAAGCTGATAGCATATCAAACGTAATTAATAGCTGATTTGATACAAGAGGAGATATAAACTGTATATTAAGAACATGACAGTATATCACAATATTCTGTCCAGTGGAAGAGGAACAACATTTAAAAACAGAATTGGTCAGAAAAAAAATCAATGTTCCTTGGGAAGATAAACACGAGAGAGACCTTCTTTCTAGGTTTG
The DNA here is from genome assembly GCF_008729295.1 of Plectropomus leopardus. Lineage (NCBI taxonomy): Eukaryota > Metazoa > Chordata > Actinopteri > Perciformes > Serranidae > Plectropomus > Plectropomus leopardus. The sequence continues at coordinate 5,172,366 of NC_056473.1, read as the reverse complement.
CAGGGGTCCGTTTCACAAAGCAGGTTCAACAAACTCTGAGTGTAACCCTGAACTCTGAGTTGATCTACTCTGAGATAGGAAACTCTGAGTTTCCGGTTCCAGAAGAGCTGATTTGAGTTGGTTTAATCAACTCGGAGTAGTTTCACCTGGAGTTAAGCGCGTGCACCACAACTATAAAAAGCATCAATGGAGCCCCGATTCGACGAGTCACCATGGCAACGGGGAAGCGGAGGGCTGCGTTCTTCACCCCACTCGAATTGGAAATTTTAATACGCTCATATGCGGAGTTTGAACACGTTTTTAGAAAGAAGTGCAACACCGCTGCAGCTGCAAAAGAGAGGGAGACGGCGTGGGAGAACATTGCTGCCCGGGTCAATGCGTAAGTTTAAATGTAGTCCTTTGCAATCACAATACTATTACAGAGGAAAACTGTTAGAGGCTAGAGTTACACTTCTTTCTCTGGTTTGAGTTACCTCCCTTTTTGAAACGGAAAACTCAGAGTTTCCCTCATTTCAGGGTTGACAGACTCAGAGTTTTCACTAAACCTGCTTTGTGAAACGGACCTCAGGTGTCTTTAGGATGAAAACAAAACTAAAGAAGTAAAAAAATAAATAAATAAACTGAACATCCTGAAGAGACATCATTGTTAAGTGGGCAAGGAAAAATAAAAAAATAATAATATAAAGAAATGTCAAAAAAAAAAACAACACTATTATGCTTTGGGAAGGTTAACACAAGAGAGACCTTCCTCCAAACTCTACAGGTGTCTTTAGAGTGAAAAAAGCATATAAGTAAAATAAATAATTAAATTAAAAGCATAACAAGACACTGCTCTCAAGTGGACAAGGAAAAACTATGAAAATAAAAATAATAATTTCTTGGGAAGATGAACACAAGAGAGATCTTGCTCCAAGGTTTACAGGTGTCTTTACAGTGAAAATGAGAAGCAAAGTTAAAAAAAAAAAAAAAAATAAAACGCCTTAAGAGACAGCTCTCAAGTGGACAAGGGAAAATTATAAATAACATAAATAATTAAAAGAATAATTCCTTGGGAAGATTTAAAACAAGAGAGACCTTCTTCCAGTGGTCACTGTTCCCAGTGAAAATAAATAGTCTAAATATAAGAAAAAAAACATCCCAGAGTGAAAGAAAATCATCATTACTTGGGAAGATGAACAAAAGAGACACCTTCCAAGATGTGCAGGTGTATTTACAGTGGGTTATTTTTTTAAATGTAAAGTTCAAAGAAACAGCATTGTCAAGTGGACAAGGATCAACATCCTAAATCAGTATGGGTGAACAAGAAACGATCATGAAAATGAATAAATACATAAAATAGATAGAACAATTTCCCTTGGGAAGATTAACACAAGAGAGACATTGTTCCAAGGTTTGCAGGTGTGTTTACAATGAAAACAAAATTATAAAAGTAAAAAAATAAAACAAAATGAATTGAAAAACCACCTGAGACACCACCTTTCAGTGGACAAGGAACAACCTCCCAAAAAAATCCAAGAGCACGTCGATCCCTACCTTTTTGACGTTATGGTCAGGAGTCTCCAGCAAGGCCCTTTATCCACCGTCCAGCACATGTCCAACTCAAGCAGGCAAAGTAGTGAGCGGAGTTGCTGACATCCAGGAACAATTTGAAGTTTTCCCCCTTTGAAGACTTTTCTTGGTCCTGGTCCTCCTTATCTGTCGTGTTCTTCTCTTGCCAATAACAGTTGTCTTTGCTCAGGAAAATGCCTGAACGCTGATATCAAACAACCAGCCGCCCGCTTCAAGTGTTACCTGCTGCAGCCAATTAGCAAAGCTAGCTAACCAGTCAAAACAGCTAACCATGTCATGTTTTTCTTGGCAACATTTTCTTCATCCGAACTTGGAGCCCAACTGGGGTTTTAGTAAGATCGTTTCTTTTTTTTGTTGTTTTTTTTTTCCATTTTCATGCATATATATAATAGATATCATTTGTTGTTTGTTTAAGTTTGATAGCCCGGTTGAGCGCTTTGTTTGAATTGGAGCACGTGTTAGTCGAGTTAGTTGGTTGTTGGTTTGTTGGTTGGTTGGTTGCCCGTGGGGGGAGGCCAGCTGTTGATTACGCTCCAGTGCGATTGTGGGGATTCCCTCTGTTTGTGGTGACGTAGTTTGCCTTATATGGTGAGTTTGGTTGCGCTTTGGCAGGTGTGTTTTGGCTTCAGTTTGATAACTCTGTAATGTTTTTGTTTATTGTTTTTTGGTGTTTCGGGCTGGTGAGGCTATAATTGTCTTGTCTTTTTTTTGCATTTGTTTAAAATAAAAGTTTTGTTGGCTGGTGAAGCTGGTCTGGTTGCTGCTGGCGCCGAGGGCTTGTCTCCGCCCTTGTTATCAAGCCCAGGTGCGGGTTTAACTTTCAAGCAGCAGAAAGAGTTGCTTTTATCTGTTGACGGTGATGTGCTTGAGCACGACATACCTGGCTGCATACCCTTTGCGCTCTATCACCGCCAGGTCTGTGGTGTGGGCTTTGTCCCAGTTTATTTCAATCTTGGGTGATTCAGTCAGACCAGGGGTCCAACTTTTCATCTCGTTTTTTTGCACAGGTGTTGAAACAACTGCACATAGCTCACAATCAGGCGTCTGTGTACCACGCACTGAGCCAAGGTGCTCTGAAGCGTTGTGTCACCAAATGCTTAAATCTATGTCGTGTGCATACTGTACCCAAATGAACAAAGAGGGGGAGGAGGGGTTACCGTGGTTGTTGTTGGCGGCCAGGGAGGTGGTGCAGGAGAGCACTGGGTTTAGTCTCAATGACCATGTGTTTGGTCATACGGTGCAGGGTCCCCTAGCTCTTTTGCAGGACAACTGGGCAGAGGCCCAGCCACCCCAGACCTCCTTGATTATGTTAATGGGTTCCCGGTACAAGCTGTACTGAGCACAGGAGGTGGCCAAGGACAATTTAGTCTCTGCATAGGGAAAGATGAAGAAGTTGTATGATCGCCAGGCTGAGAAGTGGGTTTTTTTTCCTCGGAGATCAGGTACTCGCCCTGTTGCCCCTTGTTTCATCTCCATTCCAAGCGAAGTTTTCAGATCCATATTCTGTGGTGAAGAAAGGTGTCTGATCAGAACTATGTGATAGCTACTCCCAATCGCAGGTCGCCTACTCAGCTTTGTCATGTTAATTTGTTCAAGCCATACTATCCTCGGGAACTGCAGGCAGTCAACCAGGAGAGCCAGGGGTCCAGCTTTCGTCCGGTTTGCTTGGTGGTGCCGGTGTCCCCCTCATCATGCGGTGGCAGGGCATGGGGGGAGGAGGATGTGTCAGCTCCGGATGATGCTGTGCTTTACGGTCACCTTAAAAACTCAGAGACTCTGCAAAATCTGGATGGCTTGTTCAGCCATTTGGATGGGCCTTAACGACAGCAGTTGGTGGTTTCACGTCTGCTCCTCTGCAGCCTCTCCTCACACACCTCTCTCCTAATCAGCCTGATTTCTTCCACCTGCAGTGCTTCCCTCTCTCTCTCTCTCCCTCTGCCTGGCTGCACCCTCGTCAGCAGTAGCAACCTCCACCTGTTGCTCATTTCCTGTCCCCGCCTGTATAACCTGCCCTGTGTCTCACCCTCAGTGCCAGATTGTTCTTCCTGATGAGAGACTTTCCAGCATTCTGTTCCTGCCTGCCTGCCTGCTGCCGACTCTGTCCGTCCCCGACTAACCTGCTCTGTCTCTGCCCCGGTGATCCGACCTGCCTTCTGATTCTCGACACCGAGTTTGATCTGCGCCTTCCTCCTCCCTGCTTCCAGAGGAAAAGAGGTACTGAGCGAGTCTGCTCTCCGGAGAGTTTCGCCATTGCTGAAGTTAACTCTTCTGTGCGGCTCGACTCACCTGCTCTGCTTTCCCGGTGGGTCCCCAGCCCGAACCACGTCATCGGTTCGGCCCGTTCTGAGGATCGGCTCGGAGAATCTCCGAAGTGGACATTCTCCTGTTTGGACATTATTGAGACAGTGATTCTGCTTGCTTTTGTTAATAAAGCCTGTGAAAGACTCTGTCTGGTCTCTGTGTTGCTTTTGGGTCCAACCACTAGTCCTGACAGGTGGGGCTGATACAACGGTATCCGTGTCTGTTTGGCGATACACCTAGTCGTACGCATTTGGTGGCGCACGACATTGATGTTGGGGAGTGTAAGCCAATCAAGCAGAGGTTTTATAGGGTTCATCTAGAGAAGCCTAAGTTTCTTGACGATGAGGTTAAATATATGCTTGACCACGGTATAGCAAATCCCTCTGGTTTCAGCTGGGCTTCACTGTGTCTCCTGGTGCCGAAATCTGACAATACACCACAGTTTTGTTCAGATTTCCGTAAAGTGTATAGTGTGATGAAGCCAGATTGTTTTCCGCTTCCCCGCATGGATGGACGGACTGTATTGACCAGGTTGGGTTGGCCAAGTTTGTGAGCAAATTTGACGTTTTGAAGGGGTACTGGCAGGTCCGGGCACGGGAGATTGCTGCGTTTGTCAGGTGTTGTGGCTTTAGCCCTTATTACTAATGCTATAAAGAATAACACACACGGAGGCGAGACTGCGAGCAACTCCATCTTTAGTGGCGGAGACAACGTAACGTCCCTGATCCAAGCAATCAATCATAGAACACCCCCAAAGTGTGACAGCCCAATATAGAGGAGCACCGAGTGCTCGATCAAATACACCACATCCCCCTTTTCTAAGAATGAGATGTGTTTGCAAATCCAGGCACACCACCTCTTTTCACCTTGAACCGTAACATGACGAATATTGAACAAACCACTTCAGTGACACGTATATTAGCAAAATGGTACTGCTGTAAATAATACTAAACAAGTATTATCAAACCTTTCTAAAAGCATTCTTTGTATATATTGATGAACACTTCCAACATTGCATTCACCAGTCTTATTCTGCCTCTTTTTTTTTTTTTTTTTTTTTAATCAATACCCCTTAAGTTTCACACATGACCACTCGGATGATGATCTAAGAATTAGTTTCTGAACCTGACAGGGTGCCTCACAGCTCTGCCGCTCCTGGTGTAGTATGTAGGCGAGTCATCGGTCCTCACAGGTGAAGGATCATGTGGTGGTAAACCATTAGATTCGGGTGTCTGTGACAGCATTGCATCCGTATCGCCGTCGGGGTCAGTGTCCCTGAACAGACTGGGATGTACCTTCCTCAGATGTCGCCTGTTCCTCCTAAATGCCTTTCCTGCTGGTGTCAGCACATTGTAGGAGCGGGGCTCACGTCTCTGGCTTGTCACTATGGCAGGCTCCCATCCGCACCGCGTGTACATGTGTACGGTGGTGCCTGGGTTCAGGGCCAGTAGAAGCTTAGCATCCCGGTCGTGGTACAGACGCTGTTGTGACTGCTGGTCCTGTATCCTGCTGTGTACGTGCTGCGGGGTTGACTGCTTTAGCACAGCACTGGAGCATGGAAGTGTGCTCCGCAGGACTCTTCCCATCAACATTTGTGCAGGTGACACATTCAGTCCTGTCACTGGTGTGTTCCTCAATGAGAGCAGCACCAGATGTGGATCTGTGCCAGTTTGCATGGCCTTTTTCAGTGCATGTTTCACAGTCTTTATGGTCCTCTCAGCGAGTCCGTTGGACTGTGGATATCCCCGGCTGGAGTGTGTGAGTTTGAACTCCCATGAAGCAGCAAATGACTTCATCTCATAACTGGTGAATGGAACATGATCGCTCACCAGCTCTTTAGGGATCCCACGCCTGGCAAAAACAGACTTCATTTTCTGAATTACTGTATGAGCTGTTAGATCAGGCAGGTTTAGCACCTCAGGATATTTTGTCAGATAGTCCACTAACAAAAGAGATATGACTGACCTCTCAGCTAGAAAATGTCAGCTCCAACTTTCATCCACGGGAGCTCTGGGACTTCATGTGTGATAAGCGGCTCTTTCTGTTGCTGGGGCTGAAACTGTTGGCACTGCACGCATTTCTCCACCATTGTCTCTATGCCATGTGTCATGCCCAGCCAGTAGAGGACTTTTCTTGCTTTGGCTTTTGTGCGCTGTACTCCCTGGTGAGCTAGATGGAGTTTCTCTAAGATTACTTTTCTGAAGCTGTGGGGTCTGATGATTTTGTGTCCTACCATCACAATATCATTCTGGATGCTGATGTTGTGTCGCATCAGCCAGTAGCAGTGTAGACTTTTGTCCAGGCTGTATCTTTTCAAAGGCCAGCCGTTCAGATGTCTCCCCACACACAATACACCGTCTGCTGCTGTAGCCTCTTTCAGCTGGTGGAGTGTTTCTTCACTCAGTGCATCTGTGGCCTCCATGGCGTACACAACTTTCTCATCACAGGGGTTCTCGTCGATGCTTTCTCCTTCTCCGCTGACTACGGCTCGTGACAGTGCATCTGCGATGTGCATGTGCTTGCCTGGTGTGTATGTGATGTTCAGATCATACCTCTGCAGCTGCAGCAACATACCTTGTAGCCCGGGTGCTTTACTCAGTGGTTTTCGCACTATGGCCTCCAAAGGTTTATGATCTGATTGCACCAAAACCGGCCTGCCAAAGACGTATTGGTGGAATCTCTTGGCAGCAAAGACTATGGCAAGCAGCTCCTTCTCTATTTGCGCATATCGCTTTTCAGTGTCAGTGAGCGCCTGTGAAGCATAGCAGAGGGGTTGGCCTTCTTGTAGCAGGCATGCTCCTAGTCCATCTTTTGACGAGTCTGCTTGTAGCGTCAGTGGCTTTTTGTGGTCATAGTACCGCAGCACAGGGGCCTGTGTAAGGGCAGTCTTTAAAGTCTCTAGCGCTGCGCTGTGGTGTGGGCACCACTGCCACACCGCATCCTTCTTGAGCAGCTGTCTGAGGGGAGCTGTGAGTGAAGCCTCATTCAGTATGTACTGCGCTAGGAATTTTGTCATTCCCAGCAAGCGTTGGAGGCCATGTTTGTCTTCTGGGGGCGGCATGTCGACGATTGCCTTGATCTTTATGTCATCAGCTCTCTGTCCTGCTGATGTGATTATGTGTCCCATGTATTTCACCGTGTCTACTTTGTATTGGATTTTGTCCTTGTTAAACTTTACGTTCGCTGTCTTTGCTCTCTCCATGACTTTGTGCAGGATTTCATCGTGTTCTTGTTCTGATGAGGCAGCGATGATCATATCATCTGCAATGACGTACACACCTGGTATATCACCAAAGGTCTCACAGTTCTTCTGCTGGAACACTTCACTGGCTGACTTGATCCCGAAAGGAAGTCTGAGGAAGCGATATTTCTCTTCTCCAGGTCTTGTAAAGTGTCCTTTAAAGTATCCATGATAGAGAGGGGTATGTTTCTGCAGCCATGAATCACAGGGGGGACAGACGGGTCGATGTGTATGTGATGAACTCCAGGAAACTCACCCAGTCCTGTGAAGACCACAGCATACTTTTCAATCAGTTTCTTTTTGGTGGATGGAGGCTTTGGCGGCTGTGTGGATGTGATTGTGTGAACCCTCTGCACCAGCCCCAACTCTGTACACGCTTCTCCACCCAGAATCGCCTTCTCGGTCAGGCAGGTTACATGGAACTCCACGATGGCGGTGCATTTGGCGGTTTTGCACTGTAGAGATGCAATGCCACTCGACGGCAGGCGAGCTCCACCAAAAGCTTTTAACACAGTCTTTGTAGGCCGCAACTGAATGGGACCTGGCAGCTGCTTGAAAATGGACATGGGTAGCACACTTGCATCAGCGCCTGTGTCAAGCTTGAATTTTATTGGTACGCCTCTGATGGTGGCTGTCTCATACCATCTGTTGTCCTTTGTGTGGCATGCTGTTTCTTCTCCTTCTCTGCCAACTGAGCCTATGTATAAAGAGTCCACTTCACTCTCAATATTGTGCACAGTCTTTGCCCGGTCGTTGCCGCTTTTGATGTTGAGTGTACGACATACCTTGGAGAAGTGATTATTTTTTCCACATTTGTGACACACTACTCCATAAGCTGGACATTGACGAGGCTCGTGCTTTCTACCACATTTTTGACAATTCATTGCGGGTTGCGCCTTGGTGCTTTTATTTCCACCGCCTGCTCGTTTTTGTCCTCTTGCTTTCTCAATAGCGTCCACTCGAGTGTCGTGTGTGGCGGGTGAAGTCTGCATCGCCTGTATTTGAGTCTTGGCTAGCTCTGTTGACCTGCATATTTCTATGGCTCTGCGAAGTGTAAGGTCATTTTCACGTAGTAGTCTCTCTTTCAGATGAGAGTCATTTATGCTGAACACTAATTTGTATCCTCAGCATATCATCTTCACATCGGCCAAACTCACAGTCTTTACTTTTCTGGTGCAGCTCTGTGATGAATTTGTCCACAGAAATCCCTGGTACCATCACGTGACCAGAACTGATGTCTCTCAAAAACACAACATTTTTCTGTGGGCTGCAGCAGTCTTTGAAAGTTTTAAGAACGTCTTCCATCGTTATATCGTCGTCATCAGCTGTGGTGACTGTGAGTGTGTTATACACTTCTAATGCTTCTTGGCCTATGGTGTGAAGCAGAAGATCACAATCCTTTGACATTTCTTAACTCGTTGCAGTGTCCTAACCAGAGACTGGTTCGCTGGGCTCTGTTTCTGCAGTCCTACAGTTTGGACGTTTGTCACATCAAGGGGCGGGACAATGTGGTAGCGGACGCGTTGTCCCGTGCACCTTGTTAGCGATATGTCCTTTGTTTTGTTATAGGGTGTGATTTTCCTCTTGGCTCTGTCTAGTGTCCTGAGCCTCCCTCTGGCCTCTTGATGGTGCTTCTAGGATCCAGTTGCTGGGGACGGACGGGGAACCATGGTACCAAGGTGGACCTAAGCGGTGGGGTGTTCTTTTTCTTGTTAAGTGCTTTTTCTCTTATTTTGTTATTCTTTGTTTGTTATTGTGGCGATCCGAATCGTGGAATTTAAAGGAATGGGTGAATAGAGCCCAAGTTTAGCTTTTAGTGTTATCAATCTCACAAAAACCCGACAACGCCACCTAGGGAATTTCACCCTAGGAAATTAGTGTCACACACACAAGGACACTCAGGTCCGTTGCACTGATGAAGAGACTCGAAGGACGTGGTTCCAGTTAAGATTACAATTTTTATTAACAATACTTCTGAAAAATGGACAATTAAAACAGGCCAACATTAAGGGGATATTAAAATATACACTAAGGACTTGACAGAGCTGAGGCTTACCAGTGGAGGGACGTGAGTAAAAAGGGGAGGTGAGGGATCAAAAAAAAAAAAAAAAATCACCACAACCGTATGTGCAGGTCCCACACTCACACAAACTCAAAGGAAACAAGGGGATGCACGACACACACAAAGGGGAAACCACCACCCGGGACACCAGGGCCACCACCTTCAGCACTCAGCAACTGAAAAGGCCAGAAACAACAATTATTGGGGTCAATTAACCAAATCAACTTGCAACACAAATGAAAAAATAAAGATGAAATGAAATTGGCAAACCAAAACAACAATAAGACAGAGCTGGCAGGAATCACTAACAACAAAACAAAATACGAATCTAGCCTACTCAATTACAATCATAGAAATGAAAAGAAACAATCAAATAAAATACAAAGTCCTAAATAGAAAAGAAACTAATCAATGCAAAAACGAGAAATAAATCTCAACTCAATGAATTACAACACAATCTACAAATCAAATGATACAGTCAATAGAATAAACAAAACCTGAAACAAATGAACAAATGAACATATCACTAAATCAGAACCAAATAAACCACCAAACAAACAGCAAACCGGGATTAACCCCAATATAATCCGCCCGGTCCAAATTCGGGTTAGTACTCGTGTCCACTACCCGGTGACAGACCCGCCGTGTCCGAAAAACCGGACGGCTACAACGTTAGCCACCAACAGCGTGTAGATCAGCGGCGTAGCAACAATCGTTAGCATGTAGCCCCGGTTAGCATCGGCAGCACGGCGAGCCAGACAGGCGAACACTTGCAGCGGAGAATCAACACTGATAAAACAAGCCGGCGAGCACGCAGTCGCGTGGACGAGCCGTTTGAAGCGACACCGAGCAAAGCAGCAGTGATCCGTGACGCGTTTAGCATTAGCTGCTAACGGAGTCCCTCCCAACAAACAGCTTCTGCAACATACAACACAGCCTGAGGAGGAGAGCGGAGGCTCATGCAGAGCATTACAGTCCGGGGGTGTCCAGCCACGTGTCACCTGCAACAGGTCGAGTGGAAGTCCCGGAAGTGAGGCAACCAGAGAGGTGCAGCGAGCCGCCAAGCCAAGACCGAGGAAGAGGGAGAGCAAGGAGGCTCCACTCCCTTTTATGAAGTGCCCTCTGCTGGTGATTGGCCACCATGACAGGGCACAATTGCCTGGGCAGAGAGGTCTCTCCTGCTACATTATGTTGGGTTGTTTGGTCTCGGTTTTGTTAGTTGGGTTTAGCTGGCGGGTCGATTGCCAGGGTTCCCTTTCGGACCCTGACTTTATGCTGAGGGGGGCGACGACCCCGGAGTTGTAGAGGGTGTGGTCCTCTGGGCATGTATACTGTGTGTGTTTTGTGTCTCTAGGTCCTGGGCCTCACGTGGAGCTGACTGCCTAATCAGGGGCACCTGGCCAGCACTCCTGATTATTTAAGCCGTGCTGCTGTAGGTCCCATTGCCGTTCCTGCTTCGCTGTTCGCCAGCCAAGCCGCCCTACGTTATTTTTCCTTTTGTTTCTGTTGCACTCTACAACACGCACCTCACATGATCATTGCATTCATACACCCGCACTCATCACTGATATTCATGTCCCTATCCCACCACCTTTGCCTCATTTATATTAATAAATATTGGTTTTCTGCTTTGCACCTGCACGCAGCCGGCCGTAACAAATGGAAACAGTAATACCCATCCCATTCATATCTTATATAAAATGTATATATATATATATTTATATATATATATATTGATGAATTTGCTCAAGCAAGGTCACCATGTAGCCTACAAAATATTTTGTACACAAAATATTTCTACTTTACAAAATATTTCTTTTTTTGTGAAATTTGTTAATTAATCGAGCCTACTGAGTTTTACCCCCTAAAATAAACTTATATTTCATATCAGAGAAAAACATGAAACTCTTAATACTTTTATCAGTTTATCAGACTTGTAGATTTGCTACTTTTCAGGGTATACCTGTAATGAAGATATTATTTAATCAATATGTAAATAGCTACTGCTGCTGTGATTTCATTCATTTTCAACAGGAAATCTCACTTTTATTGTGATTTCATTGATATAATTCTGAAAAACAAAAAAATCTGCAAAAACAATGCTGCGATTAACAAGGTTCAATATGTCTTCAGCACTTTGGCCCCATGGTTCTAATCACAGAGAGCATATCATGTTCAGACATTTTCTTAATATTTTTTTAGGTTTCTCAATTCTCCAACTTTTCTCAGATATATGTCCCCCCCTGACACTTTTTGAGTAGATGTAAGGGAAACCAAACCGAGACTAACGATAGACAAGACTCAGAAGACATTAATACTGCAACTGTACTGTTCCAAAGCAGACTTTATAAATGTTCCAATCTCACAATCAACACACCAGCTATGGGTTTACTTAGCTGTGATCAGGTGCACAGCCCGTGAGCACAATTTAATAACACAGTCGAAGGACGAATAGACCTCCCCTTGCAATAGTCCTACTTTAAAAAGTAAAATAAAATAAAATAAAATAAAATAAAAGATTGCACAGTTGATCAAATCTTCCAGACTAAGCAGTAATACAAAATTCAATAGAAATGTACAAATTACAAAAAAAGTTTCCATTTTTCAGATGTTTTTCTAAAAAAGATAATACAGATGTTGATTGTATTGACTGAAGTAGGTTATTCCATCCATTTTAATTCGGTGTCTGCACTTGCATAACCTCTATGGGCTGTTAGCTGCGCTTTTAAATTCTGGAGTTGTGTTAACTTTATTATCTTGCTATTACAAAGAGTAGACTTGTGAATATGATACATTATTTCCAATCTAAAATTTGAAATAATGTAGTAAAGTTGGGTTTGAGAGCATATTTGACTCTTAGTCAGAATATCATATGCGAACACAAAAAACAAGGTGGTGAGTGGTGGTGTAACATAATTACCTAATTAACTGTAGTGAAAGTAGACGATTTCAAATTTCAAATGTCTGTTCTTTTATTTTGACTGTTCTGTCTTGTCCATGCCAAAGACTACGAGCTTTATTTAGAGGACAAGGTCAAATAAGCTTCTCAGTTCCTTTGTCAGCAATAACATAGATTTTACAGTCTCACTGATGTTGATTTGCCTGTTGAATTGAGCTGATATGACTTTGATATGGACTGAGACGACTGATTTTCTCACTGTGTGGATTACAGTCGTGGTAGCAGATGGCAAGGCGGGGCAATCCCTGATAGCCATAGTGCTGACACCTCAATCCTTCCACTTCATCTGACTTGGGGGTGACCACAGGAATTGCTGAAGTGAACTTAACAAAGCTTAATCATTCAAGCTTGGCTAACCATACTCTGCCACTATTTGGAATCAGGTAGACATGCTGAGTGCAGTGTAACAGGAGCTTATGCTGTTATAACAGAGCAGACATAAGGTGATTCTGGGTTTTTTTTCTTTCTTTTTTTTTTTCAATTTATTTTATTTATTAGGACAACACACATTAATCAATAATTCTGATGTGCCCCTGTTAGTCATCAGGCTAATTTTCAACTGTAGTCCTTTGAAAAGATGTTTTGAAAACTGTAAAATGATAAAATTTACATAGCAACAGCAGCAGGACACCATAAAGACAGCAATGCCTTCAACAAACAGGCTATACAGGGCTAACAGGGCTATAGTTTTTCAGCACAAATAGCCATGCACGCAACATGTAACAACGACACACAACTAAGCATAACATGCAGACATACAAAGCAGCAATAGCAACAAGAAACAGTAGAACATTAGTATAAAACAATAGCACAGCAACAATATGTAGCATTTTAGCACAAATAGTCATGCACCCAGCATGAAGCAACATCAAATGCAGACATGCAGAGCAGCAATAGCAATAATAAACAGCAACAGAAAGAGCCAAAGATAAAATACAAGAGTCATAATGTAGACCCCTGATAAATGTTAAAAGATGCAGTTGAACAGTATGCTTGAATGCACCAAAACAGAAGCAGGCTATGCAACACAAAGTTGGACAGGCTGTCAATATATTTTTTTATTTTATAAAAAACTATATATATTGTTTCATCATAAAAGTCAATTGATTTAGGGTGCAAAGCCCATATTTCAATTTAAAGAAAGAACAAAAGAAAAAAAGAAAGAATGAAAGATTTGGTCACTTGTGGCACCTGCTTCATGTGCATAAAGAAGATGCCACTAACTTTAAAAGTTAATCTCACTCTTTGACAATAGCTGTCATTCAAGAGGATTATATAAAAAGCTGCTTAGTCTGATACAAAGATTTGTGAACTAGCATTTAAGGGCATCTACATTAGAATTATGTCTCTCACATGTGTGTTTGCTGCAGGGCATGTGCCTTCAGCGTTCAATGACTGCAATTTACCACAGTCAAAAATATTTGACACTCTGTTTGTAGAAAGGTAACTGCACTGCTCTTCAACAAAAGAACAGCTGATCTGTCTGATCAGCCAAACAACTGAGCTAGGGTTTTTCTAGTGACGTGTGTCCAATAACCTACATGGCTCCGTCATCATAAATGCTTCCACTAAATACATAATCATCCAGGTGGCTCACAGCAGCGGGCTGCTAAAGATTGACTGCATCTGCGCAACAATCACAGGGCTGAGGAGTGAGGAAACGTGACAGTTATCCCCACCAGACACAAACCTCAAAGCAGCACTTTGCTGATGGCAGCAGCGTCTTAATTGTGCCAACAACCAGAGACTCAAGAAAAAGAAAGAACTAACAATCATGGAAATATTTAGCTTTGCTTATGTTTTACTCATTTAGGTGACACACATAATATCAGTGTAAAAGTATTATGAATTATCGCGCATTTCACAAACTTTCACATTTGAACCGCCTAAAACATCCAACTGATCCTTTTCCTCAAACATGACCTTTTAGCGTGCACCTTACATGTACATCACCTGTCTGCTAGTGTGAAGATAATCAGCTCACCCCTGACATGTGAGTAACACCTGTGTTATGTAATCTGATATGGGACTCCAGATTAACATACTCGGTACTGCTTAGGTCAGTATATGTATTTTAGGCTCATTCACAGAGTGGGTTTAGATGGTGATTTGAGAGTAAATTTAAACTAATGCATTACAACAGCTTTAACAACAAACACAGTGAGAATAAAATCAATTTCTGTTGCACTTGTGGTCAGTTTTCCACTTGTGATAACATACTATGTTACTGAGATTCATAATACAAAGCTGATTTACTGCACACTATTTTAACATGTATGCACCTACACCACTGCAACTACTGGTGCGTTTGAGACCCCAAATCTCAACAGTTTTATCTCTGGTTCAGGATTATAAATCTGATTCCGGCAGCAGCATCTGAGTGCATAGCCCTTGTAAATTACCCCTTGTTTGTAATCCTTTTATACACCAACAGAAAGAGCTCTGTTTTCAATACTGCGTTGTTCTCCTAAAATCAAGAATGACTTAATAAGGATTACAGAAATCATTCTGTGGACACGGCAGATAGTCACATTAGTATCTTTAGTGTCTTCGCTACATTTGATCTGATTAAAGAGCTGTACTAAATGTCATTAGCTATGTGAAACAACAGCCGTCACTGTGATAGACCTGTTCAAAAAATAACAAGCACAAATGTTGATATATTATATATTATATATTATAACCATCCGCTGTATTAGATAAGTAAAGAGAAGCGAGAACATTAGTGATCCAGGAGTTGTGCACTTGCAATAACAGTAAATTGCACTCGGGTCACTAATTAGGCAGACGGAGGCTCCGGAGCGCAGTCACCATATGGCAGAAGAAAGGAATTAAGGGTCAACTTGTTGCTTCTCTTTCAATCTCTGCACTAATTGTTTTTCTTCTCATCACCCCCTTTCGTGATCCCTCTTTCAAGAAGGCGACCACATTTCACGGAAGGTTAAGCTACTTTGCTGATTTGGGGTGGTTGTATTCTCCTGAAGCCATTAGTGTCATTGACAGGGCCAATATGGCACAGAGGGAATGTCTTATGTGACGTGTAAGGCTACACTGTTAAACGCACCAGGTGGGGAACATATGTAGGACATGTCTAAGAGTGGGACAAATTATCCATATTGCAGTGTTTTGTAACTTGTTGATCAGTTGACGAGCAGATTCTTGTTATATTAATTTATGTTAATATATAATATATATTATACACAGAGGACACTTATGCAATGTTATATAACACTACAAAATGCCATTAGACATACTATTACTCCAACTAGTACTGCAAAGCAACAAGTTAACTAGTCGATTAGAATTTAAAGGACTCTAGTGAACGGTAAAGAAAGAAAAGTTGTGGACCACTGGGGTAATATATCTTCTTCATTGGTGTAAGTAAATTGTCATGATCAGTGTATTGCTAGAAGTCATGTTTGCAATAATGAAAAGGCATGGTAAATAAAGACTGAACGGGGACCTGATTTAACCCTTTGATACCTGAGCAAATTGGCTTGATTTCTTTCAAAGACATGGGATGAAGGCAATGGGCAATGAAAGAAGAAAAGACCCAAAAGTAGTCAAGAAATTAGTAAAAAGTTATATGGAATTAAAAAAAAAAAAAAAAAGGAAAGAAAAGAAAAAGAAAAAACAAAAAGAAATGGAAATTATCTAAAATAAATGCTGAAATGATTTTTAAAAATCTGTGAAAAAAAAATGTAAATATGTTATTATGATAATTATGAACATAGTTATTTCCTAATGTTTTTTTTTATACCTAGACATTTTTCCCAAGCTTTTTAAAGATAATTTTCTAAACACATGAATTTCTTGCAAAAAGCAAAACACCTCTCACCAAGTTGCTTATTGCCCTTTTTCCCCCTGTTTTTAAAAGAATTGGCACCAATTTGCTCAAGGTTCAAAAGTTATATACTTGTGAAAGGCATCTGAGAGCAGAGCAAGAAAAAGTGATGCCACTTCAGTTTTCAAAGGGTTAAATACTACAGTTTACAATGCGTTGACACTGGTGAGCCAAATTTAAGAACTCATTTGAAAGCAGTGCGGGTCCTTTTCTTTTTCAGTGGTCACTTTTGTTAAATAAGTGGTGTGACTGACTGATTTAGCCTCATAGACAGTAAAGATTAAGAGGATGACAAATCAGCATTTGCTTACACAGCGCATGGTGCTAATCTCCTTGTCTTCTTTCAGAAAGCCCCTCAACAACCCAGGCTCGCACTCATTCTGGCAGACAGAGAGAGAGAAAGAGGGAGGCAAGTCTGTTGACCCCCTATTACATCAGAAACAACCAGAAAAAGGACAACAGCACTGGATCAATATCATCGAGAATTACTGGAGGAACTGTGATTACTTCAACTACCAGCGTTAGTGGAAAGAACTAAAAAATCTGTGTTTTGGAGGCATTGCCATGTGTCAGCACTACACATGAGAAATTCTTTGATTCAGCCAGGCAACTACACAAAAACAGTATATACAGAAGAGGAAGTATTTCTGAGAGAAAACTTCTATTTATTAACAGTTTATTAACTGAAATTCAGATATTAGAAAACATCTCACAATGGAGGACCACATGACCAAAATGAACACGTTTTCTTCTGATACGTCAAATGACTTCACAGATGGACGTCAAGCAGGTGAGCCAATAATTGTATAATTCAACTGCTACATCATACAAGATTGAACATAGAGGCAAACAAAATGACAACTAAATTAAAAGAACAAAACTTGAAAATGTTTTTCCGTACAGCAAATATGCTATTGCTATTATTAGTATGACCAGTTTTAAAAAGAATTTGACTAAAGAGTAGAAACAACAGACTAACAACAACAACAACAACAAAAATTATTTAATGAAAAACCTATCTGTACAATTAAGTTGTTCACTGATCCTTTGAAGAGTGTGAATTAATGTTAAGTATTTTTTCTAAAAAAGAAATATTCTAAAGATATATGTTCAGTTCCAGGTAAAGCGCTTGACCAGGGTCTACTTTGCAAAGTGTGCTGTGATTCCAGCAGTGGGAAACACTACGGCATCTATGCCTGCAACGGCTGCAGTGGCTTCTTCAAGCGCAGCGTGAGACGAAGACTCATCTACAGGTCAGAAAAAATTGATCTAATAGGGAGGTCAAAATAAAATAAGTATAAAGTAATTTGCATTTAAACTTAGTTATTTTTTCTCGAATTCTTTAATTTTTTAATCAACATTACAGGTGCCAGGCTGGAACAGGCAGGTGCCCTGTTGACAAGGCTCACCGGAATCAGTGCCAAGCTTGTCGACTTAAGAAGTGTCTTCAAGCTGGCATGAACAAAGATGGTGAGAAAACTCTAAATAAATTGACTGCTAATATTCCTGTCATAGTGCGGATTATTGTTGAGTGTTTTCAGATGATGAATTATTTATTGACCCTTTGGCAGCTGTGCAGAATGAGCGACAGCCTCGAAGTACAGCACACGTCAGTCTAGACTCTATAAGTGTGGACACTAAAAAGGAGCACCTTGCCACCACAAGGGAGCTCACCTCCTCTGTGCCTTACTCGTCAGCCGTCTGCAGACCTCTGGTCACAGCCTCCGTCACCACCTCTACAGCCATTCAGCCCTGCAGCAACCCCAGTAACTACCACCGCTTTATGGTCAGCCTGCTGACTGCAGAGACCTGTGCAAAACTGGAGCCAGAGGATGGTGAGAAAAAAATCATGATGGATTTTATGACTGTTTTTTCTATTTATGTCGATGAGAAGTGGGGTTTGCCTTTAAGGATGCTAAAGTAACCCAAAGTAATTTAGAACTGTATAAACAGCAATGATGCACTTAAACTCAACAACATTGTACGCCCAGTGGCCTTAAAGGTTGCATATTGTAAAAAGTCTTTATTAGTAGGTATAGGTTATATACAAATACTGTGAAAGAATCAAAATGCTCAAATTCACAGAGAAATGTACACTGTCCGTATTTAGAAACTGTGCCTTAACAAGCCGTCAGGACATCTATGAAACTGTGATGTCACAACTATATACAGTCATTCCCCAGCTGCGATGATGGTGCAGAAACTGAGAGTACAGATGCAGAAAACCCTAAAATAAGGACCAATGAGAGCAGACTGCTTTTTTGGGAGAGTTAAGGTCTGAGAGATACAGACACTAAGACAAAGTGTTTTAGGAGCTGTTAACATGGCAACAGTTCTTCCATGAAATGTTTAACTTTTGTCATGGTTTGGCCTTTTATTCACATGACAACTGTGTTTTGGGGGCCTAAAAACTCAAACTCTGAAACTGGATTCCAGAGTGTAATCTTTTAGAAACGCATCCCCTTCTGTCGCCATGTGAACTGGCAATGTGCGGGTCATGTGGGAAGGGTGACATTACAGCTGCACTTTGTGCATGCACATGGTGTTCTCCTATGGTGTGTTATTACAAAGTTACACCACCAACTACTGGCCTGGCAGGCATACTACAGCGTTTTAGGTTGTTTTTTGCAGATCTGTGAACACGAGGATTGTTGACAATGTTATCATATAAACGTATATTTTTTTTAAACCCAAAGGAAAGACTTTTCTGTTTTTAGTAGGGCCGTGCTCGTCTAAACTTAGCCCTATAAAGATGGTGAATACAAGTATATTTAGGCAGACAGTATGAAGAAAATAATGTCTTTTTTGGACATTAAGGCATATTAACATATTCTTGAATCTCCATGTAAAAGTATGAACCTTTAAATGGGCACACTATGGTACATTTGTGTGACTCTCTTTTTTTAATGCACAGTGGAGGAGAATATCGATGTGACAACCAATGACTCAGAGAGAGATCGGACTCCCTCCGACTGTCGCATGTCCTCGTACACCTCCAGCTGTTCAGAAAGTGTATACGAGACATCAGCACGACTCCTCTTCATGTCCGTCAAGTGGGCGAAAAATTTGCCAGTTTTTGCTCACTTGCCATTTCGAGACCAAGTGAGACTGACTCCCACATGTTTTTTATATTTACCAAACTGACTCACACACACATAAATTGTGTGCGAGACTGAAACCTGGTTTTCTGTCCTCCACAGGTGATTCTCCTTGAGGAAGCTTGGAGTGAGATGTTCCTCTTGTGTGCCATCCAGTGGTCCCTGCCCATGGACAGCTGTCCTCTTCTGTCTCTGCCAGATCTTTCTCCCACACAGCAGGACAAGATCAGTGTCCCCACAGTTGACCTGCGCATCCTCGAGGAGGTCTTTAATCGCTTTAAGGCCCTGGCTGTTGACCCCACTGAGTTTGCCTGCCTGAAAGCAATTGTACTCTTCAAGCCAGGTGAGGGATTATTTCTTTGGCGAAGTGCATTTGTTATTGAGCATACATTGAAACTAGTGCCTACTGTTTGATTTGCAGAGACACGCAGCCTCAAAGACCCAGAGCAGGTGGAGAATCTGCAGGACCAGTCACAGGTGCTGCTGGGTCAGCACATCCGTTCACTGTACCCCAGCCAAAGTGCCAGGTAAGCCTGCTGTGACTCTTCAAACATGACAACATCTGGAGCATTTAAAGTCTGTCATGTAAAAGTGATCAGAAACATCTAGTCCGCTCTCTTTTGTTCTCGTCCATAAAGGTTTGGGAGGCTGTTACTCCTGCTTCCATCCCTCCACTTTGTGAGCTCGGAGAAAATTGAGCAGCTGTTCTTTCACAGGACCATTGGCAGCACACCCATGGAGAAGTTGCTGTGTGACATGTTCAAAAACTGATGCAAAATAAAGCAAACAAAGAGGAATGCTGCTGAACACCTGCCAGGAAAACATCACAAACCAACTCTCATGCAACATGTTTCCTGATTGTTTTGTTTTTCATGGTTTGGAGTTCTTTCAGATTCTACAAAATATACCCTTTTAACCCTCTTACTACAAGCCAAAAAATCTGTTGCAAAAAGACCTATCTTTAAGTTTATGGCAATAAGTATACAGTTTTTTTGCAGTTACTATTTAATGATTTTCTATGGGGGGGAAAAGGAAAAATGATTTTGTGTAGGTTCTAAATTTGAAGGACATTTTTTTATAACGTATAATAATGAATGTGTTTTGAATGTCAGTATCCAAATAAAAATGTAAATTTTGTATTTGACAAGTTTGTTCATCTTTGCTTATATTTTTTCCATTCTTTATCTGATTTTATAGAAACAGAGAACAAATGAGAAATATTACAAAAAGATGCAAACATCAGCTAATGTGCAGAACATAAATACGTACGGGAATTTCGTATTTGACAAGTTTTTTCTATATTTGCTCAATTTTTTTTCATTCTTTATCTGGTTTTATAGAAACAGAGGAGAATGCACAAGATGTATTACAAAAAAGATGCTGACAACAGCTCATGTACAGAACACCTGATAATTCTACTGATGTAACTCAGAGCCTTACCATTGCATTATTATAGCTATTGGCCAATTTTTCCTTATTACAACTATTTTGGTAGCCTAATTGCATAGGCCTACATATCAGCCAATATGTAGCAAGAAAGTGCAGTGCACAAAAAAATGAAATTATGTTTGTGATAATTAGCAACCAGAGAGATTTAACAACATTATTTTTATACTGTTAACAGCTTCACTATGTTCATCCTCACAATTTTGAGGATCCTTCCATCCTGTTTGTCAAAAAAGGAGAAGTAACAAGTAGTCTTTTTTTTCATTCTCTCAAATATTGATATTGATCCTAAAGCATCCAACACTGGTCAGGATCAAGCAGCATTTAGTTTTTATGCAGCACATATCTGATAAAAACTCTCAGAAAACTGCAGATCTAATGCAACTCTCAGTTCTTTTAAATCAAAGCTGGAGACTTTTGCCACTGTCTTCTAATAAATTAAATATTTATTCATTTCTTACACTGCATTGTAACTTTTTTTGCATTTTATATCTGTGTCAGTGATTTCTTTTAGCTTGTTTTTATTCTTTACTCTCTAGCTCTTTCATTAAGTTTTTTGATTTCATTTAAATGTTCTTTTATGATGTATTTTTCTTGTTTCTTTTGATGTTTTATGAAGAGCACTTTGAAATGCCTTTTTGCTGAAATGTGCTGTAGAAATAAACTTGCCTTGCCTCACTGGATAATATTCGTTATGGCTACAAAGTGGAGGCCAGGGATAACTTTTCCACCATCCTTGGGAACTTTCAGCAGTGTTAGATAAAACACAAAAAAGGCCTACATTTGACTGTGAAAGGCTGTAGGCTAAAGCATCATCTGACTGCAAAAGTATCTGACCATGACAGATTAATCTATGAAGTTGAGGCTATGCCCATACGAGGCAATGAAAACTGCAGTTGTGCTACAGTAACGTTAGATGGCGGAATTGAGCGCTTTAATTGAATAACCTTTCATTAAACACCAGAAGAAGAGCTGGAGCAAAACACGGAACAACTTTAGGCTAGCTAGGTTAGCATGATGAGCTAAAGCGTCCTGCGTTTTACTAAAAAAGACTGCTTTGTTTACTTCAACCGTGCGGCGAAGACTGATAATTAACATGACGTTGATTTAAAGAAGACCTAACAATACCAAGTAATGTTTAGCAGGTCGTATGAGCTGCTGCCTCAGAGGGACCTCTCCAGTCCGAGGACTCCTGGCTTGTTTGTGGACTCAGACAGGTTCACACCGCGCGGATACCACCAAGGCTTCTCATCTGACAACATCCCCAATGTGTCTGAAAACCACCTCACCGGTGAGAGAGGGACAGCGGACTAACGTCAAACAAACCAGCCTCATATAACCTACTAAACATAATCAGAGCATTTCCCTTTGATTTTCCTTTATTTCGCAGTCTAAATATGAGTGATCCGCCATTTATGATCAATACTTTGCTGTTATTGCTGCCTTGTCCATCATGTTTTTTAATCGTAGTTAACTAACTTATCCTGAAACCTGAGCACATTTACTCGATTTCTTTAAAAAGACAAAAAACTAAAAAAAAAAAAAAATAAATAAATAAAAAAACATGGGAAGAAGGCATTGAGAAATGACCCAAAATTAGCAAGAAAAAGAAAAGAAAATTACCTGAAAATTCGTTTAAAAGAAAAGAGAGGGAGAGAGATAAGTAACAATAAAAGAAAGAATATATGTGTGTGTGTGTGTGTGTGTGTGTATAAAATAATTAAATGTATGTATGTTTAATTACGTATAATTCTGAATATGTATGTGAAAATATATATATATATATATATATATTACCAATTTGCCTGTTCCTTTTTGTCCTATGTCATCAGACATCAGACCCATTTGCTTAGGGTTCAAAGGTTTAAATACTTACCAAAGGCATTTGAAAGTAGCACAAGAAAGGCGTTTTCGCCCCAGGTTTGAAAGGATTAACTTCATTTTGTCTTGTAGCCACCTGACACACAAAACACCCTTACAAACACACACACACACACACACACACACACACACACACACACACACACACACTTTGACAAAAAACATTCACTAAATATATGTATGATGAAGGCTTATGTCAAAGCCCATCATATAGCATATGCATTTATGTTGTTAGTAAAGGTTAAAGACTAAAAACCAGCATGTTTAAATCACAGGGTATGACATTTATTCCCTAGAATGAGCCTAGCTCCAAATATACTGCATCCTACACTTCCCACAATACAGTTCACTTGCATGTTTCCCATAGCCCTGTAAAACAACATCTTTCACCCTCCATATCCCCAGTTTGTAGAAAGGTTTTCAAAAAAAAAAAAAAAGCCTGAGACAACATCACACAGCTGTCTATACAGGATGGTTTAACTGAGAATAACTGGAAGTCTAAGATACCTTATTATTTATTTTCTTTCAGATACCTCCCAAGGATGGCTTTCCTGGATTTGCAACCTGATTGTCATCTCCCTCGTCTACATCTGCACATTTCTAACATTTCCAATAACAGGATGGTTTGTACTGAAAGTAAGCTAACATTGCCTTTCATCGGTTACTCCCGCAGCATGTCCACTCACTTTTTGAGAAAAAAAACAACCAACTATGACTCAATTTTTTCCCAGACGGTGCCTAACTACCAGAGGATAGTAGTGTTTCGTCTGGGTCGAGTTTGTCCTCCAAAGGGCCCCGGTATTGTTCTGGTGCTGCCGCTCATTGATCAGTGGCAGAGGGTCGACCTGCGCACCCGTGCCTTCAACATCCCACCCTGTCAGGTAAACCACTGTACTGAATTCAGCTGTGGTAGACAACTTGTTCAAGTACATGCTGAGACAATAAAGAAATGCAGAAAAAGCTGCGGTCAGGAGAGTTTATCTTCTCACTTTTTTTTTTTTTTTTTTTTTTTTACATGAAGTCACTTCACTAAACAGACTAAAAGATCACAATTAAAAAAACTTTCTTAAAAATAGTCATTCATATAAGCTTCAGATAGGCTAAATATTTGAATATATTTCTGCTCAGAAGGAGGACTTTAGAGTTTGTTCCCCATCACGTCTATTTAAAGCACAAAGGGAAAGAATCTCGGTACAAACGTGGAATAATTGCCACAAGCAAATGTTTTGATTTACTTTGTCCTACAGGTGGCAGTATTGGTACACTGTTGACCGGTGTGATGTGAGAAATAGAACTTGAACTCATACCACGAGAACTCTATGTAGTACAGTTTTACCTAAAGATATAACCTCATTCTACATGCAGTTTACTTGAAAATGTTTTAATGCCAACAAACTTTTTTATGTACTGAATGTTTTTAGTCTTGTGTCATTGCCCCCGTAAACCTAAGATTTAAATGCCAGTGTATGTCTGATAACAAATTTTTAATTTTTTGAGCATTAGTATTTATCATAGTTATTAGTTTGTTTTTGTTTCTTTTTAAATTAAGTTCCAATGCCTGTTCTTGCAGGATGCTTGTTTGGCTTGTGCTCATCTTCTCCATCTTTCCTTGATCTTTACTGATGTTTAAAATTGAAAACCTTGATCGCTGGTGAATAAATATTCACATCCTGATAGTAACATCGTCCAAAGCCAACAAAAAAAGCGTCAACAAAACTTGCAAAATAGACATATGAGCATAAATTTAGCACTGATACAGCTGGGCTGATAAGACGGCAGGTTTCTATTAACCCTCGAACTGCGCAAGTTGAAACTGTGAATATAAAATACACCTAATGGAAGCACTTAGATTAAAAAAACCTCCCATTTATCATATTTTGCAAAACTGCTATGGAAACACTTTTGGCTTTTATAGGGCTCATGATGCTATGGCTATGCTCTTAGGAGGAGCTGGCGCCCTCAGCAGGTGCTACAAAAGGTGTTACTGCAGTCTTACACAGTTGCTCACACAATACTAGCTTTCAGAATAAAGAGGAAATGTCTCTTGTCTTTTGTAGTCTTTCTTGTAGTCCATTTTTAGGTGTCTAGCTCTCAAATTGAATATAATTCTGCTCGTTTAGGTGACTACTTTGGATGGTGGTGTGCTGTCAGTGGGAGCAGACATCCAGTTCAGGATCTGGAACCCCGTCATGTCAGTACTATCAGTCCAGGACCTGAACGCCTCAACCAGGATGACGGCACAGAAGGCTTTGACCTACAGCCTGGCCAAGAAGACCGTCAGGGAGATCCAGAGTGAGAGGGTCAAACTTGGAGAATATCTCGGGGTGAGACCACAGCACACTGCACCTGCTTTTTGTGTTGGCTGTTAGCAGTGTCGCACCAAACTTAACGTCCTCTTTGCTCTGCACAGATGGACATAAATCAGATGACTCAGCCCTGGGGGCTGGAGGTGGACAGG
The DNA here is from genome assembly GCF_008729295.1 of Plectropomus leopardus. Classification (NCBI taxonomy): domain Eukaryota; kingdom Metazoa; phylum Chordata; class Actinopteri; order Perciformes; family Serranidae; genus Plectropomus; species Plectropomus leopardus. The sequence goes on along the minus strand of NC_056473.1, from coordinate 5,147,507 downwards.
GTAGAGCTCACCCTCGGCTCGCTACTGAAAGCACCAGAGGAGGGCCCCTCTGGACCCCTCATCGTGCCTCCCACTGTGTCTGGACTTGAAGGCCTTGCGGGCCCCATTCAGCAGTTGGCCATGCACTTTCTGGGCCACGGTGGCGCTTCACAGCCTCAACAAAGTATGGTCCAACACACACACAACTGCTGTGACACAACATGTACCCATAATGTGTTGTAATAAGTGTGTGTTTTTCTCCTCAGAGGACAGCATTACTTACGCAGATGAGCTCAGCAGTTCCTCTCAGACAATTGTGGCCACACCACGTTCTGTTGAGGAGCTGCTCGGTGGGGTGAAGCTCCTGCTCTCTGAGACTTTGGTCCACCAGGTCGGGGCCTGCTTCCAGTTTGACATAAGCTCAGAAGATGGACAACATCACAGTTACTATGTGGATTTGAGCCAAGGTGATGCTTCATATTTTGCAGCAACTGAATGATAAATCTGTCTATAAATACTCAAATATTTGTGGGGTAAACAGAAACAAAAGTCCAATTTGTTAAATATTAGATACCTCTGTCGCTCCGTGTGTGTTCTGTAGGCAGCGGTGCAGCTGGAGCGGGGTCCTTGTGCAGAGAGCCAGATGTGACATTGAGTATGACTGACAACGACCTTCTGGCCATGTTCCAAGGCGAGCTTCGTCCATTTGCTGCTTACACCGCTGGCAGACTCCGAATCCAGGGAGACATTAAGACCGCCATGAAGCTGGAAGAAGTCATAAAGTTGCTTAAGAAATAGCAGTAGAGTTTGTATACATTATATATTTATTAAATCTTTCATTTTCAATGTACAATAAGTGTTTCTTAAGTATGAATTAATTAAATTAGTTGAAAACTAAGTTTCTGTTCTGGCCTTGTCTTTCTCCACAAACCAAAGCAACAGCTTGTTTAAAAAGACAACAATGTTTCTGAAGGTCTTTAGGCCTAATGCTAGTTGGCACTGTGTCACTTACATACAGATTGAAGGGTGCTATAAAACAATTGGTGAGTAACACAGCTCAACATGCACAGATCCTGCAGCGCGGTGTGTATTCTATTAGGCTATAAAGTTCATCTGGAGAGCCTTGATCCGCACAGCAAGGGGGGCCAACTATTTAGACCAACCTCCTTGTTTTGCACCAGATGTCCCCGGGAGAGCCAGAGGAGCTGCTGAAGGTAGAGCAGAGTGAGCATTTCTGTTGCCAGGATGGCCAGGTGGAGCGTGTGCCGCAGCATTGTGACGGCGCCTGTGTCCTGGATGGGCGAGCTAACAGCGTCAGGTGTGCGCTGCAGCAGCAGCAGTATGCCGGTGGTCAGACAGGCGTACTCAGAGAGCAGCAGCATCGTCAGGCCTTTCAGTGAGATTCCTGGATTGTGGAAGAATGGCGTGGCCAACTTGTATAATTTCTGGAAACTGGATGGCTTCAGAAACATTCACCGCATCATGTTGCAGAACTTCAACACTTTTGGACCCATTTACAGGTATGGAAGACTTTTGTTTGCATGGATCATAAATGATAAAATAACAGCATGACAATAACTGCCTGCTGCCTGGCTTAAGAAAAAAGGACAATAAGTAGACAAAACAAATGACTGATGTCACCAGTTTATAATGAATGTAAATATCTGTTCATGAAAAAAACAAGTGTGACATACGAGGTCATCTTGTTCTGAAAACAAGCAGATGATATGTCATTCTCACCCCTCTCTCCCTGTCTGACTTTATGAATGTCAGAGAAAAAGTAGGTTATTATGAAAGCGTGAATATCATCAATCCTGAAGATGCTGCAATCCTCTTCAAAGCGGAGGGCCACTATCCTAAAAGGCTGAGAGTGGAAGCCTGGACATCATACAGAGACTACAGGAATCGCAAATATGGAGTGTTATTAAAGTATGTGTTATTGTTATTCCCCTTTTACCTGCATAAAATCTGTTTTTAACAATACTATGGAACACACTGGATGCAAATTTTTACTTTATTGCTATAATATAATTTCTTTTGGTTGCCTTGCAAGTTGAAGTTTACATCCTATCTCCCCACAGGGATGGAGAGGACTGGAGGTCAAACCGTGTGATTCTCAACAAGGAGGTGATCTCCCCGAAGGTGCAGGAAAACTTTGTGCCTTTGCTGGATGAAGTGGGCCAGGATTTTGTGACCAGAGTTCACAAGAAAATAAAGCGCAGCGGTCAGAATAAATGGACCACTGACCTCTCTCAAGAACTCTTCAAATACGCTCTAGAGTGTAAGACTGACTTTTATCTCTTGATATCCAAAGTACAATTTATGTAATTCACTGTGTAGGCCTTTTTTCTTTTCCTCCCATATTGCTTGTCCCATATTTGTTCTGTCTGACGCAGCGGTAAGCTCAGTGCTATACGGTGAGCGTCTGGGTTTGATGCTGGACTACATTGACCCCGAGGCTCAACATTTCATTGACTGCATCACCCTCATGTTCAAGACTACCTCGCCCATGCTGTACATACCTCCTGCTCTGCTGAGGCAGATTGGAGCCAAAGTGTGGCGGGACCATGTGGAGGCATGGGATGGGATTTTCAACCAAGGTAGGACCCAGAACAACCAGGATGAACATCTTAAATATTGTTTTGAAAATCATGCTTGCACTGTTTATGCTTCAGTTTCTCATTAAGCTGCTGTAAAACGTCAAATAAAAGCCTATTTCTAATTAAATGCCCCATTCCCTTTTACGAGCTGATTGTGGCCACACATTTCCACAAATAAAGTCCTGTCTCAGTTAGAAGCCCCTTTGCCATGCAATACAAACTTTTATCAATATGGACATGCTACACACAACGTGAGCTTTGAAAGATTTTCACAATTCAGTTACTTAATTTTACTGACACCAAGAAGACGGTATTACCCGCATCGTAAACAAGAGAGGTGCAAAAAAAGAGAGAGAGACATAAGTAGATGTAGAAGACTATTTTAAAACAAGCTAAGCAAAAATACTCATTATACGTTGTTCATAATTAACAAAGTTATATATTTTTAATTATTTTACAGAATTATTACAATTTTCAACATTTTTTTTCAGGTCATTTCATCTTTTGGTTGTTTGTTTTACTTTTTTGTTTGTTTTTTGTTTTGGTTAGTTTTTTGTTTTAATTTTTTGGGGGGCGAATTTTCAGGTAATTTTCTTGTACTTGGGTCATTTCTTCTTTTGTTGCTAATGAAGTTCTTTCCATCTTTCCATGTTTTAAGAGAAAATAAATAAATAAAGCCATTTTGCCCAGGTTTCAAAGGGTTAATAAGTAACTGGATTGCATTTTTCATCTTTGCAGTTTTGTGTGAAAAGAAATAAAAGCCCTCCATAGAGACACCTGTCCCAAACATGAGCCTGTTGAGGTCAATGATTTAAGTAAATAATAGCCGGGGTTGTTAACTGAAGATTTATGGTGTATTCTTTGGATGCATCAGCGGACTGCTGCATCCAGAACATCTACAGGCAGTTACGTCAGGAAGCTGGCACACCAAAGAAATACCCAGGAGTCCTGGCTAGCCTGCTCATGCTGGACAAGCTGTCCATTGAAGACATCAAGGCCAGCATCACAGAGCTGATGGCTGGAGGAGTAGATACGGTAACACAAAAATGACACAAATTTTTTATTTTCTATAATCTACCTTCTTTTAGGTTCCCTGCTTAATTGAGTTTGTGTTTCAGACGTCTATAACGCTGCTGTGGACGTTGTATGAACTCGCTCGGCACCCCGGCCTCCAGGAGGAGCTGAGGGCGGAGGTGGCTGCAGCTCGGGCTGAGAGCCAGGGGGACATGATGGAGATGCTGAGGCGGATTCCACTGGTCAAAGGAGCTTTGAAGGAAACACTGAGGTGAAAAAAAAAATGTTGCCACATATGTAACACTGTTAATGATACTGACAGTACATTAGATTTTTGGTAATAACCCTTTCCCACTAAGGCAAGGATTCCTGCAGATCCTTAAAATGTCTTAAAAGGCATTGACTTCATTGCTCTAAAAATAAGGCCTTAATTGGTGTTACCAAATGCCTCTCACATTTACGCACCAGAAAGCAATCTTTTATGTTACAATAAATATTTAGGCAAAAACCTCTCTTACCTCTAGTAATTGATATCGGTTCATGTTCGTTTTCCTTCTGTTTTGGCTTTTGTAAAATTGTTATTAAATCTCATACCGAGCAGCATTAAAAAACGTCTTTTTAAGTCTTAAATCTCACTTGTAATAAACTGTAGGAACCCTGAGTAAGACATCGTTGTTCTGAAAATTACCCAGCCACCAGGGAACAGACCCACAACATTGGCTAATGTTACCTACAAGTGCAATAATGTTGTCAAGGAAACATAGTAATCTAATGTTCAAAGAATGTTATAAGGATGTTTATTTGTTCAAATAATGTTACTTTAAGGTTAAATAGTGACTAAGACGTAATGTTATAACAGCAAAATTCTGAGGATGTTTTGGTGATGTTGAGAGGTGACAGATTACAGAATGTCCAATATAATGTTCCCACCATGTTACATGATAACAAAGAAAGAACACTTTCAAAGCAACATTCAGAACATGTTATTGAGGACTTAGATTACAGACTTTTTTAATGAAAATGTAATGATATTTAATATGTTAACAAAAAATAATTAAAAAATTAAAATTTTTCTGTGTTTATAGAGAATGTTACCCTAACTTTAAAAAGAACATTCTAGGATCTTGCCATTAAAAACCTTACTAAAACATTGCATTGGTTGCATTGTACCTTTCTCAGAATATTTTTAGAAGCAAAACTTGCTAGCTGGGTACCCCTTTTCTTTTCCTAATTTTGCTGTCTACTAAGTTAGTTATGTGGACCTTAACATAGACTTTTTACTCTGATCCCTCAGGTTACACCCAGTTGCAGTGAGTTTGCAAAGATACATAGCAGAGGATATCATTATCCAAAACTACCACATCCCAGCTGGGGTAAGAGGCAGTTAAAAATATAAATTCTATATATATATTATAGAATAATAGTTAGTTATAGAATAATGTTTTTATTTTGTTTTATTCCATTTTATTTTCTTTATATATTTATTTATCTTCTGTGTTTCTGTTTAGACTCTGGTCCAGCTGGGACTGTATGCAATGGGAAGAGACCCCAAAGTGTTTTTCCGTCCGGAGCAGTATCAACCGTCCCGCTGGCTGAGGACGGAGACGCACTACTTCCGGAGCCTGGGCTTCGGCTTCGGCCCCCGTCAGTGTTTAGGACGCAGAATAGCTGAGACAGAGATGCAAATCTTCCTCATCCATGTGAGATATACAGAGAATAACAAAGTGTTTCACTATATTCTGAGGCTCATTTCCACAGCATGTTAATTGTGTGCATTATCTTCCATCTCTGCAGATGCTTGAGAACTTCAGAGTGGAGAAACAGCGCCACGTGGACGTGCAGAGTACCTTTGAGCTCATTCTCCTACCAGAGAAGCCTATAATTTTGACTTTGAAGCCTCTACATGCTAGTCGATAACTTGGAGAGAAAAACTGTGGTACTGTGGGCTTCACAAAGCACCACAATATCAACTCTGAGTAAAATCTTCCAACCTTAGGTGGTAATGGAGAGCAAGAAAACATTAGGAAAGAAAAAGCTAAAATTGTGCATTAACAATTTACCTCACTTATACCATAACTAGTGAACCAAGTAATTATATAGACTGTATAATACTTAGTGAATAATTTGAACAATCATGGAAATGTGTAGTCTCTGTGTGTACAATATATTGAAAAACCTGGAATGTAAAGATGTTTTACTCTGTGCTATACGGAAAAGTGTTTTAAAAATACGTGTAAAAATATCTATTTAAACAGTAATGAATAAAACAATACATCTATTTCAAAATATGTATGTGTATGTATTAATTGGATTAAAAATATCTTATTTGGAACATTAAGTCAAAGAAAAGTGTGTGTGCGTGTGTTTAGTGCGCGTCATTTTATGGGCTTCTGTTTCCTCTGTCTGTTTTCCTGATGCAATGACTCTGACACAGACTTCTGTAAGAAGAAGAAATGACTTCATGTCAGACAATAACTATATACAGCACTGTATGTGTTTTATAAAATGAAGGCTAATTGCACCCGACTGACCAAAGGAGCATTATGTAGGATTGTGGTTGGTGTCCGGATGAAGCCGTGCCTGTGCTCCATCAGTTTGGTCAACATTTCTTGTTTTTCTCTCCCCCATAATTTAGAGTTCTCCTCCAGCTGCGATACATGCAACCACAGGCAAACGTTAACTTCAAATCATGAACGAATAACTCATCAGTGGCACAATAAGTCTATGAAACTAGTGGTGCATTGTAATTAGGTGCATGTTCTGAAGGACAAATCTAAGGTACTTGTACTTTACTTCAGTATTTTCTTTTCATGTCATTGTACACTGTAGCTCTACTCCATTTCAGAGAGAAATGCTGTACTTTTGACTTCACTACATTTACTCTATTTGATAGCTGTATTAATTAGTTGCTTTACAAATTAGGATCTTTGACTGAAAAAAACCTGGATGGGTTTATACAATGCTGTTTTCCTACAAGTACAACTGAAACAATTACTCGATTAATTGACAACTATTGTAAAAAACATTCAAGTAATTCTCTCTTCATTTTTTTTTTTCGAGCTTTTTGGATGTTTTTATTTTTTAGATTTGTCTTTATCGCGTACTTAAACTTTTCATACTTAAAGTACATTTTCCTGATCTTACTTACTTTTACTTAAAGCAAGACTTATTTTTAAGAGAGTATTTTCACAGTTTTTTATTAATAATTTTACTACAGTAAATGAACTGAATACTTCCTCTACTACGGTATGAAAATTGAATATATACGTTTTTTGTACTTTCACCTGAGCCTCCAGGGACTGGATTCTTGCTTCGGCCATCTCCAGTTTATGTAGTAAGCTCAGTCTCTCCTTAAGTGGCAGTGCGTCTTTTTTCTGGGGGGACACAAGACACATCAATTCGAGATTTCAGTAACTGAAGACTAGTACTTAGTTATTATTACTGCAAAAAACTATCAGAAAACTTCAAATAAAAGCCTGATCACAATTAAACACCCAGTCCCTTTTACTAGTTGGTTGTGGCCACAAGTCTCAAGTAGAGGCCTGGTCTTGTTACTATACAGTTTATTTTTAAAGTTTTAAAGTTCTTTATAAAACCAGGTTGTTGGCTACCCACTGGAGATAACGTTAGGTAGCTGCTTAGATCATGCATACAAACATGTATATATATTCAAACGTTTGTCAATATGGACATGATAAACACAATGTTAGCTTGGTAAGATTTTCACAATTCTGTCATTGAGTTAATTTTACTGACATCATGAGTTCTAAAGAAGACAGTTTTATCAGCATAGTAAACAGGAGAGACACAAAGAAAGAGACTAGTAGATGGAAAAGACTAGTTTCAAACAAGCCAAGGAAAAATGTCCAGTGAACTATATTTATGATTTTCATAATTGCATATACTGTAAAAAAATTTTTTATAGCATTATTATAATTTTTTAGGGTTTTTTTTCAGGTAATTTCTCGCTTTTTTTCTTGTTTGGTTTACTTTCTTTACTTTTGGTTGTTTTTTCACCCGTTTATCTTTTTTTTTTATTTTTGGCAAAGTTCAGGTAATTTTCTTGTACTTGGGTCATTTTTTCATTTGTTGCTCATTACCTTCTTCCCATGTTTTAGATAAATTAAAATAAATAAAGCCAATTTGCCCAGGTTTCAAAGGATTAAATCAACAGTTTGATTGTATTTCTCATCTATGCTGAGCAACAGTTTTGTGTGAAAGGAAATAAAAGCCCCTAACATATAGATGCCTGTCCCAAATATACTAAGCCTGTTGAGGTCAATGATTTAAGCAAATAATAACCCAGGGTATTAACTGAAGTTTTAAGGTGAATTTAAATTCACAATGTTTCGGTCTTTAGACCTTCATGAGGTAAAGTGAAAGTAAAATTACCTGATGAAGGTCTGAGGACTGTAACGTTGTGTGTTTAAAATGAAGTTTATTTAAAGTAATAGGTAAGTGTGAAGGAATTCTCTTCACCTATAATCACTTTCCTCCAGTGAAACTGTCTATAAGTTACTGAAGGTGTGCACGAGCATCCAAATTCTAAATTCTGCAAGATGAAGTTTGAGGGGTTTTAAAATTTTACAACATATTCTTCAAGACATAAGGAATATCTGAACTGCGGTCAGTCTTTTTTAATCTGATGAGAGTTGTGCACTCTTTTCACATCACACTCGAAACTGTGCAGGAGTACCTGAGCTGACTGCTGAACAACGACTAGAGTGGCCTGCTGCCGAATCCTGTCCAGCTCTCCTCTGAGACGAGTGTTTTCTGCTGCCATGGCCGACTCTATCTCATCCTCTCTGTGGTGAGTCTCACCTACACAGCACAAAGATATGTTCTGCAAATTTTTATGTGAATGCATCTTTTTCCTTCACCTCAGTCTTCGTACCTCTTTGCTTTTTCACCACCAGCCTTTTGTCACCACTCTGCTTGTTCTTCTCTCTGAGTTTGCCATCTAATGCTTTCTCCATCTTCTCGATGACCTGAAAAAATACGATGGCACAAGTTAACAGTGTATACATATATTTTAAGACGATTTATAAATATCTAAAAAAAAAAATGCAATAAATACATTCAACAAATTTGTGGCCAAAAATTATTATTTTCTTCAAATTCATTATTATTTTTTAAAATTTAAATCTATTAAATTTACATTTAAATTTAAACTTATATTGTTTATTGCCTTATGATTTAAATACATATTACTTTGATTCTGTGCCTTCCACTTGTCGACTCCCCATGCTTGGATTCACTGTATGTGTTTTCATGTGGTCACTTAAAATGAACCCCACCTGTAGGCTTTCTTTGTGATATTGCTGTACCTACACGATGAAGAAGGCCGTCTGGCCCAAAACGTCCATGTGGCAATGAAACAAAAAAATTATAATGGTTGTTATAATTTATATAAATTGAGTTCTGTCCTGATCTTGATTGCACTGCATTCAGACCTCATTCTGAGGTCTCTACACTGGCTCCCTGTCTCTCACAGAATAGACTTTAAAATTCTCTTGCTAGCATATAAAGCACTGAATGGTTTAGGCCCAAAATACATCAAAGACCTTCTAGTCCAGTATGAACCATCAAGACCACTCAGGTCATCTGGTGCAGGTCTGCTCTGTGTTCCAAAAGTCAGAACTAAACATGGAGAATCAGCATTCAGTTTCTATGCTCCGTATATCTGGAACAAACTACCAGAAAATATCAGGTCTGCTGAGAGTCTGAGTTCTTTTAAGTCAAGGTTAAAGACTCACCTGTTCACTGCTGCCTTTGACTAAAAGGCTTTTTACTTTTTAAATTTTATATTTTACTTCGAAACTCTGCACTGCAACTCTTATTTCAATATATGTGTTTTTATATTTTTGGGTTTTATCTGTTGTTTTCCCACTTGCTTTTTTTTTAATCACCTTTTACATGCTTCTTTTCTAATGTTTTAAATGTGTTTCCTTTCCCCCTGTTGTTGTTTTTCAATGTTCTGTGTGAAGCACCTTGAATTGCCTTGTTGCTGAAACGTGCTATACAAATAAACTTGCCTTGCCTTGCCTTGCCTTGCATTAACTAACATGATTTGGTTTTCTTTTTTTGTTGAAGTGTGGAGCTGTTCTGCGCCCTCTGTGGTTATTTATGCTGGGTCGAGTTCAGGCAGACACTGAGGTTGAAACTGGACACTAACATATGCATTTCAAGCTGTTATTCACAGAAGGCAGCATTTCTGTTGTTATACAGACAGGTGTAGCAGTAAGTGTAGAGGGGACAAGGTAGCTGACTGTTCACCTTTTCCTGCTGTGTCACTGTGGCCTCCAAAGCTGACATTTTTTCCAAATGACTCTGGTGACGCTGCAGACTCTCCTGTTGCTGCTGGTGGACTCTCTGAAGTTTTAGCAGCTCCTTCTCACTGTCATTCTTCTGCACAACTCAAGCAGGGAAGATAGAAAAGTAAGCTATGTAAATGCTACTTAAACATCTACATGAATTATTCAAGTTTCATTAACGTAACGTGGCTTGTCTAACCCTGATCAGCACATTCTGCAGCTGCAGGACCCTGTCTCTTTGGGAGGCAGCCTTACTGGTCTCACTGGCCAGCTTGAATTTGAGAGAAGCTTGAAAAAAAAAAAAAACAGGAAGACAAATCACAGCAGCATAAATCGGGGTGACATGGAGACGTGACAGACATTCAGATTTCTATTAGCACGGGAATGTTTGTTTTTTTTAGGCAATATTATCATGTTAAAATTAGAAAAAGACAGCTAAGTTGGTCAAAGATGAGACGTTTGACGTGTAAAGAATAAAACTTAAATGATGTCTCACATTTAGAATGATTAACAAGTCAGTTCTGAGGATTAGACATTTGAACTATAACGATCAATAAAGCTTTTGAAATGGATTGGATTTTCTGTTGGACGAGAGTTAAATCTGCTCCCTTTGCTTTGATGCCAGCAGTGAGACCTTGAGGAACATCCTTTCACTGAGGGTCACAAACTGTCCTTCAGGAGATAAGGGAAACACTACCCACACAGCTTATCAGGGTCCGTGGCCTAAATGAGCTGCCTTATCACAAAACGGCCCAGTCAGCTGGAAATACACACTCTCGCAAGGATTAGCAAACATACAGTGAGCCACCTTCCACTGTCAGTACTTCATCTGCCAATAAAATGCCCTTAAATGGAAAATGGCACGAACTGAAGGTTCAGCAGCTGCTGGCTGGATAACAAACTTTCTGACATTAGTCAATATGAAGATTTTCCTACTTTTGATCTCAACTTTTGGTGAAAGAATGTCAATTATTGCTTCTGCATGGTTTTGGGCCAGGCTCAAGATCAGGATGCTGATGAATGGATAATATATGGTAGAGTACAGGGCTGAATTACATCTGTGATGACTGAGCATGATTAGCATGATGACCATTTTATGGAGCCAGCACATGATAAAGGGTTACAAAGGACAATGCAAACTCTGTCACTAAGACTTTTAATGAGTTTTATCATATAATGCACATATAATGCTATGACTTTTTCTGACTTTTTAATTACTTTTTAAGGGCATGTTATGCTATGACATTTTTAGGATTTTTTTAAATTACTTTTTTTAATTATGTTGTATTATGATTTTTTTCTTTTTAATTACTTTTTAATGATGGTATACGACATATATGACATTTTTATGACTTTTTTTTTATTATGTAAGTAACGCATTTTTTCTGACTTTTTAATTACCCTTTTATTACGTTCTATACTGACTAATAAAAAAAATCTTTTTTACATACTAATATGACGTTTTTGTTAAATGAATTTTCTCCTGACCTTTTATGATGAACACTTTACAAAAACTATTACAGCCTACATAACATTCATATTACATTCTTGTTTTCCACTTTTTAAAAACTTTGAAAGTAATGAAATAGAGACAGTACAGTGTTTGACCTTGTTTGTCCTTTGTTTTTATAACAATAGCCATTTCTTAAATTGATTAATTATTATGTTTACATTTGCTAATGATAATTTCAGATGGCAGTGTAACGATGCCTTTTCTAGCATAGCATTTTTTTTTATCAGTATTTGGAGGGTAAATATTGGATGGATGTGTCCGCCTCTTACATACAGGACTGAGTGATTACACCGTAGTGCTCTGCTGTCTTACCTATACGGTCAGCAATCTCAGCCTTGGTCATGACGTCGATGTCGGTGTCATGCAGCAGGTCCCGGCCCAGGTCCTGCTGCAGGGATAGATCAGTGCGGAGCTGACTGTTTTCTTCCTCCAAAGTCACCACCTGAGTCCTCAGTGCTATGATGTCATCTGCCATACTACTCATGGCTGAACGATAGTTGTCCACCTCCTGATGGAGAGATGTGGACAGTCAGTTGCACGCCAGTTGCTTAAAGTGGGATACTTGTTGGTTTGTTTACAAAAGGAACTCAGTAATTGAATCCCTCATATTTCCTATTAATGCTAATCCCTGCTGTACCAGTCTGAGTTTGAGTGCCATCAAAGACTTGCTTTTATGTGATGTTGTCTCTTATTTTAGCTTTTGATATATCTTTTGATTTTTTTTAACTTATACATTATTCTGACTAGGTCTGCTTTTGTTTATCATTATTACTGAGCTTGAGTGCCATCAAAGACTTGCTTTTATGTGATGTTGTCTCTTATTTTAGCTTTTGATATATCTTTTGATTTTTTTTAACTTATACATTATTCTGACTAGGTCTGCTTTTGTTTATCATTATTAATGTTTCTACCTCTGGTCTCGTTAAATTCTACCTTGATTCTTTTCTCACCTTTGTTCAGTATAATTGTTTGGCCTTTATTGCCTCAGGGGTTTCTTGCCTCTGCTTTCCTTTTTTTTTGTCAAAACACTTTGTAAACGCCATTTTTAAAAGGTGATATTCAAATAAAGTTATTATTATCATTATTATTATTATTTTTTTTTAATCAAATAGCCTGAGACAGTGACAAGCGTATTTTTTACATTTGTCACCATTTTTGACTAGAGTAAAAAATACACAAACATTATTTTCAGGAACAAAAAAAGCACAAAATATTCCCAGAAACCTGGCGAGACAAACGTAATGCAGAGTGATTTTATGTGATCATCACCACTAGATGTCTCTTTAACCCCATCTCTTTATAAGCTCCTCCAGGATGTACTCAATAACACGTCTGTGCACTAAGAGAATGCGAAAACATCCCAGCAGCAAGTACATATTGTATGTACAGTTTATCACCAAGTCTCAGACTCTCAATGAATAATTGATTTCTCTTGGTTTGGGATAAGCACATAACATGAGAAATGGGACATAACTGGAAGCCAAAGGAGAACATTACACCACAAAATGTGCGTACTTGTAAGCGATTGTGTAAGGTCTGGAGTACAATGAATTCACGACTCTGGCTTGTCAAATTCGAAGGGACAATAACACCCTATCCTGTGAAGCTCTTTAGTCATGGGAGCTTTGAGCAGAATTTTTGGATAAATCCTAGTCACACATTCAAGGAGCGTCCTCCTGTGAAAGCCCTTTTGCTGAACCGTAGAGGGAAAACTCATGCCAAATTCATGAGAGTATTTCAGCAAGAAAGACTAAAAGACAACAATGATTTTTGCAAAAATGAAAAAAAGTCTTGTACATCTTCTCAATTCTTACTCTTTTAAAAGACTAAATATTCCTCACTGATTTTGACTTCAGAATTGTATTGCTGCAGAGGTGTTATCAAGACATTTCTCTGTCTAAGGCACGCGCATGTTGTCTAGCAGCTTCTACATTGTTCTCTTTTCTGTCACACACTCCTCTATCACATTGAATAGACAGAAATGAATGGAGGCTGAGAGCCGAGGTCCAGCTGCATGTATGAGGAGGGGGCCACGATTATTCCAATCTCGGATGGTGTGGTTGTGACTCACTCCGTGGGACACGAGGGTGAAATTGAGCATCTAATTGAAAGGGCAGGGACAAGGTGACAATCATGACTGCAGATGAGATGGTGTCTCTGCTGGGGGGCCCCACAGGCATGATGGGAAGGATGGCTCCCCATGATGAGTCTGGAAAGTCCCATCATGTGTCAAAAATAAAAGGGGACTATGTCTCTGCCTGTGAATACTGAGGGGGCCCTCATCTCTCTGAGATTTGAGGACATTAAAGTGGCCTTGCTGCCATACATGCTGTCACTTTAGGATAATCATCACATGTCAGAAGGCAGCAGGATTCAATTTTGTTGATATTATGTTTAATTAGGTGGTTTCATACCATTATCATTATGCACGTACAGCTAGGCTGGTTCTAGGCATGGTAAATGCTCCTTCTGCCCCAACACCAAATATAGGAATCTTTAGCCCCAAATAATTCTCACTTTGAGTGGTTTTTGTCACTAAGGCAAGGATACTCAACTTGCTTTGCTTGGGGGGCACTTTTGCAAAATGACAGGAGGCCAGGGGCCAGTCTGAGCAGCCCCATACATTTTTCTTTTAGGATTTTAGGACATGTCTCAGATTTAGGGAGAATTCTCCGATTTAAGGACACATGTAGGATTTCAGCATGTTTCTAAGATTTTAGCACACTTCCAGGATTTGAGGACATTTCTAGGATTTTAGAACATTTCTCGGATTTAAGGACATATCTAGGATTTTCAGATGTTTCTTGGATTTCAGCTCATTTCTAAGATTTAAGTACATTTCTAGGAATTTAGGACATTTCTTGGATTTAGGGACATTTCTCGGAATTTGGGATGTTCCTATGAATTTAACACGTTTCTAAGATTTTAGCACGTTTCCAGGACTTTAGGACATTTCTAGGATTTAAGGACATTAGGGGCCTAGCTAGGACCTCTGTCGGGGGGTTCAGTGGCTCCTCCACTGACAGATAAACAGCTGTATTTTGATGCTGTTTTCTGTACTCTGGCACCTTGTGTACACTAAATGTCAATTCCCAATTCCCAGAGTTTTCATTGTGAATTAGAAAATGGTTGGGGTGCCACTTGGCACCCTATCAGCGGCTAGATTTAGCTTGTGGGACTTAAGTTGAGTATCACCGCATTAGTACATTAAAAAAGCACAACTGAGGTTGTTTATCAAAATTTTTCCTGGAGGAGGATCACCCCGCTCCCCCTGCTGAGGTCAGATCCAAGCCCCAAATTTCCTCAAACCCTTAAAAAAAGGCACTCAATTAGCTTTGTATAAAAACATGACACAATTCAGCATACGGTCCTAAAGAATAACTCATATTACCAACCAATATCTCTTACTGCCCCCCATTTAAAGCAGTCCAGAGCTGGGCCTAATGTACAGTAATAGTATATAGTATGTATGCACATTCACTACACAATTGTGTGATTAATACCCCAAAATCTGCATTTCTATCATATAATCTATCAAAAATATATGAAGCTTCAGCTTTAGATTTAAGCACCAATGTTAAATTCAATTATCAAAAAAACAAACAAAAAAACACCTCACAGCCACAGGAGAAAAATGTCACCATATGCATAAATAACACCCTGGACCCCTGGCACACGTTCCATCCTCATCATTCTCCATCCTCCTTAAGTGCAATCAGTCTAAGAAATGTTAATCTATTCTACTATCTGCCATCTTGTCTCCCAACTGTGTGTGTCTACTTCAGCATCCTGTCCCGTCTCATCATCGTTCCCATGTTGCTGTTCACTAACCAAACCTGACAGCGGGGATTGCTTCACTGATTGATTCAAGAGTTTAGCTATTGATTACATCTAATCACCTTAGTTTGGAGGTCGGTGATCTGTGTCATGTGGAGATCATCCTCCAAGTCATGCAGAGAGGGTCTAAGGAATGAACACATTTAATAAGAATTAGTTAAATTAATCTATTAAAATCTTTTTGTCTTCGTTAAATGTTAATGTAAAAAACATTAATGCTTTGAAAACTGGGAAAATTGACTTGATTTCTTTCAAAGACATTAGAAAAAGGTAATGAGCAACCTAAGAAGAAATGACCCAAACATTACCAAGGAACTAGTAAGAAGTCCAAGCAGATTACCTGAAAATTAGCAAAAAATTAATAATAAATATAATAATAATAAAATAAAAAACAAAAGTAAGAAAAAAAACCCCACAATAAAATGACCTAAAACTGCTTAAATAATTTAGTAATTAAAAAAAATAAAATAAAATGTTATATATATATATATGATAATTTTAAAATATGGCTCTCTGGACATTTTTTCACTAGCTTTTAAAAAATAATAATTTTCCAAATCTATTTATTATTTTGCACTTTTGTTTTAAAAATAAAACACAATCAAACAAGGAAATGGCTTCAAAAACTGGTTAAAAATTATGATAATTCTGCAAAATGATTTTAAATACATTATTATAGTAATTATAAATATAGTTCTATAGACATTTTCCCTAGCTTTTTTAAAAGTAATTTTCAAAATCTACAAATTAATTGTAATTTCTGGAACATTTCTTGCTAAGCTGCTTTTTACCTTTCTTTCCCATGTTTTCTAAGAAATCAAATGAATTTGCTCTGAATTCAAACTATTAAAGACTTGTGAAAAGCATATAAATGCAGCACAAGAAAAATTATGTGGATCCAGGTTTCACAGGGTTAACACAATGATCATCACAATAAATCCAAGCTTGTTTTGTCTGTCTCACCTCTTATGTGAATGATGTACTTGATAGGTGTGGTTTATATTGGCTTTGTTGGTCTGTGGAGCCTCTGGCCTCTCCTGTTCTTGTTGGGCTGCTTTGCGAAGCTCCGTCTTTTCAGTCTTAAAAAGGCAGCGGCCATTTGGTAGGATCTTTGCCAGGGCATCATGGGATGGGAGGCCGTATCCATCCTTCTGAAGCTGTGAAGGAAAATTGTGTTTTTTATTGATAAACTGCATCTCCACACATCAGCTAGAAATTGTCTCATAAATAGGTCATGTCAAGCACAACCCTAACGTTTTGCTTAGCCATCAAAAACATACATACTACAACAGACTAATCCTTTACAGCTTTTCAGAATTTGATGAGAATAGCCAATAAACTTGATTTTGAAGTGATATGTTACACAGGTCTGCTGAAGAAAATGATGCATTAATGACACACATGCTGCTCTTCAGTCCCTCTTCAGTGCCTCCCTGTAACTTTGACAAAAGATTAAATGGAAATAAATAATGCTTTTTTTTTTTTTTTTTTTTTTTTTACCTTTTAGCCCTTTGAAACCTGTTTCTTTGTTTATTTTTTCAGTTTTTATTTTATTTCATTTCATTTATTTCTTTTGCTAATTTTCATCTTTTTTACTAGCTTCTTGCAAATTTTTGGGTAATTTCTTCTTTAGCTGCCTATTACCTTCTTGTTATGTTTTTAAAATAAATCAAGCCAAACTGCCCAGGTTTCAAAGGGTTAATATACATTTATCACAGCCTAAAATGATTCTTATAATCTTCATCTGTAAAAATATGAAGCCCATACAGCAGCAAAAAAAAAAATTGTTTTGACATTTCATAATTTAAAATTTGTTTGCTTTCACCAACAATGCTGCAAAATTAAATTAACAAATAATCCCACACAGCCTACTGCAGAGGAGCTACTTTAAGTGGAGTTTTTTGGTCAAAACTGGCTCTTTAAATAGTAAAGGTTAATGACGCCTGTCCTATTTGTTTTGAAGTTTGAAAAAAATAAAAATAAAAGGGAGTTCTGGGGTCTAATTAACCTCAAGCATAACTAACACCACCTTTATCAAATCCACATTTCCTATTAATAGCAAAGAGAAGGGCCAGCATCCCTCTGTGTATTTCTTTTTCCTACATATTGGGTTTCAGATTGATTGATTTTTCAATACTTGTTATTATTATTACACACACATTGTTGCGTCTGTGGGACTCAAAACCATGAGGAGGTAAAGCCAGTTTTAGTCACACCAAAGGGTCAAATATACAACAGAAACCACAAGCAAACAAGCAAGAAGGATTAACTTTTCAAAAGTTGTCTGTTAGTTGCTGAACAGTCCTCCATAACAATGTGGGAGGTCTACTGTACATCTGCAAAGGAAACATTAAATCCATCAGTTGTGTTTTTACAGCAAACAAAAGCTTTTATCCAAAAAATCTCTGAAGCCGGTGACCTCTTGATGTTCACCATGCTTGTGTTCTACAGCCTGTTCTACCTCCTCATCTCTTGTATAAAGCCTGTTACATCACTATGCATACACGCTATAACAAAAGAGCTCTTAGTCAATAGCCCTAAAGTCCTTCAGGTACGCGCCTCGCATATACAATGTACACTGTCAATGATCGCAGTTGCCAGGTAGCACAAATCCAAAGAAATGACATGAAATAGACTCATTATCTATTATCTTCCTACAGACTCTCCCTCCTGTACACATATCCCCACACAGTCAGAGCCTACCTTTACAGCTGCAGGGTTGCTAAGTGACTTTGTCTTTTTCAAGGCCTTCATCAAACAGAAAATATCGGAGTCCTTATCAGAAGAGGAAACGTGTAACGGATGGTGGAAGTGAAAGTTGGAGCTCTGCTATTAAGTCAGAACAATTAACCTGTAACCACAACACAACCCTTAGCAACTCTCAGGCCAATCAGAGGGATTCCTGCCTGTACAAAACTGTACTATCATGTTTCATTATTCAAAAAAGCTCAAATCAAAATAACACAATCTATTACATCTGGTATCTCTAAAGCCTTCTTTTGCAGAGGATTAAAGTAACTCGCTACAGTTCTGAATTACTGAACTTACACTTTCAAGGCTGTTGCACAGATAGTACTTTAATTGTATGCTACTATACTTTGTACTTTTACTACACTACATTATGGACAGCTTCAGTAACTTTGGGCACTTTGTATATTCAGTACAGAGAGCCTTCTTTACCAATAATACAAATAGTAATACAAAAGGTAAACAACAAATAAAACATGACATATCATTTAAGATTAAGATACCAAACATGCTGGCGAGTATGCAGTTGTTAGCCCCACCTTTACCGACTGTTACATTAAAAGGATGCTTTTAATGCATTAATAATGACAATCAAATAAAGGGCCAATTTGCATAATGAGGTTGGTCCTTTTTATACCTAAGTTGTATTTAAATGGAATTTACTTAAAGAAATACTAATTAAAAAATACAATTTTTGAATCAATTAGTTATGCCATGTCACCTTGTATTTGGGAAAAAAAACTTTTCTTGCAGACCTCAATGGAAAACAGTGAACTTATTGATTTATTGACTGATTTGGGACCACATTTATCAGCAGCAAAACTATATTGAAAACTTTTGTTTACAAACTCTTGCACAGCATACAACCAGATAATTGAGACTTGGATTATACTGAATGAGCTGTGTGACAGTTTGCAAAATGTTGTTTTCATATAGTTTTGCAGTGGTCCACAACCAATTAATCAATTAATATGTTTGCTGTTTTACTGCAGGCATACACATAAAGCAAAGTCCTCTTCACGACGACATGACTAACAGTATGCTGGTCATTTTGTGGGTGACGTGTTCCTTTAGGTAAAAGATATGTGTACCTCTTTCTCACTGCACTTTTGTATTGAGTGTTGTGAAAATAAAATCAAACTTTATCTTTATGCCTGGAGGCACCGTGTAACAATCGATGGAATCAAAGGGAGGTTCCTGCTCAGTAAATACCAACCCCCACATGAATCCTGTCTTAGCCCATATGAGCAGATTGATGGAGACTGACTAATGATTTCTCAGTGACGTGCTGTGCAGCACCTGTGGCTCCCTCTGAGCATTTATTCCCAGCTTTACTCACGATGTCAAACCACGGACGCTGTGCTAAAGAATTTCGTCATCAAACACAAACAAATTATGGAGGGTTTTTGGATAAACAAAACAATTATTTTTTCAGAATAAGTCAAAGGTTGTGAAGCATGTATCTTTACAGGCTTATATGCAAATGTATGTGGAACCTTCAATAGCCATGGATCAATAACTCTCCTGCCTGCAGCTCATTAGGCACAGACAGACAATCATCGATGGCACAAGACCTGATTGAGACTATATAATCAAACTGGGGGCAGGAAGGAAGAGTCATCAATTTTATAAAAGTCTGTGCATGGCACTCACTTTACAACCTCCATATACACCGTATCTGCACCTTATGGAAACAATTTACAATACATGTGAGAGGTAAACTGTCAGCTTAAACCAGATAATAAAGTACTGCATTAAGTAATCTGTACTGAGCTTTTATGTGTTTTTTTTTAAATAAATTAACATAAACTGTTGGGTGTAAAGGAAGAGAACTTTGAGAAAAATAAGAACTATAACTACAGCCTTGTGGCTGTATGTCTCTTCAAACCCATCAACAATTCAGTATTTGACCAAATGTCTCCCCTTCTATTTCTGAGTGATGAAATTGAGTGATGGCCAGAGATGTGTTTTTGCAGAACCCAAATTGATGTTTGTGCCATTTTTTTTTTGGATCAAATTTTTATTTAGTTTTGTGCAGAGTGTGATAATAAATCATATATACATGACTGCATCTTATCCATAGGTGCCTATATGTTTTCCAAATTTTGCGGCAACTGATACTCCAGGAGGAAAGTTAACCTTTTTTCTAACCCACCCCTCCCCTTTCGTTGTTATTTACCATGGCCTTATTAGACTGTGCAATAGAGTTCCAGAAATATTATGACATATGTCTATATCAATGTTTGTGCCAAATTTGAAAAAAGTTGCCTCGGGGTATTCTTGAGATATCACATTCACCCGAATGCGAAGAATAGACGAACAACCCAAAGCAACCCAAAAAAATGCCTCCATTCACAGAGGCAAAAACTGAATGGTGAAAATGTATCATAGTATAACCCAAAATTGCCAGGTGATTCACTTCAGTTGATATAAATACTAACAGCCGTGTGCCTGAACAGCTCAGTAACAGCTTCGCACACAGAAATCCCACTCTGTTCAGTTTTTAGATAAATATTTTCACTGACTGCTTTAATTCATGATAAATAATTCACTGCATGCTTGCAGCTATGTGCTCAGCTAGAAGACATAATCTTTTCTAATCCAACAAGGGAAAACCTGTGCAAGTGAAAACACTTTCCGCAGAGTCTAATATCACATTATCATGTATGAGATTCCTCGACAAATTTACAAAATCCTCGCAACAAAATCATTCATATTCACATGTGCTTTGCCGTCGCTGCTCGTGTTCAGAATGCCTCTGACCCTGTTATATGTAATCTGTGGATAGCTGGGGAGGGGAATGTGTGTCCTCGTGCAGGGGATGGGAGGGGGGTCAGAAACAGTGTCGATCTGTGTTCTGGGCTTTCGGGAACATCATCAGAATTCAGCACACAACCTGAAAAATGCAGCAAATGGGCTCTTCATTGGAGTGACAGCTCAGAGTCCACTGCCACACAGAGCTTCAATTAGCCTGCCAGAGCAAAGCAGCTCCCAGGAGCTTTCTCCACATCCACACACTCCACCTTTCCTGTCCACCATCTTTTATTTTTTTCCCTTCAATCCGTCATCTGACCCAGACATCACTCTTTTTTTCCTCTTTTCCCACATTTGACCTCAGCCTCCTCCCCATCCTTCCTTCCCGTAAAAGCACCACCCACCTCAACCGTCCCATGCCGCCATCCACACATGACAAGCCGAGCGGAAATACTTGTAGTTTGCTAAAACACACAGAGATAAAAGGGTTTTTGGAGAGGTGAAGCAGAAGGGAGGAAAAAAAAGTGAGAAAGGATAGAGCTTTACACAGCTGGACTGTCGTCACCACAGGAATTCAGCTCAGCAGTGAGGCCGCTCCTCTTTTATGTCTGTGCTGCTGCAGTAGAGATCTTAATCAAGAAATAACAGGGTTAGAAAAGAGAAGCATGAGTTTGATCAGTTTTGATCAGAATGATATACTTAAAAAACACACAGTGGTTGGAGATAGAGATGTGTACACAGATGGAGAGATGGTTGTGCATGAAGGATGTGCAAATGTCAGCGCAATGCAAAGGGCGGGACTCAGCCATTGATTGGCCATAACTCATTAACAATCTTCCCAGTTATCAAAAATCATGGAATAAATTCAGGGTCAACCAATATTGGTTTTTCAGTGCCAATACCAATACCGATTATTAGAACTGTAGCACACGCATAGCAAGAGTCCAGGTTGCTGCGGTGCAGCGCCACCAGGAAGAGTGGGTTAGTAGTTAAATAGACCAATAACTGATATTTGGACTCTATATGCATTTACAATTAAAATTGAAATCTTTCTGTCAATATTTAGAATTCAGAATATAACAAACTCCAATGCAAAACTTTGTTTAAAAGTCTTTAGCAAATCTTTAATCAAACTAAAACAACATCATATACAAGAAGTTCCCAGCAACTTTTTTTTAAAAATAAAGTTGTGAAAATTTAAATTAAAAATTAATAAATAAAAATAGCTCCCTGAAGTTTGACAGAGTAAGAGTTCCTCACGTGCTGAAACTTTCTTTGCACTTTTTAATTAATTAATTTTATCAGCGAGCATTAAAATAAAATGTCCATACAGATAATCAGCAAAATGCCAAATATCTGCCCCAATAATCAGTCAGGCCAATGATCTAGCGAACCCTAGAGGAAATGTTCGGTTAGTGTTGGGGAAAAAGTTTACCAAAGCACTTTCAGCCTGACCCATAGAGGGAGACACAAATGCTCTAAGCGTGCACCTCAAAGCCCGGTCGACAGAATTTCGCCACATTTAGTACACATGCTCTGGAGTCAAATATTGACCAATATCTGAGGTGAAACAGTTGGTGTATGTGGTTTAGTCAGTGTTATATGCTACATCATTTTTTTTGCTCAATTCACAGTGAGCTGGAATGAGCGAGTGAAAGGAAATTTGGCACCACAACTGGAAATGATGATGAAGTTTGAAATTCAATTTGACTCCAAATCGAACTGATGGTGGCGCTAAAACTGAGAGCCAAAAGAGCAAAAACTCTGACCATTATTGGTGTTTTTCACATCATGCAAATTAGCAAAGATTCTGTCGTGGTGGCCTTAGTTGGCCAAGAGGCTTTTGTTTTTTCTAGGAGACACTGAGATGTAGATTTGCTTCAGATTTCATTCATTCAGACTCCCTCATTTACGCTTGTATTTAGTAATGTCCACTTGTGATCAGATCAACCAGATTACATGTTAATACCAGGTGTAAACGTACATGTTTATGCAGTTGTGGTTAGACTCCTCTTCACCTCCCTACATATGCAAATGTCAGTGTAATGCATTTACCAAAAAGAGACAAAATGCACAATAAACAAAAAGTTAAAGATTAGTTTGAATGGCAGCATTCTTTGGTTTCAAATAATTTACTATAGATAACACAATAATATCATTATCAGGAATTATTTTGGCCACTGTGTAGTGAAAATCTTTTCTTGTGCCAGTCCTATTTCATAGTACATTAAAAGTATTTTTAAGAAATGCAAATATTATATAATTGTGTCATTCTGTTCTACAATTCTCACACCAAACAGTCAAATCTGCCATTATGTGTCTAACTTAATTATATCTGGGGAAAATTTACATTAGAATTCAATCAGATTGGTAATAACTGATCAGCATTAGGCTCTACGTGCAATAAATTAAGCAAAATCAAATTTCAACTAATTGTTGTTTCAACCAGCTGTGACTAAAGTGTGCCACCAAAACATTTAATTACCAGGCTCCCCCGAGGGGCTAACGTTTTGCTCCTGATGCAATCATAGACATGCCCTGTCAGCAAAATAAAACCACATCTGCAGCAAGCCGTTATGTGGGGATAAAGGTCTGTAAAATATTGCACTAGAGAGAGAGAGAGAGAGAGAGAGCAACACAGAATGAGAGGAGGGATGTAGAGGGAGGTGTGTGTCAAGGGCAGCTTTGACTCAAGGACGTGTGAGGCTGACAGCCAAGCCCACTCCTCATGAGGTCCATCCAGTGAGACCAAAGCCAAGGATTATCTGTAAATCAACGCCTGTCAATTACGGTTATGCTGTCGTCAAACCGCAGCGCTCCATAAACATACAGGATATGCACGTAAAAGCAGGGTCAACCCAGAGCGTAATGAACGGTGTGGGTGAGTGCAAACGCAGAACACAGTAACAGCGGGGGGTGGAAATACAGCTAAAATATGACATATATATATATATATATATATATATACATAAATATGTATGTGATATGTTTGTGTGTGTATATATGTGTGTGTGTGTGTGTGTACACACACACATATATATATATATATATATATATATACATTGCTTGTCCAAATATGGACAAACTGATACTGACTTTATTGAGAGGGACTTTTTTTTTAATTGGCTATTTTGTTGCTGACCCCCATCCACAGCAGGACATTGCTTAGTTTCTGTGTCGGACTCAAGCCTGCTTCTCCAAACGGGGGGCATGCTGACTGACATTTACTGTTTGTAATACACAAACTATGGATTAGTAACCCAAACTATCACTTTAAAGATTTATAAGGAAAACACACAGACAAAAATCAAGCCTTAAGTTATGAAGGCCATTGAATTATTTATGTTTACTGTCAATTCTGTGTGTTTCCTGTTAAACATGTATAGGAAGTATGACTGAGCCTCTGGGGACAGTGAGGCAATCTAAACGAGCCCTAAAACCTCGCCAACAGCGGGCTGGTGTCCCTGTCGCAGTCAGCCGCAGCAAGTATCTGTGACTGCTTTTCCCCACCAGCTCAACATGACCTTTCAAAAATGCTATACAACTGGAGCTTAATGACTAACACACCAGCTGACATTTACCGAAGCCAGCTTGCTGTTGAATAAATCAGGGAAACATAAAAACACTAATGCTGCTTATAACCAAAGGGGACCCCCAAGAGTGAAAGATATGGAGATAAGTATGAAACCAAACATAGTGTAAACACAAACTACAAAAACAAACTTTTCAGTAAATTTCGTAAAAATTATTCAAAACAGGTAATCCAGAAATCATATTAGGTAGCTATAAAAACCTTTGTCTGGTAAAAACAAACACATCCAAATATATTAAACATTTTAGCATAAAAATTAAAGCATGTCACATGGTGTCTGAGGCTGTGAAAAGGGCATGCAGATTGATGAGAGAGCGGAAGGAGGGCCTGTTGTTTAATACATCACTCCTATTTTGGCAGGACTGTCACTGGGATTGAATTTACATCAGAGGGCAGACAAGTGATGCAATGATGTCAACACCCAGCCACACACCCGTTCCCGAAAACACAGGGCTGAGGTCAGACATGTCTACTGATGTGATTACGAAGCTTAAAGAGAGACACCAACTTCAACCCTACACTGTAAATCTGACAAATTGATTTTACTTTAAAAAATCTAGGAAACCGATTGCCTTGAAAAATGTAAGTAAACATAACTATTAATCTTAATTGCATCTTAATTCTTACTTTATAGCTAATTGTTAAATGTACTTAAAATGTATACTTATACCGATATACTTACTTCTGTGAAGTTGTTGCAACTTAAAAATGACAAATTTAAATTAATCTTTCATAGTTTTAGCGACTTCATTAAACCAAGTTTACTGTGCTATATATCTGTATCCTACTGGTTGCAGTCTAGTAATTTATAATTTCATATTTGTATTTTCTTAAACATGTTTAGAAAACAGAACTTACAGATTGCGTAACTTCATCATTGGCAACATTCTCTTTGTGACAATGAAATTAAGTCAGACTAACTTGATTTACTCAAGGTGCTAACACTTCGAAAGAACAAGGTAGATGTGTGAGTTCTGTTTTGTTAACATGTTTAAGAATATCATGAAACTTCAAATATAAGCCTAGTTCTCCAGTCCGTTTGACTAGCCCGGCATGGCTACACATTTTGACAAATAAAATAAAATAAATAAGGCCCATCTCAAGAAGTTCTTTGGACGTATAAAACTGGGTTGCTGGCTACCTGCCAGAGCTTAGTTAGCTCTTTAGATCATGCATACAATTACAAGTGTTAGAAGTTTTGCCAATATGGACATGCTACACACATTAGACATTGTTATTCTCTCAATTCAATCATTCAGTTTATTTTACTAAAATCATGAGCTCCAAAAAAGACAATAATACTAACACAGTAAACAAGAGAGATGCAAAATTTTAAAAATAAAGAAATAATAAAAAATAATTGTATTTCCCATCCTTGCTGAGCTACAGTTTTGTGTGAAAGGAGTTAAAAGCCCATCCCATATAGACACCTGTCCCAAAGATAAGCCTTTATGGTTTTAGCAAATAATAGCCTGGGCTATTAATTGAAGTTTAGCATGCAAATATGACTGACTAGCTGAAAATGAGCCTGATAATTTACACTTGCACATTTACATAAATGGTAATCTGTGTTGTCCTTATAAAAAAAAAAAAATGAAATGAAATGAATACAGAAATATACAATAGTAAACTTGGTTTACTGAAGTTGCTAAAACTTAGAGAGATTGATGTAACTAAATTTACCATTTTTAAGTTGCAACAACTTCACAAAATGAAGTAAATACAGCTAAATTTCATGTAAACTTACACTCACACGTAGATATAACATTAACATAAATAAAGATTTATAGTTACATTTGCTTTCCTTTTTCGAGGCAATCCGTTTTTTAAGATTATATTAAGTAAGATCAACTTGTCAGATTTTACAGTGTAGATCCTGTCAGGAGATGGTGATCTTGAAAGCAGCCTGCATCTCGATTATCCCAGTATGGGAAAGCAGGTCAGGAGAGCAACTGCCAGTGAAAAAAAGGTCAATGGACCCCAATGATGACCGCATAAATTGTTCCCATTCTGGTGTGTATATTACTGTGGAGAAGATGGCTCTATAGAGTGCTGTTTGGTATGCATTCATCAGTCATATAGCTTCTGCGCAACCTTGGAAAAGACTATTTATCATGAGTAGAGAGGAATTAATGGCATTAGCCAGGGGTCCATCAGAGGGTTAAAGACTTACATTAGTTTCACATCGACCAGGGCGAGCAAAGGCACGGAGGTCTGAAGGGACATTGTGCATTCTAGGGACATCATTTACATTTCTAAAATCAGATACGAATGCGCAATAGAGACGTTAACCCTTCAACCTTTTTTTTCTGCAGGACAATGCTCAGATCCGTAATGACCAGGCTGAGCTATTCAGCAGGGCTTTATGACAGTCAGCTCTGTATAGATGCACACATGATAGGCCATTAGTTGGAGCTGAGCTGATACAAGACAAGCAAGACAATGGCTGACACCACTGGAACAGCTTCATTGTGAAGCAGCTGCACATCTGTATTCAGAGGCGACTGCGAGGTTACACATTTCGCTGAGGTGGGAATAGAGGAATAGCTTTAAATGTATTCTGCGCCGGCTGCGGAGTATAGATACAGACCCCTGCATGGCACTTCAAACAGAGCAGCCCAGCACAACCTGCACGCCAGACAGGAGCCAGGGAGCTCCCTGCACCCCCACTCTGCTCTTATCAGAGAACAACAGGAGAACGAGGTAAACAACTGAGGAATTAGCAGTAAATAAGCCTGGTAAGAGCTGTCTTAATGACTCCGCTGTCTGTTCAATGGAGAATCATGGAGTGCTTTATGCCTGGTTAGGTTTGCAGGAAATGGCTGTGAGGTTACTCAATGTGGAAATTTACATAAATAGCTAGTGCCATATTATACATTAACCCTTTAATTAATTTGTATCATGTCTGATACAAGACTTTCTGTGACCTACATGTCATCCACATAAACAATGATTTCCTGAAAAACCTGTTGTATGTTATCCTGTGCTCTTGAACCTCTAATATAATCACAGCTTCATGGAACTTTACAGTCGCAAACTAGAGACCTTGCTTGATAATGTCTTCCAAGGGAAACATGCATGAATAATGACATACATTTTTGTCCACTGCAATGCACTGAATATGTGGTAAAAAGGTTCATGTTTACAAAAATCTGTTGACACTGGGCTGTCTGGTGGCTCAGGGCCAGAGCGGGTGCCCCATGTACAGAGGCAATGTCCTATGCAGCAACCACAGGTTCACTTCAAGCCCCCCCCCCCAAAAAAAATAGATAAAATAAACTAAAATAAAAAAAATTGCAATAAATTAATTATCATAACATGCTGAAATATCAAACTTGATACAAAATGATTCCCATATATGAATTTTTTTTTTCAATTTTTGGTCTTACATTTTGTCAAAAAGGGCCCAATAACACATCAATTCAAAAGACAGAATGTGACGTCAGGCTTCACAGGATTAGAAACATGGATTAAAATGCTGGTAATAATGAATAAACACGTGCTTGTGGCTCTTCCATCAGAACCTTGGCTTATGATGACCCTCAGTGTTCAAGGTCTCTGGAGCTCTCAGTTCTTGTATTTAGACTCAGACTAAAACGCCCACACTGATGATCCCCCTCCCACACATGCCTGGTTCACTCCACAGCCTTCCTTCCTGCTTTTGTCTGTCAAGGCCAACGTGTATCACTTTGGTTTTGCCCACATTTAAGTCCAAGACTTTCAGACGGCATCAAATGCCTGTTGGCCTTGTCGATTACATTATCTGTAGAATGTCTTTCATTGCTGGCACAACACAGAGATGGGAAATTACAACTGCTTTGAAGAAAGGCATTTATGAGCAAGCAGAGAAGCCAGACAGTCAAGGTTGGAGTCATAATTGGAAAAAGAAAAGATTCAGATTTAAAAGCAAGCAAGCAGTTTAATGCAGCTAAAATATCCAGATTCAACCCAAATTCTGTTGCTTTTTGACACTTATTTCTCGACCAGAAATTCTCACTGCATTTGGAATGACCAAAGTTGTAAAAAAAACAAACTCAGATGATCACAATCCACATCACACCTCACAGTGACAACACAAAGCCAGCAGATGTCACTGTGGCCACATTTCATGTCCCTTCAGCTGCTGGACCAACACTAACCTCTGTGTGTGAGACTGCTGAGAGACTATGCTCACTCTGCTGTGTCTAAACTGCACAGCTGCAATGTGTGGAAAAGTGTCTGTAAAGCTATTACTATTCAGGACCAGTTCCACGTTTCCCGTCCCTCTGTCTGCAATACTCTGAAACCACAACAGTGCCCGACGGCAGAAGGCTCGGAAATTACTGTACACTGCAGCTCTGCTGGAGTAGGACCGCATACATTATGCTGCAACTGAACCCAAGGTCCTGCCTGCAGGGAGTACCACAGCCCTGCCAATAAAAAATACATAAAGGGTTTCACACATACGTACTGTTATTATCGAAAAAATTGCAGCAGTGATGATGCTACGAGACCAGTTTGGCAAATCTGAATGATATTGTGCACGATTTATTTCATTTTAGCCAGGTTAGACGGGGCAAAATAAAAATTATCGTCATCCTGTTCCTCCCTTTCCTTTCTATTCACATCGACACCTTTCAGTCATCACAAAAAGGCAAAGTGGAAGTATTAATGCACAGCAGATCTACCTGTCTGCTGCTATCAAGCCTTTGTTTGTTCTGAGCGATCGGGGGAAAAAGTAATCAGATTCTTTTCAGGGCAGCCGTTGCACAAAATCAATACCATATAAGGAGGCCTGATGAATTTGAAATTTGTACTCAGAGTGGATATTGATCAGGCTCAGTCAGAAGACTTTAGAGAGCCCATGTAGATTTACAATCAATATGTAGTTTAAAACACATAACTCTAGAATTATAAATCTAACATGAGGAAAGAAGAATAGATGTGAGTCACTGCAATAATATTCATCTACTTATTTAAAATAGCCTGACAATAGTGTGATGTTGTATGTAATGAGGTTGCGATGTTCATCACATACAACTCAGGCATCAAATAGTATTAAGACTCCAGTCGCAGGGTGTACAGAGAGCTGGACTGGGCGTGGTGCGCTTGCCTGGTAGGGACAATGTGAGTGAAGGACCGCTTTGCCTCAAGCCGGAAAGATGGGACGGTCAAAGGGAAGAGAGTATGGTGCAGTCGATATGTTTATGTGTTGTGAATGTTTAATACCATCACACAGTCAATGCATTACACCTAACATCACAGCCATCAACATTTTATAATAGTGGTGTTCTAGAAGTTAAAAAAATAACAATTCCATATTTAGTTGCAATGTACACATCTGATACACTTGAAATGAAAGACTTGACATGGCGGTCCTGCAGACAGAGGCTGTATCATTTGTACGTGAAACTATCCCGGTCCTGTGGCTCATCAGAATGAGAGCTGTGTGCTGGAAGGTCTTCTCCAGACTCCCACCTAATATCATTAGGAGCGGATACACACAGCCTAGACTAATCCAGCTGTTGCCCACAATTACATTTTAGCCTCTTAGACATATCTGACCCAAGTTCATTGCAATATTGCTTTCCGGGCACGACTTTATTATTGAGTTAATGGCTGGAAACTGATTCTAGTAAAAATACTTATGAGCCTTACTCATAGCCAGTTCAGCTTTACAAATGGGTCTTATTTTAATTAAAGAAAGTGCTTTGTTTTATAAAACAATGGCACAAATGTAAGCTGACAGCAGCCCAGATGCCAAAAAAAATGTCTGCATTGTGAATTTCTGCAAATCATGAATGCTTTATATTTGCATGTTTCATACATATCATATCAATATTTCCAAAGTGGTGTAGTATACGAGCTGACTTGTCAGTGGGAGGTGGAGGAGATGCCTGCCAGCTGCAGACCACTGTTTAGTACCAATAAACAACAAAAACAAAAACATTTTTAGTATTCATCACTGTGTTTACAGTGGCTTTTTAGCCCCAGACGTGGATGCTTCAAAACAACCTGACGCCGTTTTTTCAGCGATAATAGTTCCATACTGGGTGGCTGTTTTTACTGGGATTTTGTTTGTGAGTTTGCTGCTGGGATTGGAGGGTAGATGTTACACCTCCATGACAATGCTGTTCCACCAGCGTGAGTCAGGACAGCATTATCAGAGGTAATTGCAGTATGAGCCCAGTGCCTGTGATTAGCTAGTCATTAGGCTGACTTCCAATACAGATTTAAGAAAAACCTAAGCAATATTTTCACAATGTCGATAAAACACAACAGCGAGATGGCTGCGTTACCATACCATCATACCACCTATAAAAGCACACAAAAAGTGTTTCCAGTGCAGTTTTTTGCAAAATAAGGCATTTTTGAACTGTCTGAAATACCACCTCATGCAAGCAAACAAACTTTTTTTGTGAGAAATGGGAAACTGACACATTTCCATTAGGTGGATTTTGTATTCACAATTTCAATTTGCTCTAATGGAAATCAGACAAAAGTTTACAAACTGGAGCACGAGAGACATGCTTATGTAAATAAACATACTACATGACATTTATAAAAATCAGCTCGGCCAGCAGGACGAGGCTGCATACGTCTCAGAGACTCCAGCCAGACTCTCCGCTCGGTATCTTGCAAATTTGAATGTTGACTCACAAATGGATCCTTCATTAACCTGGCATCTGGAGGCCATCTAATAAGCAGACTTTTCCTTGAAGCACAGCTCCAATCGGTTTCTCTGAAATGAGGGTGCTGAACTGCGATGAGCACCGAGGACATGGAGTCTGGCCACGTTTGAGGAAAAAGAGAGACAGCCACTGAGGAAATACAGGGCACTAAGCTATGCGTAGTCACACAGTCCTTGTCTTCTTAAATATGTGTTTGTTCTGCTTGTCTGGGCCACCTGCTCACTGACACATGAATTATACTGTGGGGATGTTACTGTGTTCTATCAAAAACACATTAAACGGGCTATTGAGCCTTTCGATCTCTCCGCTCGGGCCAGATTCATCTATCCATGGCTAGACTTGCAAGTTATGGTGTTGCAGAGTCTAACACACATATCTTCTGCCTCAGCACAGGAGTGAAGTGACAACAGCTGCAGAGATAGCGACTGTCAGACCGCTGCAGTGATGATGTGCCTCTCCATCCTGCAGCGGGCAACTAGTTGCAGCTAAGCCCCCTTGGTGCTGTCCATGAGGCTGAGGAGAACAAAAGCATCAAAGACGCAGCTCTCCTCCTCGCTTCTTTCGTACGGGGGAGGGCCCGAGCTGTGAAGGGGGAGGCACCATGTGTACTTGATTCAATTACGCAGCCTCTGAGGCGTCCCCTGGGAGCAGGCTGCAAAGAGAGGGGCTGCAGGCCTGTCTAACAAAGACGTTCATCCCAACCCTTAGCCTCTTCTGAATCCACCTCATTAGTCAGTGGAGTAAGTGTTGATCATCACAGTGTCCTCACCACACAACAGCATGAGGAGGAGCACATCTTCTGACTCTCTGACAGGCTGAAGTGAGGCAACATGAAAAATATGTACCTTTGTTAAGGTTTTTATATGTACTTCAGAAAAATACAACCATTGCTGCAAAACCACTGTCTTGTAGGAATGGGCAAAAATGAACAAATCTTTTTGAAAAACTGTTTTTATTGGACAATATGTATTGGATGAGCCCGTTATACATTCAACAGCTCATTAATGTGGTAACTTAGTGCAACAACGGCACTGAATTGATGAGCGAGGACCAATTTGAATGAACTTGAGTTGAGACCTCTGCCAGCCTCAGATGTTTGTTGTCCTGACTTTGGTGTGTTTATGAGC